>NC_133454.1:37100234-37412620 GCF_048565385.1 Saimiri boliviensis | reverse complement strand
GGGATTGAACTTCTTCCTGGTTTAGTCTTGGTAGGGTGTTATTGTCCAGGAATTTATCCATTTTCTTCTAGTTTTACTGTTTTATTCGCATAGAGGTGTTTGTAGTAATTCTGATGGTAGTTTGTATTTCTGTGGGATTGGTGGTGATATCCCCTTTATCATTTTTTATAGCATCTATTGATTCTTTTCTTTACTTCTTTATTAGTCTGCCTAGCAGTCTATTTTGTTGATCTTTTTTAAAAACTAGCTCCTGGATTCTTTGAAATTTTGAATGTTTTTTTTTTTTTTATGTCTCTATCTCATTCAGTTCTGCTCTCATCTTAGTTTTTTCTTGTCTTCTGCTAGCTTTTGAATTTGTTTGACCTTGCTCCTCTAGTTCTTTTAATGGTGGCATTAGGGTGTCAATTTTAGATATTTCTTTGCTTCTCTGGTGGGCATTTGGTCCTAAAAATTTCCCTCTAGAAACTGCTTTAAACGTGTCCCAGAGATTCTGGTACATTGTGTTTTTATTCTCATTGGTTTCAAATAAAATCTTTATTTCTGCTTTCATTTCATTATTTATCCAGTAGTCATTCTGGAGCAGGTTGTTCAGTTTGTATGTAGCTGTGTGGTTTTCAGTGAGTTTGTTAATCCTGAGTTCTAATTTGATTGCACTGTGGTCTGAGAGACTGTTTTATATGATTTCCATTCTTTTGGATTAGCTGAAGAATGTTTTACTTCCAATTATGTGGTCAGTTTTAGAGTAAGTGCAATGTGGTGCTGAGAAGAATGTATATTCTGTGTATTGGGGTGGAGAGTTCTGTAGATTTCTTTTAGGTCTACTTGGTCCAGATCTGAGTTCAAGTCCTGGATATCCTCGCTAATTTTCTGTTTTATTGATCTGTCTAATATTGACAGTGGGGTGTTAAAGTCTCCCACTATTATTGTGTGGGAGTCTAAGTCTCTTTGTAGGTCATTAAGAACTTGCTTTATGTATCTAGGTGCTCCTGTATTGGGTGCATATATATTTAGGATATTAGCTCTTCTTGTTGCATTGATCCCTTTACTAATATGTAATGTCCTTCTTTGTCTCTTTTGATCTTCATTGGTCTAAAGTTTGTTTTAGAGACTAGGATTGCAACCCCTGCTTTTTTTTTGCTCTCCATTTGCCTGATAAATCTTCCTCCATCCCTTTATTTTGAGCCTATCTGTGTTGTTGCCTGTGAGAAGGGTCTCTTGAATACAACACACTGATGGGTCTTGACGCTATACAATTTGCCTGTCTATGTTTTTGATTGGAGAATTTAGTACTTTTACATTTAAGGTTAATATAATTATGTGTGAATTTGATTCTGCCATTTTGATGCTAGCTGGTTGTTTTGACCTTTAGTTGATGTAGTTTTTTCATAGTTTCAATGGTATTTACCATTTGGTATGTTTTTGCAGTGGCTGGTACTGGTTATTTCTTTCCATGTTTAGTGCTTCCTTCAGGAGTTCTTGTAAGGCAGGCCTGGTGGTGACAGAATCTCTCAGCAGTTGCTTGTCCTTAAAGGATTTTATTTCTCCTTTGTTTATGAAGCTTAGTTTGGCTGGATATGAAATTTTTGGTTGAAAATTCTTTTCTTTAAGGATGTTGAATATTTACCCCCACTCTGTTCTGACTTGCAGAATTTTTGCCAAGACACTGTGAGGTCTGATGGGCTTCCCTTTGTGGGTAACCCGACCTTTCCCTCTGGCTGCTCTTAGCATTTTTTCCTTTATTTCAACCCTGGTGAATCTGATGATTATGTACCTGGGGGTTGCTCTTCTCGAGGAATATCTTTGTGATGTTCTCTGTATTTCCTGAATTTGAATGTTGGCCTGCCTTGCTAGGTTGGGGAGGTTCTCCTGGATAATATCCTGAAGAGTGTTTTCCAGTTTAGATTCATTCTTTTCCACACTTTCAGGTACACTGATCAAATGTAGATTAGGTCTTTTCACAGAATCTCATGTTTCTTAGTGGCTTTATTCATTTCTTTTCACTCCTTTTTCTCTAATCTTGCCTCCTTGCTTTATTTCATTGAGTTGATCTTCAATCTTTGCTATTCTTTCTTCCACTTGATCAATTTGGCTATTGAAACTTGTGTATGCTTCATGAAGTTCTTGTGCTGTGTTTTTCAGCTCCATCAAGTCATTTATTTTCTTCTTTATGCTGTTTATTCTAGTTAGTATTTTGTCTAACCTTTTCTCAAGGTTCTTAGTTTCCTTGCATTGGGTTAGAACATGCTCCTTTAGCTCGGAGAAGTTTGTTATTACCCACCTTCTGAAGCCTGCTCTGTCAATTCATCAAACTCATTCTCCATCTAGTTTTGTTCCCTTGCTGGTGAGGAGTTTTGTTTCCTTGGAGGAGAAGAGGCTGTGTGGTTTTTCATGATTCTAGCTTTTATGTGCTGGTTTGTTTCCATCTTCATCAATTTATCTACCTTTGGTCTTTGAAGTTGGTGAGTTTTGGATTGGGTCTCTGAGTGGATGTCCTTTCTGTTGCTCTTGAAGCTATTTTATTTCTGTTTGTTAGTTTTCCTTCAACAGTCAGGCCCCTTAACTCCCACATCGTTCCTTAGACCTTGCAGTGTTTTGTTTTCTCGTCTGCTTTTGCTCTGCCTGTACCCTTCCCATCATAGCTGAAGAGCAGAGGCCTCAGGCAGTCTTCTATGTGGCTACCCCATTGGTGTTGCCTCATTTCCACTGCTGATAATTGTTTCAGCATTTTCTGGACAACAGGAAGTTTTACACATATGCATTGTTCACAGCTAAGAGAAGCCAGAAAGCTTTTGAACAACTTCTTAATTTTCTCATAAAACTCACTCAATTATTTGCTGCACTTTGACATAAGTAGAGGTTTAAAAACTGATTTAGTGTTTCAAATCTATAATTAATTACATAATAAAAACGAATGATCCCACTGAAACTTCTATGACTGACTCTGAACGGCTCTTCCTTCACCACTTGCCAGTTCTTACAGCATTGATGTCTAGACAGGTGGGCTTCATCGCACACTCCCAAATTCATAGAAGAGATGGCCTAGGACTTAATGAAATCTATTTTAATCTAACTCTCCTTATGCAGAAACTTATTACTAAGTTTTTAAAGACAACTGCCATTAGAAAATTAAAATATGACCTGTTTTAAGAACAATATTTATGAGCAATTTTTCTAAAGTATGCTTAGAGTAAACCCAGGATTCTGGAAAGATGCTTACAGCAAAAGAAGCATATTTTTAAAAAAAGTCTTCGAATTCCCCCCGTATAAAGTCATATGCAGGAGGAAAAACATCAAAGATAACTCTCTCTACTTCACAAAAGACTGGAAGAACTGGAATCAACACAAAGAAAACAACTAGAGGAACTTGGATCTTCTGGAGAAGGTTGTTCTTGGAGAACAGGCAGATCGAAAGAGGTGAAGTCGGTGACTCAGTAAAACTTCATGTTTTCACCTTTGGCATTTGGATGATACTTTTTACCGTTTCCCAGAACACCTGAATGTGCCTCAGCAAAGGTACCTACTCCATGTTGTATTGCATGATGATCAGGATTTTAGGATTATACAAGTGAAGCATTGAAGGAGAAAATCTCAGAGATATTTAGAATATTTGACAATGGTTTGAGAATGTAAAACAAAAAGGAACTAGTTAGACACATTTTAAAATTATTTTTTACCTTGTTGCAATTTTTTGGCATTTTGACTGAAATATAATTATTATTAATTTCCTCTTCATCTCTGATGTGCTTGGCAATAACCGGGTCTATACACATCTTCTGGTTTACTATACGCAAAAGTTGTAGTTGAAAAAAGATGACAATTTTAAAGTCAGCATGAAGAAGGTAAAATCTGTATACATTACAAAAGGCTACCTTTTCTAAAAGCTGTGTGCATATAATTTATTAAGGAGCTTAATATTTTTTTAGTCTAAAAAAAAAAAAAAAAGAGCCAAGGCAGCTCTTTAGTAAAACCAAAACATGACAGACAATATTTATGACAAAATTGGTGACAGAGTACCTCCACAACCCCAAAATGTATGTTGATAAGGCAAGTCAGCAAAAGCCAAAAAGCCTGCTTGGAATAAGTGTCTTCAGAGAAAAGCTCAGTGTGTCATCTGAGAAACTGATTAGCTGCACACAGTGGTGGATATTTACTAGATGGCCCAGGCAAGCTGAGAACAGCAGCTGAAACTGGGAGGGTTTGGCTTATTCTAATAACAGTGCACAGGGCTTATGGTCAATTCTAAACATGAGAGCAGTCTAGCCCCAGAGTTGGAGCAGTCTGGCTCTAAGGAATCTGAAAACTGAGACTTTAGGGGTCCTTTCTAGGACTAGACCTCACAATGAGGGTTGGAGTCAAAATTGAGCATGATAAAGAAGAAAGAAAGAAAAAAGATTAAAATAAAAAGAGATGTGTTTGTTTTCAGATTACTAGCGTAAAACACAGCCACAAATTTAGTGACATGAAACAACATAAACGTTATTATCTCACAGTTCTGCAGGTTAGCAATCTGGGTGGGCGTGGCTGATTTCTCTGTTCCGAGCTTCACGGAGCACAAACCAAGGTATCAGCTGTTTGGGCTCTTACTGGGAGACTTTAGAAATAATCCTAATCCATGTTCATTCAGGTTGATGGCAGAACGTTGTAGCATGTAGTTGAAAGAGGTCTCTGTTTCTTTGCTGTCTATTCTGGGGATCATTCTTAATTTCAGAGCCTGCCAGCATTCTCTGATTCATGGCCCTCTTCACCTTCAAAGCCAGCAGCAGTGGCCTTGTCACATGATCCAGTCTTTGTCATGTCTCAAATCTCTCTGATCTCTCATTCTGCCTATGTCTCCTTCCTCCAGCTGGAGAAAGTTTTCTGCTTTTAAGGGCTCATGTGATTAGACTGAGTTTACGTGGGTAATCCAGGAAAATATCTCCAGACTTTATTTCATAGTCTATAACCTGAATTGCCTCTGTAGAGTCCCTTTTGTCATGTAACATAACATACTCACAGGTTCCAGGGATTAAGGCACAGATATCTGGGAGATGATTCAGTCTCCCACACAGGAGTTGGGTGAGGGGTAAGGTAAGGGGGCCACAGAGCCAGGAAGTCATGGGAAGCAAAGCTGCTCTACAAAAAATGATGGGGAGTTCTGTGACATTAGAAAGTTATCCTGAGTTATGTGCCGCCTAAAAATTCAAAGAAAGAAATTTTATAGAAAAACAGATAACAGAAAAGTATAGAAACAGCTTTTTTCAAAATAAGCTAAAAGACTTAAAAAGATGATAGAGCATTATTCATCAGAATGAGGAAAATTCAGAAAGGTGGTGACAGAACTGAGATATTAGAAATAAAGAACAAAAAGCCACACAAGAGAGAAGAAACGTGTTGGACAGTCAGTGCTAAGTAAAACTAAAAATTAAAAAAAATGAAGAAAGAGATTTTTAAAAGAATTAGAAAGTTAACAATTGAGAATAGGCAAAGAAGAATCAACGTAAAGGTAATTGAGATCCATGGGAAAAAATTAAAAACAAAGCAAGAGAGCAGAAAAATATACTAAGAACTGCAATCCAAGAAAACTGCTAAAAATATGTATGCATTTAAAATTATATGTTGAGGGTACATGGAGTACTTAATAATCTTAATCCAAAATGACCAACATCAGACACATTCTAGTAAAATTACTCATTTTAAAGAAAAAATAATTCTTCATCTAAGCAAAACCAGTAGGTGAATTATAAAGCAAATAAATGTAAATTGTCATCAGACATTTTTTTAACAGCAATGTTATTTTACTAGCAGAAAATGGAATAACATATTTAAGATACTCCAGGAAACAAATATTAGTGATTTTTTATTTATTTTTTTCATGTACATTTTTTATTATACTTTAAGTTCTGTGGTACATGTGCAGAATATGTAGGTTTGTTACATAGATATTCACATGCCATGGTGATTTGATGCATCTATCACCCCATTGTCTACATTAGGTATTTTCCTAATGCTATCCCTCCCTAGTTACCCCATCCCCTGCTATCCATCCCCTAACCACCCAACCCTAGCAGGCCCTGGTGTGTGATGTTCCTCTCCCTGTGTCCATGTGTTCTCACTGTTTAACACCCACTTATCGGTGAGAACATGCAGTGTTTGGTTTTCTGTTCTTATGTCAGTTGCTGAGAGTGATGGTTTCCAGCTTTATCCATGTCCCTGCAAAGGACATGAATTCACCTTTTTTGTGGCTGCATAGTATTCCATGGTGTATATGTGCCACATTTCTTTATCCAATCTCTCACTGATGGGCCTTCGGGTTGGTTCCAAGTCTTTGCTGTTGTGAACAGTGCTGCAATAAACATACATGTGCATGTGTCTTTATAACAATGATTTCCGACCCTTTGGGTAGATACCCAGTAATGGGATTGCTGGGTCAAATGGTATTTCTAGTACTAGGTCCTTGAGGAATTGCCACACTGTCTTCCACAATGCTTGAACTAATTTATACTCCCACCAACAATATAAAAGTGTTCCTATTTCTCCACATCCTCTCCAGCCACAGTTGTCTCCTGATTTTTTAATGATAGCCATTCTAACTGGCATGAGATGGTATCTCAATGTGGTTTTAAATTGCATTTCTCTAATGACCAATGATGATGAGCTTATTTGCATGTATTTGTTGGCTGCATAAATGTCTTCTTTTGAGAAGTGTCTGTTTATATCCTTTGCACACGTTTTGATGGGGTTGTTTGTTTTATTCCCCTGAAAATTTGTTTAAGTTCTTTGTAGATTCTGGATTTTAGCCCTTTGTCAGATGGGTAGACTGCAAATTTTTTTCCCCTTCTGTGGTTGCTGGTTAACTCTAATGATTGTTCATTTTGCTGTGCAGAAGCTCTTTAGTTTCGTTAGATCTCATTTGTCTATTTTGGCTTTTGTTGCCATTGCGTTTGGTGTTTTCGTCATGAAGTCCTTGTCCTTTTCTATATCCTGAATGGTTTTCTTCTAGGGCTTTTATGGTGTTAAGGCTTAAGTTTAAATCTTTAATCCATCTGGAGTTAATTTTGTATAAGGTATAAGGAAGGGATCCAGTTTCAGCTTTCTGCATGTGGCTAGCCAATTTTCCCACTATTGTTTTTTAAATAGGGAATCTTTTCCCCATTGCTTGTTGTTGTCAGGTTTTTCAAAGATCAGATGGTTGTAGATGTGTGGCACTATTTCTGAGGCCTCTGTTCTGTTCCATTGGTCCATATCTCTGTTTTGGTACCAGTACCATGCTGTTTTTGATTACTGTAGCCTTGTGGTGTAGTTTGAAGTCAGGTAGCATTATACCTCCAACATTTTTTTTTTTTTTTTTGCTTAGGATTGTGTTGGGGATGTGGGCTTCTTTTTGGTTCTGTATGAAGTTTAAGGTGGTTTTTTTCTAATTCTGTGAAGAAAGTCAATGGTAGCTTGATGGGAAGAGCATTGAATCTATAAATGACTTTGGGCAGTATGGCCATTTTCACAGTATTCATTCTTCCTAAGCATGAGCATGGAATGTTTTTCTATCTGTTTGTGTCCTGTCTTATTTCCTTGAGCAATGGTTTGTAGTTCTCCTTGAAGAGGTCCTTCACATCCCTTGTTAGTTATATTCCTAGGTATTTTATTTTCTTTGTAGTAATTGTGAATGAGAGTTCACTCATGATTTGCCTCTTTGTTTATTAGCAGTGTATAGACATTCTTGTGATTTTTGTACATTGATTTTGTTTCCTGAGACTTTGCTGAAGTTGCTTATCAGCTTAAAGAGATTTTGGACTGAGATGATGGGGTTTTCTAAATATACAATCATGTCATCTGCATGTAGAGACAATTTGACTTCCCCTTTCCTAATGGAATACCCTTTATCTCTTTTTCTTGACTGATGGCACTGGCCAGAACTTTCAATAGTATGTTGGATCTCTATGGTGAGAGAGGGCATCCTTGTCCTGTGCCAGTTTTCCAAGGGAATGCTTCCAGTTTTTGCCCATCAGTATGATATTTCCTGTGGGTTTGTCATAAATAGCCTTTATTATTTTGAGATACATTCCATTGATACCTAGTTTATTGAGAGTTTTTAGCATAAAGGGCTGTTGAATTTTGTCAAAGACCTTCTCTGCATTTATTGAGATAATCATGTGGTTTTTATCTTTGATCTGTTTATGTGATGGATTACATTTATAGATTTGTGTATATTGAACCAGGCTTGCATCCCAGGGATGAAGCCTACTTGGTAGTGATAGATAAACCTTTTGATGTGCTGTTGGATTTTGTTTGCCAGTATCTTATTGAGGATTTTTGCATCAATGCTCATCATGACAGTGATTTTTATATTCAGCAAACTGACTTTCAAGTATACAGGGTGCAGAGTAACTGTGAACAACATACAAGAACTCAGGGAAATATTTCCCTAGTTCCCTTCCTGAAGATCCTTCTAAAGAATGTTCTGGACAGCCAGAATGACTAGAGAAATATCAACATGATGCCATGTGGTAGCATTAAAGATGTAGTTACTTACAGAATTCAGACAAGTATTTTTCAAAGAGTGAGAGAGAATATGGTATATATGGCCAAATGTTCAGACAGAATATTGTGTAACTACAAAGAAATAGAGGGAGGAAAAAATAAACCCATTCTCAGTCATTGCATAGGCAACAGTAATATTAGTGTTATTCTGAGACTGTGATGATTGTAATGTGGGATAAAGTGAATGAATATATATGGAATATTCTATCATCCCTTGTGTCCTTGGGAATCAGGATTCTTGGTGTAGATGAAAAAAGATAAAGGTATAATATAAAAGAGGTTAAATGAAAAGCAATGTAGTCTTGAATTTGGATTTAAATTAGTACAATTTTGAATATTAGCTTAAAATTTTCTAAAGGAAGTGAGGTTCAAAGACTGCATTATCTTATCACAAAGTACTTCAAATATAGAGGCAGCACTATAAGCCTAGATATGCAGTCCAGACATTGGTAAACGCATTTAACCTTTTACATCCTCAACTCTTCGCTCACAGCCAATCGGTCTGTAAATCCTTTTAATTCTACCTTATCAAGATTTCTCAAATTCATTGACCCCTTTCCATCCTAATGGTGCCATCTCTCACCTGGAGTACTTCAATAGTCTCCTAACTGGTCTCCTTGCATCTAGTCTTGCCACCCTCCCAACTGTTCCTCAGATTACAATGTATCTCTACAAAACAAATCTGATTGCATCACCCCAGGTTTTAAACTCATCAGTGACTTCCCAGAATCCTAAGAACGGTACAATGGCCTAAATGCTCTGGCCGCTAACTAATGGCTGAGCCAAGGGAGGCATTATTCTCCTTTCAGCTCTCTGATCCCCGAGCCCTACTGGACTTTTGGCTCCTTAAGCATGCCAGGATCTTAAGGGCCATGATATTATATTTTTCCTTTCTGGAATGCTTTCTTCTCCCCCTACTACATCTTACTTTTTCTCTGGTTTTCATCTTAAATATCATTTTCGCCAGGAAGATTTTTCTGATTCCTACCCTAAACTAGAGATGTACAGCGCTTTGCAGTTCTTATCACACTCTGAGCGCTTGCAGTTACATTTTATTTTCCTTTCTTTATTTTATTTTATTTTTTTTTTGGATAGAGTCTTGCTTATTGCCCAGACTGGAGTGCTGTGGTGCAATCTCAGCTCACTGCAACCTCTACCATCCAGGTTCAAGTGATTCTCGTGCCTCAGCCTCCCAGGTAGCTGGGATTACAGGCATGCACCACCAAACCTGGCTAATATTTGTGTTTTTAGTAAAGACAGAGTTTCAACATGTTGGTCAGGTTGGTCTTGAATTCCTGACCTAAGATAATCCTCCCATCTTGGTCTCCCAAAGTACTGGAATTACAGGTGTGAGCCAATGTGCCTAGACTACTGTTAAATTTTCAGTGTCAATTTTTTCATCAATATGGAGATCCATGAGAAGAGAAATCTGTCTGCTTATTTCCCACAGTTTCCCCATTTCCTAACATATGGCAATGCTGAGTAAATATTTATTTCATGGATAAAGGAATTACTGTCGGAATAGACAGGATTGGAGCATTTTTAAAGTTTGCCATTTTTCTTGTTAATCTTTGCATTAATTAAAATCAAGCATGATGTAATCGATTTGATTTATAGGAATATTATCTCAAGGATATTCTCACATTCTACAGCCATTAATCTGGTTACCAACTTTTTGTTATTAAAATTTTTCCAGGCAGGTCATTTCATTTATCTATAGAATATTTTATTATTTCCATTCTAACTTCTAACTACAGTAAAAGCTGATTAGCATCCCTAATCAATAATGCTTTTATGCTCTGCTTTTATCAGACTAGACAAATCGCAAAGGGAAAATAGTCTTTTATAAGGGATTTTACTAACAAGTAAACCAAGCTATGAAATTATAACCTAGAGTCAGCCAAGTTTTCTATACGTTCTGTATTTGAAGTGAACATAAATGTTCAGAATAATGCCTCTATAGTCCTCTGAAGTTCTAAGTCATTAAAAGGGTTCAGAAAGTTTGGAATAGACATAGACAAATATGTTTTATGAATGCTTTCAGTAACAAAGGTTAAAGCAAAAAAAACCTAAGATTAAGGAATTAGTTGGCTAGTAGCTAAGGTATCCATAAAAATAGGTTAACTAGAACATTAACGTTAACTTCTGAGCATTCTGGAAAGTTTTTACCTTTATTTTTATATTATTATATATTTCCTAATCACTTTGGCTCCCCAAATCAACCCTTTCTTCCTTCCTTCCTTCCTTCCTTCCTTCCTTCCTTCCTTCCTTCCTTCCTCGCTCCCTCCCTCCCTTCCGCCCTTCCCTTCCCCCTTCTTTCTTCCTTCCCTTCTCTTCCTTCTCTCTTCCCCTTTTTCTCCCTTCTTTTCCCTTTTCCTTTCACTTCCCTCCACTTTTCCCTTCCCTTCCCTCCCCCCTCCCCTTCTCGTTCCCCTTTTCCTTTCCCTTCCCCTTTTTTTTTTGTTGACAGAATCTTGCTCTGTTACCCCGGCTGGAGTGCAGTGGTGTGACCTTGGCTCACAGCAACCTCCGCCTCTCAGGTTTAAGTGATTCTCGGTCCTCAGCCTCCAAATAGCTGGGGTTAGAGGCATGCACTACCACATCCAACTAATTTTTTTTTTTTTTTTTTTAAGTTAGAGATGTGATTTTGCCATGTTGGCCAGGCTGTTTTTGAACTCTTGATCTCAGGTGATCCTCTCACCTAGGCTTCCCAAAACGCTGGAATTAACAGGCGTGAGCCACTACACTTGGCCCACTTTGTGTTTATTTTCTCATATAAATCTTACATATTTTCTCAAATAAATGTATATGACCCATATACATTTCTGACGTGTAGAAATCTCCTAATAAACCCTTAAAAACTTTTTGGCAAGTGCAGATTGGATTGAAAGCTCACTCAGCTGTTAAATAGTTGTGTTAAAAAGATGTGAGCCGCCCCTTCTGCGCGGTCACGCCGAGCCAGCGCCTCGGCCTGGAAGCGGGCCGCAGACCCATAGCTTTGCCCACCGCCTCCCGACCACGGACCCCCGCAAAGTGAACGAGCTTCGCGCCTTTGTGAAGATGTGTAAGCAGGATCCGAGCGTTCTGCACACAGAGGAAATGCGCTTCCTGAGGGAGTGGGTGGAGAGTATGGGAGGTAAAATACCACCTGCTACTCAGAAAGCTAAATCAGAAGAAAATACCAAGGAAGAAAAACCTGATAGTAAGAAGGTAGAGGAAGACTTAAAGGCAGACGAACCGTCAAGTGAGGAAAGTGATCTAGAAATTGATAATGAAGGTGTGATTGAACCAGACACTGACGCCCCTCAAGAAATGGGAGATGAAAATACAGAGATAACGGAGGAGATGATAGATCAGGCAAATGATAAGAAAGTGTCTGCTATTGAAGCCCTAAATGACGGTGAATTGCAGAAAGCCATTGACTTATTCACAGATGCCATCAAGCTGAATCCTCGCTTGGCCATTTTGTATGCCAAGAGGGCCACTGTCTTCGTCAAATTACAGAAGCCAAATGCTGCCATCCGAGACTGTGACAGAGCCATTGAAATAAATCCTGATTCAGCTCAGCCTTACAAGTGGCGAGGGAAAGCACACAGACTTCTAGGCCACTGGGAAGAAGCAGCCCATGATCTTGCCCTTGCCTGTAAACTGGATTATGATGAAGATGCGAGTGCAATGCTGAAAGAAGTTCAACCTAGGGCACAGAAAATTGCAGAACATCGGAGAAAGTATGAGCGAAAACGTGAAGAGCGAGAGATCAAAGAAAGAATAGAAAGAGTTAAGAAGGCTCGAGAGGAGCATGAGAGAGCCCAGAGGGAGGAAGAAGCCAGACGACAGTCAGGAGCTCAGTATGGCTCTTTTCCAGGTGGCTTTCCTGGGGGAATGCCTGGTGGTTTTCCCGGAGGAATGCCTGGAATGGGAGGGGGCATGCCTGGAATGGCCGGAATGCCAGGACTCAATGAAATTCTTAGTGATCCGGAGGTTCTTGCAGCCATGCAGGATCCAGAAGTTATGGTGGCCTTCCAGGATGTGGCTCAGAACCCAGCAAATATGTCAAAATACCAGAGCAACCCAAAGGTTATGAATCTTATCAGCAAATTGTCAGCCAAATTTGGAGGTCAAGCATAATGCCCTTCTGATAAATAAAGCCTTTGCTGAAGGAAAAGCAACCTAGATCACCTTATGGATGTCGCAATAATACAAACCAGTGTACCTCTGACCTTCTCATCAAGAGAGCTGGGGTGCTTTGAGGATAATCCCTACTCCTCTCCCCCAAATGCAGCTGAAGCATTTTACAGTGGTTTGCCATTAGGGTATTCATTCAGATAATGTTTTCCTACTAGGAATTACAAACTTTAAACACTTTTTAACTTTAAAAATATTTAAAACAAATTTAAAGGGTCTGTTAATTCTTATATTTTTCTTTATTAATCACTTTGGATGTTTTTTTCTTTGAATTATTGGGCAGGGAAGATACTGAATGTATAGAAGATTTTTGCTCTAATTTGAGTGAAATAAAAGTTTATTAGTGTGAGGCAGACATAACTCATTTGAGGATAAAGTTTGTGTTGGATATGTGGTTCCTGAAGCATTTTGATTTGTCTTTTTAAATGCTTTATCTTTTTCTTTAAAGATTTATTTCAATAAAACTAATTGGGACCACCAGTATTTCAGTAGGACCTGGGTAGAGACTGGAAGTACTTGACAGGTCAGCAGCAATCTTGCTGTGTTTTATATCATGTGCATCCTTGGGCAGGTTGTCCTTAAATCTTACACTGTGGTGAAGGGATGATTTTTTGTAATGCTGCAGTAGAGTTGGAGTACTTAGTTCTGTTCTTGTCCTAGGTGTATCTAATAAATGTATCATATTATTTCCACATAAAAAAAAAAAAGATGTGAGCCATCTCTTGCTAAGTGGACCATTAATTCTAAATGTATATCAGTTGTTATTTAATCTTTCTTTTAATTAAAAATATATCGAGTTATCAATCTTTTATCTATAGTATTATTTAGAAACCTGTTTTTTTTTTTTTTTTTTGAGACGGAGTTTCGCTCTTGTTACCCAGGCTGGAGTGCAATGCCGCGATCTCGGCTCACCACAACCTCCACCTCCTGGGTTCAGGCAATTCTCCTGCCTCAGCCTCCTGTGTGGCTGGGATTGCAGGCACGCGCCACCATGCCCAGCTAATTTTTTGTATTTTTAGTAGAGACGGGGTTTCACTATGTTGATCAAGATGGTCTCTATCTCTTGACCTCGCGATCCACCTGCCTCGGCCTCCCAAAGTGCTGGGATTACAGGTTTGAGGCACCGCACCCGGCCAAACCTGTTTTATTTTTTTTAAATACTTGCTTGACATTATCAAAAGATAATTGTAGGTGAATTTGTTTGTTTTAGGATGATATTTAAGCCAAATCCTTACTGTTAAATCTTGAAATGATACTTGAGTGCAGGCAGTAGTGATGCAGATTATATAAGAAGTAAAGCGGGGTTAGGGGTGGTGGCTTACCCCTGTAATCCCGCACATTGGGAGGTCGAGGTGGGTAGATCATTTGAGGTCAGGAGTTCGAGACCAGCCTGGTCAACATAGTGGAACTCCATCTCTACTAAAGATACAAAAATTAGCAAGGCATGGTGACAGGCACCTGTAGTCCCAGCTACTCAGGAGGCTGAGTGAGGAGAATCACTTGAAGCTGGGAGGTGGAGGTTGTAGTGAACCGAGATGGTGCATTCCAGCTTGGGCAACACAGTGAGACTCCATCTCAAAGAAAGAAAGAATGGAAAGAAAGGAAAGAATAATTGAGGAAGAACTGGGGCCCAGTTCAGTATCCAATATTGAGGAAGGATAAGAACAGAGGAAACTTCCTGATGACAGAGCTTGATTTTGGAAGAGCTGCCTCCTGAGCTGGCTGGAATGGAAGCTTCCAGACAGGCATATAGAACACAACATCAAGGAACCTATTAATAGTTTACATGGAGTTACAGGAGTGAATGATCGTCAGCCATAAGCTGATAGATTATGGAGCCCTCAGTTGCCTGAGTGCAGCTGTGAATACAGTAAACAGCTAGCCTTTGATATTGGGCTGAGGTTCAGGGTGGGATTAATTCCCAAAGGAAATGGAATCATGAGCAAAAAGCTCGTTAGAATAAAGGAACAGAGAGAAAGACAGAAGTCCCTGTTTACAGACTGAGATACCATAAAAAAGTAACGATCAAAACTTAAGCAACACCTCAGTTCAGTTTAGGAGTGACATCAAGATCCCAATATGGTGAAGCTCTTTCTACTGTGAGTCCCTGAAGCTGACACTTGAGTTTCACTTGGCGCTTTAGACCTATAGCTCTGATATGGTTTGCATATTTGTTCCTGCCCAAACCTCATGTTGAATGATCATCCCCAATGCTAGAGGT
The DNA here is from genome assembly GCF_048565385.1 of Saimiri boliviensis. Classification (NCBI taxonomy): domain Eukaryota; kingdom Metazoa; phylum Chordata; class Mammalia; order Primates; family Cebidae; genus Saimiri; species Saimiri boliviensis. The sequence continues at coordinate 37,397,700 of NC_133454.1, read as the reverse complement.
GGGGCCTGGTGGGAGGTGTTTGGATCATGGTGGCAGATCCCTCATGGCTCCGTGCTGTCTTTGTGACAGTGAGTCCTAGTGGAATCTAGTCATTTAAAAGTGTGTGGCACCCAACCCCCAACCCAAACTCTCTCGCTCCCATTTTTGCCCTGTGATATACCTGTTCACTCTTTTAGCAAAGTTCAAGTCAACAATACAGTAGTATTTGCTATAGTCACCATGCTGTACATTAGATTCTTGGAATTCATTCATCTTGCAACTGAACGTTTGTACCCTTTGACCAACACCTCCCTGTATCCCCACCCTCAGGCCCTGGCAATGCTGTGAGCTGACTTTCTAAGATTCTACTTACAAATGAGATAATACAATATTTTTTGTTCTGTCTGCTTCTTTTTTATGATTTCTATTTATTTATTAAATGTCTTGTTTTATTGATGCATTGGTTTTCTGCTTTTGCTGGGTCCCAGGGCTGATGGGATTACCTCCAGATCACAGTTTGTGGTTGGTAAGGCTGTTACCAGGTGATCGAGCTGGCACGAATATCGTCTGATCCTTGGGCATTCTGGATTTCCAGAATGTTGGTCAGTAGGGCTGGTACTAGGAGAAGGGTCCCCTTCAGCTGCAGACAATGGGCCTGTTACCAAGTCTGTAGGCCAAGATGCCGCCCTGATATTTAGCCTAGACTCTCATTTCTTCTATGTCTCTCCTTCCTTCCTAGCTACTCGACTGTATATGCATTATGCTTCTCCCATCCACAGGAGCAGGTATTGGGCAGTGATCTCCCTTCATTCTTTCTGATCTTTCTAGACTGTTAGTGAAGTTTGAAGCTTTTTTCAACTGTTTGATCTGTGAACCCCTGTGTCACAAAATGAAGTCTTGTGGACCCAGAAGTCTGGTATTTAAAGTATGTGGGAATTTCTAAGAAAATGTACTTATTATTTCTTACTTTCAACTAATATTCAGTTCATGGTTGTTCAAAGGAGAAAAATGGTGCCTGTCCATTGTTTATGTCTCCTGCTTGCTAACGTGGCTGTGCACTCATTAGTTGGAATTTTCCAGAATACATGGCTTGGGAAGAATCATTAATATTTTCATGATTCCAGATGCCAGTTGACCTGTAGTATTTTTTACAAATTATTTCTTCATATGCATTGTTAGGTCAACTTTGCCTTCCAGAAAACATTTAAAAAGCTTTCAGTTTGTGGAAATTCAGTGTGAAATGAATCTTTATTGACATAATTACTTGTTACCTCACACTGCTAAGCATGTTTATGGTTTTCAGATGTGCATAGGCCAAGAAAGTACCACATAGCAAAGGTGATGGTCCTACATCTGCAGAGATTTCTGTAAGAGAAAGCAGACTGCACGTAAGAGTAAAAACAATAATACAATGGTAATTAACACATTTACTGAGTATATAATATGTGTAACACTTTATAATGTGTTACCTCATGTAATACAGATGCCAACAACCCTCTAAAGTAATATCTGTTTAAAGATAATTTTAAGCCGGGCGCGGTGGCTCAAGCCTGTAATCCCAGCACTTTGGGAGGCCGAGGCGGGTGGATCACGAGGTCGAGAGATCGAGACCATCCTGGTCAACATGGTGAAACCCCGTCTCTACTAAAAATACAAAAAACTAGCTGGGCGTGGTGGCGCGTGCCTGTAATCCCAGCTACTCAGGAGGCTGAGGCAGGAGAATTGCCTGAACCCAGGAGGTGGAGGTTGCGGTGAGCCAAGATCGCACCATTGCACTCCAGCCTGGGTAACAAGAGCAAAAACTCCGTCTCAAAATAAATAAATAAATAAATAAATAAAATAAAGATAATTTTAAGTATTTCATAATAGATCATACCAATAAATAAGATCGTATTGCATATATTAAGCTTTGTGCAGTGACAGTGACAATGACGTTTGCAATGTGTAGGCAATGAATTTTATCCAAAGCATAATATTGCTGATTGAAAACTTTTCCCATATTACGTATACCACCTCAGGATCTACTTTGTTTTTGCAAGCAAAAACATATTTCACCAAGACTTGGAGGCAGTAATTCATTAGAACCCTGTAAAACCAAGAAACTCTATTTGGAATTTAAGAGGAAGTATACATTTCAGAGGCAAATAATATATTGCAGTAAATGAAAAAAAAAAAAGAAATTTTATTATTGAATAATTGCAAATAATTAAAATTATTCATATTTCCCGCATTTTTTCTTGTTCAGTGTTAGTAGTATGCTTCATAAAATACTATGCAGCCTTGTACCTATAAAATATTTTTTGAAATTGTAGCCTTGTTCATTCATTTAACGTTTTTGTATACAGCGAAGAGTATTGCTCACTAGAAACATGACTGAATCAGATATACTTTAAAAATACATTTTCTAATGTTCAGGAACTGAGACTGTTTAATTAAATCATCTAATATTCAGAAAATTCTGGAAAGGATTTATATACACAAAGAGTTTAGGAATAACACATCTGAAAAGATTCAGTAAAAAAATATATATATATATACTTAATGATTTGGAGTTGAAAAGAAAGAAACTAAACTATACCAAAATTAATTTTTTTAAGTTCAAAGTATGTAACTTATATGTTTCTGAGGTCAGAAAATGTGCCATATTTAACTTAATGTTCAGCATATAATACCATTTTGCATAGAAATTACCACTGAGAGTTTTTATAATAACAGTGGTCTTCTCTCTATTGGAGAAAACAATTCCATTAATTCGAGGGGCTGCATCATGCCTATGAGTGGTCATTGTTAAAAAGAGAGGTACGAGGAGAGAGAGAGAAAAGAGAGTCAGTCATATTTACACTCTTACATTAACGTGCATATATTCAGGTGCCAGAAATTGCGTGAGGGACTAGAAGCAAGACACTACTCTGGGAATCTGTTCTACTGTGTCGTTAAGATATATTATGATACACTCTGCAATGAGGGCCATGAGTACAAAGGAATATGCATCACAAAAGAAAAAGAGCTGCCCCGCCCATCCTATGGAATCAGGGAAGGTTGTTCTCATGTGCTCTCTTAGTTCCCACTGCTGATACCAACTTTAGGCCGCCATTGTGGCTTATAGCCATAATCTCATACCTGGTCATCCTGCTTCCTGTCCCTGCTCCTCTCAACTTCAAATATGATTTAGAAGCTTTCAGTGTCTCCACATTATGCTCAGGATAAAGTACAAACATTGCATCGTAACTCAAAAGTTTCTTCATGATTGGCTGCCCTTTCCCTCCATCTTCATCTCTAGCTACTCTGTTGTGCTTGACTCCTAAAGCATATTAAACTACTTTAAGTTGCAAAAACATGTTATTTCTCTCTTACTTTCTGCCTTTTGTTCATGCATCCCCAAGTTCTAGAATATCCTCTTTCCTCTTACTGGACCATTACCTGGCTAATTCATACTCATCCTGTAGGTCTCAGTTTGGATCTGTACATCCAAGCCAGAACTATGAGTGTTGTCCTAGACTCTTCCCTTTACTTCCTTCTTTCCATTCAATTCATCACCATGTCCTGAAAATTGTAAGACTAAGCATCTCTGCTGTGGGTTACTTGAAAAATTTCCCCTACTTATTAAAATAAACCTGCATGGTTGGTATTCATGTTCCTCTTTCTCATGTGGTGAAACTGAAGCTAAGCGATATTAAGTTACCCACTCAAGATCACACCCTTAATAACTCATAAGCTAGGATTTGAGCAAAAGTCCACTTGACTCCAAAGACAAAATGGTCTACCACCTTGCCTTTTCAAGGCAAGAGATATGCTAATGACCATTTTGTGCTTGTTCTAAAACAATAGTACTTTGAGACTTTTCATTTTATTTGTTTCTTCCATGGTTATGCAAAAATCAGTGGCTAATAGAATTGGCACTAGACTTTTAAACATTTTCATCTCTTCAACAATTCCTTTAAGATTTCTACTTAATGCAGAAGCTATTTCAAGTTAAGCAGTGAGACTCGACTGATTGTTGCTAATGTATTTCTAAGGCCTAGAAATGAGGAAATAGTTGGAAACTAAATTTAAGCAGCATTTCATTTTGTATCGAGGAAAATGTATTATTAAAAAGTATCACAGGCACACTGTAGGAAATTCATAAAATAATGACAAAAAACAAGTGAAATGTAAAATCACTTGCACTTATTCCTTCCATGAATAACACTGTGTCAAATTTTGCTGTCTACTTTTCTTAAATGAAGTCTATGTATATCACATTGTATACATACATATTATACCACTTACTACCTGCTACTCACTGTTTTGATAAAGGGGGAATATTGACATGGAAAAAAACAAAGTGTTGAAATCAAAGTTCTTGCAGCATGGTGGAATTATATTTAATGGTAGAATTATATTTGTGATTTAAATACATTTAAATTTAAGAAATAAAAGTGGCCTGACTGAGGCAGAAGTCCCTGCCTTTCCATTTGTTGGTAAATTCACTTAAGGGATCATGATCAACCTATAATCCCAAATTCAAAAAAGAAAGGCTGTTGTGAATACAAAAAGTAAAATGAATGAGAGGCTACTTTTACATTGGAAGAATGTGGACTAAACAATGGGACGTAGGCAGCTGAGTATCTATGGGTAATCCTATGTTGACTTTGACAAGGTCAATGGCTGTTCCTCTCTGAGGAGTGCCTCCTAAAGTAACAGCCATTATAATTTTAAAACCACAGAAGGATCAGGATGAGTGGAATAACAGGGGAAAATATATTTTACTAAAATATAGGCAGGGAAAAGAGCGGAAAATTTCACAAGAATCACTGTCACCATTCTTTATTTTTTTAATTGCATTTTAGGTTTGGGGGTACATGTGAAGAACATGCAAGATTGTTGAATATGTACACACATGGCAGTGTGGTTTGCTGCCTTCCTTCCCCTCACCTGTATCTGTCATGTCTCCCCATGCTATCTCTTCCCACCTCCCCACCCCCCCGTCCCTACCCCATTTTCCCCCAACGGACCCCAGTGTGTAGTGCTCCCCCGCTGTGTCCATGTGTTCTCATTGTTCAACACCTGCCTATGAATGAGAACATGCAGTGTTTGATTTTCTGCTCTTGTGTCCATTCTTAATCATTTTATGCAATAATAGAAAAATTTTAAAACAACTTTGTTTCTTACTTGTATGTACATACCTTAAATGATCATAGCAAGTGGAGCAAAATATTTGGGTAGAGATTGGATACATTTTTATCTCAAGTGTAGAACCACTGAAATGGTTTTGTCTATTTCAATTTGTTCTATTCAATTTCAGCTATCAATAAGTATCTATGAAATGAACTCCTGTCTAAGCTAAGAAAATATGGAAATTTTGCTTTTTTACTCTCCAGTGAAGATTGAAATTGGTTTCATCAAAGATTTAGTTTAATCTAAATTTAGTGTAATCTATATTTTATTTCTGCTACTATTGATTTAAAAGGTTTTATAAGAAAGATAAAATTACAGATAGTTGAAGACAGTGGCAACTGTTCAGTTCCATTTTCTAATATGTTTTAGAAATGATATAGATAAAAGAGAAATAAAACTTCACAGATGTTATGTCCATGGCATAACTTGAAGACAGAGAATCACTCATTTCAAAACAACTCTGACCAGTAAAAGAAAAAACCTTGCTAAATCCTAATGCATGTCTGTTATCCTCCTGCTCCTTGCAAAAACAGACCAAGCAAAAACAGACCAAGAAAAACTACAGGGAATTAAGAGGAAAGCTAGTGAACTGCTGCAGGTTGATCTAAAACCACTGCCAGAAAGACTAAGTTTACCTTCAGTCTGAAGAATACTAAAAAAGTGCCTTGGTAGATCAGAGCATGGAGAGAAAGCATTCTTTGTTTTGTTGATGCCCAATTTGCCAAATTTTTAAATTCATGAGATCATGCTTTTGGTGTCATATCTAAAAGTCTTTTGTCAACTCAAGCTCTCAAATGTGTAGGCATAACTTTATATATTCTATCATCCTTCTGACATCTCTAGACTCTGTAATGATGTCATCTCTCTAATTTTTGGTACTGGCAATTTGTGTTTTCTATCTTTTTTGTTTTTAATTAGTTCGATATAACTTTACACATTTTATGGATTTTCTCAAGGAATTGTATTAGAATGCTGGCACTGAAGCTAAGCCTAACATTTCCTTGCAGACATAGATGCATAGGTTATATCTGTGCATGCTTTCATCCATTCAACAGATATTTGCTTAGAACCTACTAGGAGCAGGCTCTGTTTTATGCACTGGGAATACTTTGGGGGAAAATAAATGCTTTCATAAAACCTACATTCTTATGAAAGAGACAAAAATAAACAAGATAAATAAGTAAAATGTATGGATGTTAGTGATAAGATGAAAAAAATAAAGAAGGAAATGTAGACCTGGAATGTTAGAGGTTGAGATTTTACTTTTAAATAGTGACCAGGGAAGGCCTTAGTGAGAAGGTGACTGTATTAGTCTGTTCTTACTTTGCTGTAAAGAACTACCTAAGACTGGGTAATTTATAAAGAAAAGAGGTTTAATTGACTCACAGTCCTGCAGGCTGTACAGGAGGCATGGCTGGGGAGGCCTCAGGAAACTTACAATCAATCATGGTGGAAAACAAACGGGAAACAGGCACATCTTACAAAGGAAAAGGAGGAAGAGAGTGAAAGGGGAGGTGATATACACTTTAGAACAACAGATCCTGTGACAGCTCACTATCATGAGAACAGTAAGGGGAAAAGCCACTCCCATGATCCGATCACCTCCTATTAGGCCCTTTCTTCAACACTGGGGATTACAATTTGACAAGAGATTTGGTGAAGACAAAAATCCAAACCCTATTATTCTGTCCCTGGCCCCTCCCAAATCTCATATCCCTCTCACATTATAAAATACCATCATACCTTCTCAACAGTCCCCTAAGTCTTAACTAATTTCAGCATTAACTCAAAAATCCACCGCCCAAAGTCTCATCTGAGACAAGGCAAGTCCCTTCAGTCTATGAGCCTGTAAAGTAACAAGTTACTTACTTCCAAGATGCAATGGGGTTACAGGCATTGGATAAATAAATCTGTTCTAAACAGGAGAAACCAGCCAAAGGGAGGAGCTACAGGTCCTGTGCAAGTCCGAAACACAGTAGGGCAGTCATTAAACCTTAAAGCTCCAAAGTAATCTCATTCAACTCCATGTCTTACATTCAGGCCATACGGATGCATGGGGTGAGCTCCCAAGGCATTAGGCAGCTTTGGCATTTGTGACATGTGGCTCAGCAAGGTTCGGCTCCTGTGGCTGCTCTCAAGGGCTGGTGTTGAGTGCCTGTGGCTTTTGCAGATGCTCAGTGCAAACTGTCAATTGATGTACCATTCTGGAGTTTGGAGGACAGTGACTCTCTTCTCACCACTCTACTAGGCAGTGCTTCACTGGGGACTCAGTTTGGAGGCTCTAAACCCACATTTCTCCTTTGCACTGCCCTAGTAGAGGTTCCCCGTGAGGCCTCTGCCTCCGCAGCAGACTTGTGTCTGGACATTCAGGAGTTTCTATACATTCTCTGAAATCTAGATGGAGTCTCCAAGCCTCAACTCTTGCCTCTGTGCACCTGCAGGCTTAACATGACATGGAAGCCATGAAGGCTTATGACTTGTACCCTCTGGAGCAGCAGCCTGAGACATATCTGGGACTCTTTCAGCCACAGCTGGAGCTGGAATGTCTGGAACATGGGGAGCAGTGTCCTGAGGTTGTACAGGGCAGCTGGGCCCTAGGCCTGGCCTATGAAACCGTTCTTCCCTCCTAGTCCTCCAGTCCTGTGATATGAGAGGTTGTCACAAAAGTCTTTGAAATGCCTTTAAGGTACTTTCCCCATTGTCTTGGCTATAAACATTTGGCTCCTCTTTACTTATGCAAATTTCTGTAGCTAGCTTTAATTCCTCCCCTGAAAATGGATTTTTGTTTTCTACCACAGGGTCAGACTGCAAATTTTCCAAATTTTTATGCTCTGCTTCCCTTTTAAATATAAGTTCCAATTTCAGATCATTCATTTGCTCATGTATGTGAGCATATGCTGTTAGAAGCAGCCAGGCTATATCTTGAATGCTTTGCTGCTTATAAATTTCTCCCATTAGATACCCTAAATCATCACTTAGAAGATCAAATTTCCACAGTCCCCTAAGTCAGGGGCACAGTGACTCCAACCTCTTTGCAAAAGCATAGTGAAATGACCTTTACTCCAGTTTTCAGTAAGTTCCTCATCTCCATCTGAGACCACCTTAGCCTGAACTTCATTGTCCCTATCACTATCAGCATTTTGGTCACAACAATTTAACAAGTCTCTAGGAAGTTCAGAATCTTTCCTTACCTTCCAGTCTTCTTCTGAGCCCTCCAAACCCTTCCAGCCTCTCTATCTGTTACCCAGTTCCAAAGTTGCTTTTATATTTTTAGGTATCTTTATAGCAATGCCCTACTTCTCTGGTAGCAATTTTCAATATTAGTTCATTCTCACATTGCTCTAAAGAACTACTTGAAACTCAGTAATGTGTAAAGAAAAGAGGTTTAATTGGCTCATGGTTCTGCAGGCTGTACAGTGAACATGGCTAAGGAGGCCTCAGGAAACTTAGCACCATGGTGGAAGGCAAAGGGGAAGCAGGCACGTCTTCCATAGCCAGAGAAGGAGGAAGAGAGTGAAGGGGTGTCAGGGTCATCATCTGCAGGGGTCTGCAGTTCCTGACTCAGTGATGGATGAGTAAAGTACACTGACACACAGATACTTTGCTAATTCGACTGAGTGTGTCAAGTGACTTACAGCACTCGGGAGAGTGCTATAAACAGTTGTGAACACTGGCTGGCCTTTATTCAGCACACATTAAATGACAAAAACTCTAAAGTCAACACCACTAGAGGTTAAAGATTAAAGGACGTGTTCCCAAAGCAAACACCGTTAGTGGGTAATATCCCTGGTTGACACCACCCCCCTCCCACCACCAACCTAGAGAACCATCCAGAATGATCAAAGGTTAATGAGTAAACAAGTTAGATAAAACCCCCACGTTCTTTTGTTTCTACTCTGATTTCCTTGACTAAGGGGACAGGCTGCCTTCAGTCAAGAACTATAGAAAAAACTCTTAGGCCTTCCAAATGGGTTTGAGACTATATTCTATAACTTTCTCTAATATTTTCCCCTTAATATTTTTGACACCACTCCGAGTGAATCCCCACAAAGGGGGAGGTGACATACACTTTTAAACAAGCAGGTGTCACGAGAACTTACTATCATGAGAATGGAAAGGGGAAAATCCACCCCCACGATCTAATCACCTTCCACAGGCCCTTTCTTTAATACTGGGGATTACAATTCAGCATGAGATTTGGGCAGGGACACAAATCCTAACCGTATCAATGACTTTAAAGTAAAGAAATACCTGAATGAATTGAGAGTATGTGCTCAGGTGTCAGGATACGAGCTTCCAGGCAGAAGGTAGAGAAAGTGCAAAAGCACAAGCATGCATCGTACATAGAGGAAAAGCAAGAAAACAAGTATGGCTGGAGCACAGAGACTGAGTGAGGAGGTCCGAGAGTTAAGAGAATTAGTATAGGTTAGATTGCACTGATTCTGTTACCTCTCTAACCCCCTCACTCAGTAAAGGTCAGATTGTGTCAGGTCTTGTAGGTCATTGTATCTAGATCTAATATCTAGATGCCTGGACTGGGGTGGTGGTAAGAGGTACTCAGATTCTGGATACATTTTGAGATACAGCTCAAAATTTTGAATAATAAGCAGGATTTCCTGATTAAATCACTTTGGAGTATGAAAAAAAGAAAAGTCCAGGAGATCACCATGAATTTTTGTTTTTGTTTGTTTGTTTGTTTGTTTTTTTTTTTTGAGTAAACAGAAAGTTGGAGTGCCACTAGCTGACATAAGTAGCAAGATAGGTGAAGCAGATACTGGAGAGAACATCATTTTGTAGCAGGTTTTCACCAGGTTCTCACCTGACTAGGTTATTTTGCTTAGTCTTTGTCCTCAAATCTGTTGAAAATGAAGGTAAATATTCCACTTAATTAAAACAGAGAAATAGACTTAAATGTTGTATTAACTGGAAGGGTCCCTAGAGGTTGCTTTATTTATCTTATTTTATATTTTAAAATTATTTTAAATTTTTTTCTGGGTACATAGTAGGTGTATATATTTACGGGGTACATGAGATGTTTTGATACAGACATGCAGTGTGAAATAAGCACATGATGGAGAACGGGGTATCCATCCCCTCAAGCATTTATTCTTTGAGTTACAAACAATTCAATTACATTCTTTACATTCTTTTGAACTGCACCATTAAGTCATTATTGACTGTAGTAAACCTATCGTGCTATGAAATAGTAGGTCTTACTCATTGTTTCCTCTTTTTTGTACCCTTAACCATCTCCAGCTCCTCCCAACACTCCACTACCTTTCCCAGCCTCTGGTAACCATTCTTCTCTTGTCCGTGAATGCTTCATGTCCATGAATTCAACTGTGAATTTTTAGCTCCCACAGATGAGTGAGACCATGCAAAGCTTATCTTTCCATGCCTGGCTTATTTCATTTAACAGAATGACCTCCAGTTCCATACATGTTGTTGCAAATGACTGGGTCTCATTCTTTTTTATGGCTAACTAGTCCTCCATTGTGCATAGCCCCACATTTTCTTTATCCATTCATTTGTTGATGGACACTTGGGTTGCTTCCAAATCTTACCTATTGTAAACAGTGTTGCAGGAAACATGAGAGTGCAGATATTTCTTCAATGTATTGATTTTCCTTCTTTTGGGTATATACCCAGCAGTGGGATTGCTGGATCATGTGGCAGCTCAATTTTTAGTTTCTAGAGGAACCTCCAAACTGGTCTTCATAGTGGTGGTACTAATTTACATTTCTGCCAACCCAGTAACAAGGGTTTCCTTTTCTTCACATCCTCACCAGCATTTGTTATCACCTGTCTTTAGGATGTAAGCCTTTTTAACTTGGGTGAGATGGTATCTCATTGTAGTATTGATTTGCATTTCTCTGATGATCAAGGTGTTAAGCATCTTTTCATATTCCTATTTGCCATCTGTATGTCTTCTTTTAAGAAATGCCTATTCAAACGTTTTGCCTATTTTTATCAGATTATTAGATATTTTTTTCCTATATGATTGAGCACTTTATATATTCTGCTCATTAATCCCTTGCCAAAGGGGCAGTTTACAAATATTTTTCTTCTATACTGGCTTGTCTTTTAACTTTATTGATTGTATCCTTTGCTGCACAGAAGAGAGATTACTTTAAAAGCAAGGAAATAAGACCAAAGGGGGCAAATGACACTTTTCTTTCAACTGAACTGGTGATAAATATCTGGCTGATTCTATTGATTAAGTTCTGCAATAACATGTCATGAGCAGAGATACTAATGCTTTATATCACAACTCTGAGCTCCAGCTAAGATCTGAGGAATACTGACTCAAACAACTTTTTAACCTAGGCCAATTATTCTGCTTTTATTTGGCAACAATATAAGTAGGAATAAATTTAACATGAGCTATGGGAATATCTAGGAAACAATATGTTGTTTGTTGAATTAGATCTTCATCATAGGAAAATTATCCTTAATAGGACCAGAAAATGATTTCCTGTCAATAACATTTGTTTTTAGGTAATGTCATTTTGAAATAAAAATGATTTTAACAGCTCTGGGTTATGAGCAGCTGTTCAAAATTAGGCAAGTTAGTTTGTACCTTGGTTTCTAGTTTCCTCAGGTAGAAATTAACTCTCTATGTATTTTGTTTGTTTGTTTGTTTGTTTGTTTTTGTTTTTGTTTTTGTTTTTTGAGATGGAGTCTCACTCTGTCACCCAGGCTGGAATGTGTGGCACGATCTCGGCTCACTGCAACTTCTACCTCCCGGGTTCAAGCTATTCCCTGCCTCAGCCTACCAAGTAGCTGGGATTACAGGTGACTGGCTTCATGCCAGGCTAATTTTTATATTTTTAGTAGAGACAGTGTTTCACCATCTTGGCCAGGCTGGTCTCAGTCTCATGACCTTGTGATCTACCCACCTCGGCCTCCCAAAGTGCTGGGATTACAGGCGTGGAGCACTGCGCCCAGCCTAGAAATAATTTTTATATATTCCCTTCTCTAGAGAAACTTAAGGGAGGTTCTTGAAAAGTGATAAGGTTGAAACAGAAAATTTTAAATGCCCTTCTGGTACGTGCAATTTTTGTTTCTATCATTATTACTTCAGTGAGTAAAATAGAAGTAATGCAGAAATGTATTCCATGCATGCAAACACTTAAATAACTAGCATTCGGTCAGTAACTAATGGCAGTAATGAGGAATCTCTGAGTAGGATGCATAGAGGAAATATGAGCCTGGGCAGGGTTCTCAAATTTAAATTTACTAGCGTAGGAATAAAATATAATTAGTAAAAACTGTTCAAGTTATATCTGTAAAGACTGAAGATGAGCATTCTTGCCATAAGAGAAGAGTAAGATAAGAATAACTTATTTGTAGAAAATAGAACTCTTTTTTTTTTTTCATGTTATACAAAAACACCAAGGCTTTAGTCAACTAGATTTGCTTTATGGTGTACCAAAGCAATGGCTTCACTAGTTTTCACTGGATTTGTTTTCCTTTTCACCTTACTTTAGGGAAGTCATAGAACTTTTATAGCTTGAACATACTATTCTAAGTAGAGGTACATTAATCACGTCCCTGAAAATTGAATACATCTGTAAATGGACGTAGACAGATTCCATTCTTGGCTCAACATAATGGTGGCTCTCCAGCTACTGGCTGCCCATATAGCTTTCAGCATAGTTCAGTATTTTGCTTTTGTAAAATTGGTTTTTAAAAAATGTGGGTAAAAGGGGAAACATGGCAGAAAACCTAGATTGACAACCTTACTCCTAAAGGTAATGTGGAAGAGTTGAATGTCAGTGAGCCCTTTCTCGTCTCTGAGGTGATGTGTTCTGATATGCTCTTTTATGGCAGAGTAGAGCACAGCAGATGCATGGCCAGATGTCCTGCTTGCCACCCAGCCAGCTGCTATAGCTCTGAGGAAACCTGTGTTCCCAGGATGCATTCATGGTCAGCCTCTGACCAACCTGCAGGGGCTCTTGCAAACTGTCAGGGAAGCTGGAGCCAGATAATGAAACACTGACTCTGCTCTGCTTATCTTATTTTAGGAGCTTTCCTCTAAGAGCCTAACAGTGGCAATATTTCTCTTCCTTATTCTACTAAGTTTGTGCTAAGTACTTACTTTTTGTGCTAAGTACTTACTTTTTCGTGCTAAGTACTTACTTTTTGTGTTGTTTGGGGTATGCAAACATGGAAAAGCTATAAAAAATAAGAGAATGCTTAACATAAAAGCCAAGTAATGGTTGGCTGTTGGAGTTCAAGGGAAGACAGTAATTTAAATAGGTACGCAGAGGTATTCAAAGTGATCAGTGATCTCATTCTTAAGTGGGAATGGGTAGGAAAATGGTGCTAATTTTATTATTATTTTTACAATTATAGTTCTTTTCAGCATGTATGCCTAACAATAATAAAATAAGATTTAAAAAATGAAATAGGACATCTGCAAACCTAAGTTTACAGTCTTTCTTTACCACTAATTACCAGCATGAACTTAAGGAGGAAGTTTCTATATATCAGTTCATAACTAATTCTAGGTTTTATTAAGAGTCCACAGATGTTCACAGTTTTTGGGGAGGGGATATTGAAACTCAGCTTTTTTTTTTTTTCAGCTGTATTTTAAAAGAAATTCAGAAAACAAGAGACACCCTCAAATGCTTTTCCTTATGTTGCCTTGACTGTTCAGGAGTGATCTCCAAACATTTCTTCACATATCAGAATAACAAAGCCAACCTCACCAAGTGCTGTGAAAATTAAACAAAGTAACACCTATAAAGTTATTTGGTTCTAGTAAACTTTTAATAAATATCAATTTCCATCCTCCTAGTTTTAGTCAAATTAATTTAATATATATGTACCCATAAGTTTATATCATATTTTTATTGATAAAGCTGGAGAAAGAGGGGTGAATGTATAGTAAATTTATAATTTACCTGACACAATTAGTATGCTCAAAATCAAACTCCACCAAATTGCTGTTACTTCGTTTTTACTTATGGTGGGTAAGTACATTTTACCTTATGACAAATAAAAATTATTTTATGGCCGGGTGCGGTGGCTCAAGCCTGTAATCCCAGCACTTTGGGAGGCTGAGGCGGGTGGATCACGAGGTTGAGAGATGGAGACCATCCTGGTCAACATGGTGAAACCCTGTCTCTACTAAAAATACAAAAAATTAGCTGGGCATGGTGGCGCGTGCCTGTAATCCCAGCTACACAGGAGGCTGAGGCAGGAGAATTGCCTGAACCCAGGAGGCGGAGGTTGCGGTGAGCCAAGATCGCGCCATTGCACTCCAGCCTGGGTAACAAGAGCGAAACTCCGTCTCAAAAAAAAAAAAAAAAAAAAAAAAAATATTTTAAAACACATGGAAAAGTAGTAAGTTTTAGTACTGAGAACTTACTTGGTACACTTCCTTGCAACATCTAACTGTGATGGTAGAGGTAGTTTGTGTAGTATGTTGTTAAACATTTGATTATTGATGATAAGTGAAATTCTATCTAATATTTAAAAAGATTCTTGATATGGAGTAAAATAGTTTGATAAACTTTTAAAACTGTGACAAACCTGGGTGCTCTCCATTCATTTTTCTTTTCATATTCTTCTTTCAATTGCCTTTTTTTTTTTTTGAGACGGAGTTTCGCTCTTGTTACCCAGGCTGGAGTGCAATGGCACGATCTTGGCTCACCGCAACCTCCGCTTCCTGGGTTCAGGCAATTCTCCTGCCTCAGCCTCCTGAGTAGCTGGGATTACAGGCACGTGCCACCATGCCCAGCTAATTTTTTGTATTTTTGGTAGAGACGGGGTTTCACCATGTTAACCAGGATGGTCTCGATCTCTTGACCTTGTGATCCACCCGCCTCGGCCTCCCAAAGTGCTGGGATTACAGGCGTGAGCCACCGCGCCCAGCCCACGATTGCTTTTTTTATTTATTTGTAGATGCATAAAACATTTTGTGCATGGCTCTGTGCTTGGCACTGGAATTCAAAGATAAGTTCAGGTTTAAAGAACACAGGTAAGAAGAGAAAGGGAAGTATATAGTCAGGGATGAAGGTGTAAGAATAGAACACACTTTAAGAACAGTGGTAACAAAACCAAGCACAGAGTATTCTGAAGTTTAAAAACGTAATGCCCTTTTAGCCATGCTGACATCACAACAGAAAAATAAAAAGTGTGTTCTGGTGCACATGGTGCAAATTTAACAGATGGCATTAGAAGACAAGAAGCTATTTAATGACTTCTTAGTTTCTATTTCATTTATTAAGCAGAACAACTTCAAACTGGAAATCTTGAATAATTTTGATGAAGGATTTGAAGTCCATGACAGATGAGGCATTGAATTACCTTAAGTAGAATTCCACAAAATACCAATTTCATGGTAACTCTAACTGGTAGCTGCTATCCTTGATGCTATTCCCTTTTGGTTTACAGCTAAGGAATCCGAGGCTCAGAGGGATGACACAGGTAGTATCTGACAGAGTAAGGATTCCCAGCTCAGCCTATCTTTCTTTAAAGCTTTGTTCTTCCAAATATTTTGCAAGGTTCCCCAAAGTTTTCTCAAGTTCAGGTCCCCAAGGACTCGTTTCTCAGTTTCCCTCAATTTGTCCATAGTTATTCCCACTTGAGATCGTGCATTACACAAGCACAAACCCCTCAGAACGAAACCACTGGGGTGGCAATACAGTTTGTGAGTCCTGAAGCTTGACTCTCTTAAATTGGAACCCTGAGCTGTTAAGGAATTACCTAAATGTTTACCTTTCTGCTCTAGGATAGAAGTGCTAAGTGCTAGAAGTGCTAAGTGCTAAACTGTGAATATCAATGGATGTTTAGCTTCTAACCCTGAGCACTAGACCTTTAGTTAAACTGAGCCAGGAACCAGAAATCCTACTGGGGATGAGAACTCTTGTATGTTCCAGCCCGCAATAATAAACATTCTTCAGGTTTTTTTTTTTTTTCTGGACTGCTGACTTATACAAGTGTGATTTTCTCTGCCTACAGGCTGAGTCTCCTCTTCCCACCTCTCAGCTAAATCTCCTTCATTCTTAGGCTAAGTGACACGTCCTCAGAAGGCTTTTTGTGACTCCCAGACTGGGTGGAAAACTTCTTTCTAATCATTTATATACCACACTATTTCCCCTTTGATAACGTTCATAACCCTGTAATCTTTTGCTCCTCTTTTTTTCTGCCATGCCCTATTTTTTTCTGGCTGTACCCCCATGTGCCTAGCAGAGTGCCTAGAACATGTTGAAGTAGACATCCAGTAAATATTTGAATTGATGAATGAATGAATGAATGAACTGTTACGATCCCAGTGGTGGTGGATGTGATGGTTGATAGTGATATCTGACATCATACCACATCAACAAAGAAAGGCATTTCATGATTTTGGTTTCAGTAAATGAAAACTATTTGCTGTATGGTCCTGCCTCCTGTTTCTCTATCCATGTGCTCTATTATACATAGCAGTCCCATATAGACTGAAACCTGTACTGAGAGCATTTGGAGCTCTCCCACACTGTAGACATTTGGAGCATGTTCCAGACCTATCAAAGTCTGTTTCTTTAGTGCCATTATATCTGGGAATCAGCAGCTTCAGCTAGTGCTCTTCACAAACATTTTGAATGTTTTTATGACATCAGATTATTCTTCTCGCCCTCTAAATCTGAGTTGTTCATCCTGTCTCATATGAACATTCATTTAGAATTTATATAGATGAATCTTAGTTACAGGTTCATTTTTTTAAGATAATAGATTGCATGAACTTGAATGGATGAGTGTCTTTCCTGAAGATAGCTTAAAGAAGGGAAAAATAAGCCCAGAAAGGTGTGAACTGATGATGCAGCAGTTACACATCAAAAGATAAAGTTAGCATTTTTTGGGTGCATAGTTTTTATCAGTAATTTCTTGCTCTTTCTGGTAGTTTAAATTTCTTTAAAAAATTATTTCAATAGGTTTTTTTTTTTTTTTTTAGAGAACAGGAGGCATTTGGTTACTTGGATAAGTTCTTTAGTGATGATTTCTGAGATTTTAGTGCATCCATCACCTGAGCAAGGAGTTAATTATGGCAAAGTGAAATTGTCTCATATAGAGCATATGCTGGGTGTTGTTGGCTCAGTCCTCTTGGCCTACTCTTCATGCTTTGCTTACTGTCCTCTGCCTGTGGCTATGGCACCAATGCAGAACTGTGTGGACTGCATCAATGGGCTCCTTTGCCCCCCGGCATCGGGCTGAGTTCAGCCCATCAGATGCAATGGAGAGCAGGAGAGTAAGGTCAGAGTATCAGTTCCCTTGGCTCTCTCCTTGATGGTGAGCTGTCACCAGGTCAGGGCCACTGTCAAGTGTCCCTTGTCTTATAGTTCTCCTGTTCTGGTAACTGTTCCATCATTATGCCCCTTCAGACAGACTTAAGCCTACATTGTCTCAAATGTGGGCACTGCATGGTGCCATGTTGGATTTCCCTAACTTCTGCACACGTACTCCTACAGTTCCTTCATTAAACTTTTAAATTGCCCAATAATTGAAGTGTGCTTTCCCACCCCCCCCCCACAATCTATCTTATGCAGAGGATATTTGTGGAATTGGAAAATGTGCTTGTGTAATACACATGATAATGACCGTCATTGATAATAGAAGCAAAGCATTTAAAACTCTGCCTTCGATGAGATAATTTGGATATAGTTTGCTGGTATTACACAGAAACTTTTTAATATTCCCAAGAGTACCCTGTTTTGTTCTTAGAGCTTTGTTCTTCCCAATATTTTGCAAGGTTCCCCAAAGTTTTTCTCAAGTTCAGATCCCCAAGGACTCGGTTCTCAGTTTCCCTCAACCTGTCCTTAATTATTCTCACCACAAATGTCTGGGCCCGGAGCTCTTCCGAAGAGCGTTTCAAAGTAGAAAGTCATGACACATGAAATAAATTAAACCACCAAGGAGAAGCTAAAAGGGAACAATGACATTTCAGACAGTGTTTTATAAAACGGCAAGTTTCTATAACTTCCGTTATTTACCCACAATTTCATTCTCTCACACAGTTTGATTTCTAATTTGTACAAGCAAGATGTCAATTGATGATATACACAATTTGTTACATGCATCCTACATTTTTCAGTCATATTTTTGCTGGCTCCCAACTGAAACTGACAAGCAGCTCAGGCTCCTATCATTTCATTCATAGAATACTAAGGCAGGGTGTGATGTAGTGTGACTGATCAAACAGAAAGTGTTTGAAGAAATGAGAAGAGTTCATGGAGAAAATTGAAACTAATTGAATCAAAATGAATTGCTATCTAGAAAATTATCTGGAAGTTCAAGGGATTTGGTAGTGTATTGTGAAGACGGCTGGTCACAGTCTATGTAAAATGTAAAGAATTGGGAGAGAGAGCAGGGTGAGGAAATATTAGTTCAGTCTTTATTTTTTTTGTGTTTTTGTTTTGTTTTTTGAGACTGAGTCTTGCTCTATATCACCCAAGCTGGAGTGCAGTGATGCAGTCTCAGCTCACTGCAACCTCTGTCTCCCGGGTTCAGATGAGTCTCTCACCTTGCCTCCCAAGTAGCTGGGATTACAGGTGCCCACCACCATGCCTGGCTAATTATTGTATTTTTAGTAAAGACGGAGTTTCACCATGTTGGCCAGGCTGATCTCGAACTCCTGACCTCAGGTGATCCGCCCACTTTGGCCTCCCAAAGTGCTGGGATCACAGGCATGAGCCACTGCTCCCAGCCCTAGTTCTGCCTTTAAAGTCATGAAAATCTCTGCTTTCAGATCATGAGCAAGTTACAAGGATGCCATTAAAAACATGGCTTTCAATTTCCTTTGTTTCCTGTTGAACTCAGTACTTATTTGAAATGAACATATACTACATATACGTCAGAACAGACTGTGGCTCAGCCTTTATGTTTTGTTCTTTTTTTGTGTGTAAGGTTGTACATTGTAGTCATTTTCAGTCAGGTTAATAGGGAACAAACAGGCTTTGAACTTTATTCCTTTGACAGGAGGGATCCATATATTCCGCAGTTATGTATTGAGAGTTTACAACGTGTCCCTCTGCAAAGAGGGGTCAACTCGGTGGTGAAAGAGACAAATAAATCATCCTTGCTCTCATAGAACTAAGGAAAAGCACTCTAATTGTGTATTGCTTCCTCAACCCCAGAGGCACGGTGTGTGTCCAGAGATTAAGCAGTCAGGGCAAAAACAGTGTCTGTGTTGTAAAATGAGAAGAAAACGACTTCTTTCATTCATCTCCCTAAAGTGGTTTGCAAACTTGCTAGTTGTATATAATGTTAATCTCTAAATATCCAAGTCTAATTATTCACATAGATAATTGTACATGTAATAAAATGCAAATTCTGGAATTTCATTTATTTCTACTTTCCTAGGATGACTCTACATTACTCTTGTGGCTGACCACACTGCTTAGAATAGTTACATTCCATTTACATTTTTAAAACTTCTGCTGTGGTAGAATTGTGCTTTAAAATGTTTATAAGGATTTTTAAAGCAAAAAGTCAAAGTTAAGCTGGGTACTTAATATGAAGCTTAGTTTGTATAAAAGCAGTTCCATTTGATAAAAGTGCATCATAGTTGAACAGGAAGTAGAGAAAATTACTACATATGCTGGACTCAAGCATGCAATCCACTCTACTCAGAAGCTAATTTGCATTGCTGGCATTTTCAATAGAGATGAATTATTCCATCCCTCACTATCTGGGGCAGCAAGCACTATCAGGATCAGGAAAATGAGGTATGTAAAAACATGGTTTTCATGATCTTATCTATATCTGAGTGCCATAGGGGTGGTGGCTAATTACACTTTTTCCTAGAACCAGTATTTATATGTTGTTTTAAACAAATTATAAAAATAAAGACATGAAAATGTAGGTCATTAAGCTTTTAATCATGTTAAATGTGGCTAAATGGGTGAAGAAAATTTCTTAATATTTTCTTAAATAGAAGAGCTGACTGAAAAGTGTGCTCTTTAGCTGAAATGAAAATGTCTCTTGTTGAAGTAGTGGCACGAAGCTATGGACTGAGTTGTTCCTCTTTTTAATAGATGATTTGACTGCATTTCATTTACTATTAATGTAAAATTCTACAACATAGTTTTTCAAAACCATTTGCAGAGAGGTTTGTAAAATAATCTAGTAACATCTAGTATCTATCTTGAATTTGTTTCAAGTATCTGTTACTTACAAAGTTGTTTTACACAATTTGCTTTTGCATAGGAGAGGCGGGGATTAAGCAACACCACTCACGACATAAAAATATGAGTGGTATCTTTTATTGCTTCTCCAGGCTGCAGTTAAGAAAGATAATGAGAGCAGCAAGACATGCGTTTTGTTCTGTCAACATGCGAGCAGCTTTTACTGTGTCTCACTGCTCATGCAAGGGGTGCTAAATTAATTGTGCCTGCATTCGTAATATTCCTAAAATAATCAAAAACAAACAAAAATGTATTGATACTTTCTGGCTTTTCAGATACAGAATGACAAAATTGCAACTCTGTCACAGATTCAGATACTGTTGACAGAGTGCTAAAGAGATTATGACAATCTAGGACTTTTCATAAAAATATATCGGAAACTTGTATCATTGCATATGATTAATATGTGTGGTCACAACAACTAAGAAGATGCTTTAAAATGGAAAAAAAAAAATCTGTGAAAGTATCTTTGCTGTTCCTTCAAGAAGTTATAGGTACAAAAGCCATAGTAATTTAGAAGGAAATAAGACACATCCTTAGGATTAGTGGCTTGCCAAGATAGAACTTGTCATTTTTCAAATAAATGGGTAGGAAAATCATAGATTGTTATTTTTAAATTTTAGAATAAAAGATGCCACAACTCAGAGTTACTCTATCTAGCTCAGTGTAAACTTAGTATTGGATGAAAAAATAAATTTTTCTAAACCAGATAAAAAATTGAGATATAAACAAAGTTGCTAATTATTAGTTTTCCTTCTTTAAAAAGACAAACAAAAGCCAGGTGTGGTGGCTCACACCTGGTAATGTCAGTCTGCAGGGGGTGCTGAGGTGGGAGAATCACTTGAGCCCAGAAGTTCTGAGACCAGCCTGGGCAATATGGTGAGACCCCATCTCTACAAAAAAAATACAAAAATTAGCTGAATGAGGCAGCATTTGTCTGTAGTCCCAGCTACACAGAAGGCTGAGGAAGGAGGATTGATGGAGCCTGGGAGGCTGTGGCTATAGTCAGGCAACAGAATGAGATCCTGTCTGAAAAAACAGACAAAAAAAGACCTACGACTTATATCAGTTACCATCTCAGTTCTTGCCTTTCTCATGGGTCTTCTAACTGAATAACAGCTAAAAAAGTAATAAAGTCCAAGTGTCCTTATTTTTGTAAGTACTATGCAAGTGTTTATTCTTATTGACATGGTTGTGAAAAAATTAAATCCAAATTAAAATGCTTTCCACATTCATAATTTCAATTAGCTCTGAAAATAGTCCTTTGAGATAGGTCAGAATAATTATTCCTCCATTTTAATAGATTAAAAAAATGGAGGCTTGTTCTTCATGTTTTGGTATGTGCTACTATTTTGTGTCAATTTTTTGTCATTATTTTAGTTATGTGAGAACTTTTCTTGCAGGTTCTCACTCCTAGTACTTTCATCTTACTTTTATAGATGCTTGATCCTATTTTGTTTTTCCCTTAATTTTACATTTTTTTCTTTTTCAAAGTATTCTCCATGTTGGAAGATACTGTCTCTCTCCCAATCTTTGAACTTCCTCTTGTCTGCAATAGAAACTATGCAAAGCAATGAATACAGAAGACAAGAGAGAGGAAGTAAAAGACTAAAGAGGTTAAAAGAAGATAAGAGAGAGGAAGTAAAAGGCTAAAAATAAGAAGTAAAAGCCAGAAAAGTGACAGAGAAAGGGGAAGAGGGTTAAGAATTCAGCAGGAACATGATAGATGGTTGCTCATGTAACAAACCTTGATGATCTGTCTCTTCTACATCTTCCATATTGTTAACTCAGAAATAATGTGGTTCTTCTAGAAACTCACTCAGTCCTAACTCAGGAATCACCTTTTGCCAAAACTGACATTAGCTTCAGTCTAGTTTTTGTAAGAGGAAATTATACTCTCTTAGAAAAGACATAAGGAATCTACTAAGAATCACTAGATATAGGAGGAAAAATTCTACTATGAAATACAGAGACCAAAGCAAACAAACACAGAAAAGCAACTCAGGACTAAGTTCTATGAATTATGATCTTCATCACAAATCTTTATCATTAACATCTCCAGAGGGAGAAGAGAAAATTTTTGTGCCTTTAAAAGCAAAAGAGTCTTATAAAAAGTAACATTTGAAAATCAAAAAGATGTTTTTGAAAACTAAAAATATAATAACAATTTTCATAAAAAGTTGGAGAAATTTCCTAGAATATCATAAACAATGTTGAACATAAATAATTGGAAATATAAGAGAAAAGATGAGAAAATTAAAGGACAATTCCAGGATGTCCAACATTCAAAAAGAAGGAATTCCAGAAATGGTACATTGAAAGCAAAAAACAAAATTATCAGATAAATAGGGCAAGAATGTTTCTTAGAAAAGAACACTTTTTTTCCCCCCATATTAAATGGGTAGCAGTATGGAGGAGAAGGGACTCCCTTCAATAAACAACCATGTAATTTTAGAACACCAGAGACAAAGAAAATACCCATAATCAAAATTGCATCAGGCTTCTCAATGGCCACAAAACTATAATTTAATAGAGCAAGGCCTCCAAAATTATCCTCAACCTTGAATTCTCTACCCAGCCAAACTCAGTTCAGTTAAAGGTAGGACAAAGTCAGTTTTAGACGTACACCTTTAAAAATTTACCTACACATGTTTTATTAGTCAGCTGTTTGCAGATGTCCTGAACTAGAACAACGAAGTCCACTCAGAAAAAGGAAGATCTGGGATACAGAAAACAAGGACCCCAATACAAAAGCAAAGCAAAGAGAATCCTTGGAATGATACCAAAGGGAAGATTCAGAGATAACATACATGCATTAAGTCTAGACAGCAGCTGGTCCAGGTTTTCCAAAATTGAAAAAAGAAATACTCACATAATATGTTGAATATATTAAAATAATATTTACATTGATGGAGAAGAGAATTTGATTGAATTAGTCATATGTATATAGAGCACTGAGCAAATGAAAAGAATTTTTACCTACTAGGTTTCAGCTTGCATGGAAGTTGTACCTGAAAGTCACAGTAGTATACTGCTTAGCTATGATTAGCACTTGCATTGTCATAATGTAAACAGTAAATAGTTACCTAAAAAATAGTCATGATATAACAATACTGGAACAATAAGGAACCATGAAGGGGGTCTATGTATGTGTGTGTGTGTATGTGTGTGTGTGTGTGTGTGTGTGTGTGTGAGAGAGAGAGAGAGAGAGAGAGAGAGAAATGTGAGGGTGTGCTGTAAAGGGAAGTCCGTAGGTAATGCCAAACCTGAAAAATCAAGAAATAAAAATATAACCAAAGCTATGTGATTATAACATTTAAAATTATTTTAAAAACCAGCTAAAATAGCTAAATTAAAATGTTTTACTTCTGGAGATCAAGACATGGTGAGAATAAACTAAAATATGCACATGTATAACTAATAGAATTTAAAATGGAATTAAAAATAAAGTAATAGCTACAGGACAAAATAGTTAACAGATACTGTTCCCTTATAATTAATAAAAGTTGCACATACATTATCTAATGACCCATTTTAGAAGTTATTATCATATCATATATAACTTGATATTGGCCTTTCATGTTATTTATTATTATTATTATTATTTGAAATTTACAAAGTTGTCTCTTAAGAAAACATCAGTTTGGTTGGTTTTAGAGAGGCCTTGGATAGCTAAAGGAATCACTATTGAATGAAAATCTATAAAAAATATTTGGAATATGGCAGCATACTCTTCAAGCTCCTCCAAGGAGAAAATCCATGAGTTGCTGAAACTTTACTATCTTCCTTTCTATTGCTGGCCATCACACTGCCACAGACCACATTGTCTGGAGATGTGGAATCAAGGTTGATAAAGACCAGTAGGGAAAGCAACTAAGGTTCTCCAGACCTGACTATATTAGAGGGAAAGATGGCTTATGGGGTCCTTGGATCTTTTTATTGTCCTCTTTGTACTGGGAAGTTTGTGACAGTTTTTAAAGAGGGGTTCATCTTGGAACATACGTAAAGAGAGGAAATAATACTCATTTATCACACTTTTCTTTCTTTTTAGCCTCCCTTATAACCTGGCCCTTCCCCAATTCTGCAAAACATGTCTTCTTTGGGTTCAGTTAGTGATACCAATAGGAGTTGAACATCTAATTGTAATGAGATCCCTTCAAGCTCAAAAGACCTTAAGACATAAAGTTATGAATTAATAAAGAAAAAATATTTATTATAGAATTTTGATGAGAGGAAGAATCACTCACCCCCCCGCTTTTTTAAAAATACAGGATCTTGTTCTATCACCCAGGTTAGAGGGCAGTGGCATGATCAAGGCTCCCTGCAGCCTCAACCTCTT
The DNA here is from genome assembly GCF_048565385.1 of Saimiri boliviensis. Lineage (NCBI taxonomy): Eukaryota > Metazoa > Chordata > Mammalia > Primates > Cebidae > Saimiri > Saimiri boliviensis. The sequence goes on along the minus strand of NC_133454.1, from coordinate 37,373,052 downwards.
GGGCTCAGTTGATATTCTGCTTCAGCCTCCTAAGTAGCTTGTGCCACCGTGCACCATCAATCTTTCTATTTTTTGCAGAAATGAAGCTTTGCCATGTTGTCCAAGCTGGTCTTGACTTCCTGGCTCAAGTGATTTCCCACTTTGGCCCCCTAAAGTCCTGGGATTATAGGGGTGAGCCATAGCACCCAGATACTTTCCCTTCTTATCACAGATTGAAGGACTGCATTGAAGGCTGGCCACTGCTCTGACCACTTCCTGTACCATAAGAGTGTTTTTTCCTACCTGGCACCTGCATCACAATTTTCTCCAGTTTGCAGTGATTTTTGAGACAACAGAGTTCAAGCACTTATTGGCCATGTTAATGAAACCTCTACTCTAACATCTAGCTGATACCTCTGCTAGAGAAAACTTTCAACCTATACCCAACCCCTGTCTCATCCTCTCAAAACACACGCTCACATGACTTCTACTCATCCTTCCATTTTCGGCATGTCATTTTCTCTCAGAATCTGAGATAGATGCCCCACTATAGGCTTATCATTATAATTAAACAGCTGATAACAAAGCAATGTGCTGATTGCCCATCTCTCTCTTTAGTCTATAAGACTTGAATCTTTCCTGCTTCTGGATCTTCTAGTGAAGATCTTCAGTAGAAGATCCAGAAGCAGGAAAGAGCATATATATATATATATATATATATGTATATATATATATATATTATATATATGTTGGTTTTCTTGGACCTAATATAGTTCCTGGACTTGGCATCAGAGGGATAATAAATATTTTGTTAACAATAAATATTTGTTAACTTGAATTGATTTTCTATTGTCTCTACTTTTTAAAAATTAGTCTTACATTCTCTATCACATTGGTGACTGATTATGGATAAGAGAGTCCATCTTTCCTAAGTCTATACCATCTATATTTGAGAAATGTACATTAGTTTCTATTTGAATGGCACAGAGTGCTTATGGCAATTGCTAGTCTCCACCCCAAATTGGAATGTTAAAATCTGCAAAGTGCTTGGCTTTCTTAGACGTGAAGTTCTTGGAATCCATTAATAAATAAATGCATCTTCATTTTTTAATATAATAGGTCTAGAGATGATGAGACAACATCTAATATACTTGAGGATTGTATTAGATGAATGGCAGGTCATTTGGCACACTAAAATGCTCTTAATATGATTTGTTTACAATCTTTCTGTTTTATTGCAGCCGGGGATCTGACAACAGACTGGCTCACCGGCGGCAGACAGTTCTCCGTGAGAAAGGGAGAAGGTTAGCTAATCGAGGACCAGCATACATGTTTAGTGATCGCTCAACAAGCCTATCTGTAGAGGAGGAACGCTTTTTAGATGCAGCTGAATATGGTAACATCCCAGTGGTGCGGAAGATGTTAGAAGAATGCCTCTCGCTCAATGTTAACTGTGTGGATTACATGGGCCAGAATGCCCTGCAGTTGGCAGTGGCCAATGAGCATCTGGAAATTACAGAACTTCTTCTCAAGAAAGAAAACCTCTCTCGGGTTGGGGATGCTTTGCTTCTAGCCATTAGTAAAGGTTATGTTCGGATTGTGGAAGCGATTCTCAGTCATCCAGCTTTTGCTGAAGGCAAGAGGTTAGCAACCAGTCCTAGCCAATCAGAACTCCAGCAAGATGATTTTTATGCCTATGATGAAGATGGGACCCGGTTCTCTCATGATGTGACTCCAATCATTCTGGCCGCCCACTGCCAGGAATATGAAATCGTGCATACCCTCCTGCGGAAGGGTGCTAGGATTGAACGGCCTCATGATTATTTCTGCAAGTGCAATGACTGCAACCAGAAACAGAAGCATGACTCATTTAGCCACTCCAGATCTAGGATTAATGCCTATAAAGGCCTGGCAAGTCCAGCTTACCTGTCATTGTCTAGTGAAGATCCAGTCATGACGGCTTTAGAACTTAGCAATGAACTGGCAGTGCTTGCCAATATTGAGAAAGAGTTCAAGGTAGGTCATTAACAATAGACACTTCACCATCCACAAGCTAGAGTCAAGGTATATTTACCAGCTTCCACCATGTACTCAGCACTGTCCTAGTTACTGTGGATGCTAGGTAATTTTATAACTTTATCCAATAAGCTCTTTATTATAATCATCGTAGCAAAAGTTGTGATTGCTACCATTTAGTGATGCTCTAATCTCTGCCAGACATTTCACATTTATTATGTCTAATCTTTATCCATCCCCCTTGAGAAGATATTATTAGTTCCTGTCTGGATGGGTAAATGAAGGCATAGAAAGTTGCAGTAATGTCCAAGATCAACAAATGGGAAATGACAGAGCTGGGTTCAGAATCCAGGTATGCTGTGCTCTGAAAAGCCCAGGCTTTTTCTCCCATAAAGCACTATTTCTACGTTCAGAGCACAGTGATAGATGCTGTTGAGGTCAGAGAGAAGAATAAGCTTAAGGGAGTCACAGTTGACTTGATAGACAAATGCTCAAATGCTCACCTGAATAAAAATATAAACAAAACTACCAGGTAGAGGTAAAAGCAACATAATGTAGAAGTTCAGAGAAGACAATATTTCATTCCTATCAGGTTTCAGGAAAGCTGTGTGTAAGATGGCGTTTCAGCTCTATATGGTAGAACAAGTAAAATTTTGGAAGGCAGAGAATGAGGGAAAAGATATTTTAGGCCAAGGTACCAGCAAAAGCGAAAGATTGTAGATATGAAATAGTGGGAAATGAGAACTCTGAGCAGTCCATCTCTTAGTAAGAGGTGTCTGGAGAGACAAATGGTGTCAGATGCTGCCATTCTCCGTATGGCTGTGCTACATTTGGAGATGATGAAAGCTTGCATCCCTAGCCCAAGATCTTCCCCACAGGTATCTCTAAACTCCCTCTGCCAGTTTGAGGTAGTTCTGATCTAACTTTTAGTGCCCATCACCTTTTACCATGTGTTATTGATATTTATGATGTGTTTATCTTCTTTACCAAATAATGCAGGTTGGAAACAGGTTGGATTCATCAAGTACAATGTTGTACAAAAGTGAATATTGGTTTTATATTTTCTGTTCTGAATGCTGTGAGAAGGCTTGTTTCTATTCTGCTTGAGGGATCGCAGCCCAATCTTTCCTGGGCAGCTTCTTGGTGCCACTGTCACTGATGTTTCACCTCAGTATCAGATGTCATGTGTCCCTCTATCCTCAGGTCCTGTCTATCCAGAAAGGGGAGGAGGAGGAAAAGGACCACTGAAATGCCCAAGGTGGAGGAAGGTGTTTTCCTCCAGCTATCTGGTAGCTAACAGGGCAAGACAAGCAAATGGTCTTTTCCAACCCTGTCTTAGATTCTTAATACTTTCCACTTGACTCCTAGGACACAGAGAAGTTCACCTGATTCAAATTAAATCATTTTGAACTCTGATTAATATTAATCATTCTCAAAATCTATATTACTAATTTTGATTAATTTCACTTCTTAATTTCTTGTTTCCTTTACTGTATCCTTGTTTACACGATTTCTCTAAACCACAGAAAACTATTATATTCTTTATTTGTTCATTAATCCATTTACCTACACCTTTTGAGCCCCCCTTTTTTTTTAATTAGGGATAGTTGACAATAAGGATGGCAAGGTAGTACAAAATACAAAGACAATTCAGTCAGCAATCATGTCCTCAATTAGTTTATAATCCAAGGTAATAGAAAAGATCTGTGTGTAGTAATTATCATGTTAGGTATGACCTCACGGAGTACAGAGCAGGCTAGTGGCTCAAAGAGGGAAAGAACCACATCCAACCAGGATGTGAACTCTTCATGGTCCCTAAATGCATTGCAAAATGTTGAGGCCTCATACGATGATGAAGATGTAAAGATATGGACATTCTTTTCCCTGTTTATCACAGCCTTCTTTCTGCTCTCATCGGTGAGAAGTATATAGATTAGGCATTTTCCTCCCATTTATGCTTCTCTATTAGCTTCATTATCTTTAGCAGTTACTTAGAGCCTCTGAACAAGCATACCTTTTTGATAATGCCCTGCCTCTGTGAAGGTTTCAAAGCAAAGAAAAGATAAATCTAACTGAAAACATAAATGTATTTAGGAGTATGTTATTGTTTTTTAAAAATCTCTTTTGCTCATGCCTGTAATCCTAGCACTTTGGGAGGCCGAGGCAGGTGGATCACCTGAGGTCAGGAGTTAGAGAGCAGACTGGCCAACATGGTGAAACTCCGCCTCTACTAAAAGTACAAAAATTAGCTGGGTGTGGTGGTGGGTGCCTGTAATCCCAGCTACTCAGGAGGCTGAGGCAGGAGAATTGCTTGCACCTGGGAGGCAGAGGTTGCAGTGAGCCAAGATTACACCACTGTACTCCAGCCTGGGTGACAACAGCAAGACTCCTTCTAAAAAAAAAAAGAAAAAAAAAAAAAACGTTGAAAAGGTAGATTACTGTTAAACAAGAGTAGCAGTTTAAAAAATGCTTTTATAAAGTATGTTCTAGAACTTGACAAATTTTATAATTAGAAACCTGACTCAAAATTATTGCACAAGGAGAAAGGACAGTTACTGGCTTGATTTTTAAGGACTTTTTACAAAAACAAGAAACAAGAAAAGGTTTCTTCCTTGCCAGGTATCAAGCATTAAAACAAATCTTCTTCTTTGAAATTAGTTAGAACAGCAGACGAAAGAACAGCCGCATGTGAGGATGAAGCTCCATTGCCTTTGTGTATAAATTCACAGGGAAATCCCATTCCCCAAGGACCCATGACTACTGTGGCACTAACCCTTTTGCCAGCATCCCAGCATCCCAGCCTCAGGCGACAGCAGGGTGGGATCTTACAGGACTAGAGAAGTTGGCATCTCTGAGTTGAGGTTTGCTCCTAAGTCTGCTGCATATACCCTTAAAAATAACTTCTTTTTTCTTTCTTTAAAATAACACATAGCCATGTTACAAATAATAATATAAAAAGGAAGAAAGTTTTTTAAATCATTCCTAATTTTGCCATCAAGAAATAAACACTGATATACTGTAAACATGCCTGCACATAGCCTTTCAGTCTTTTTAAAAAAAATCTTTTTAAATAGCTCCCTGAGAGTCTCAGAAAATAAAAGTCACTGAGGCTGGATGGCATAGGCCTGCTCAGCCTCACAGGGACCTGAGAGATTGTATTGGCCACAGGAGATCCTCCCTGCCCATGGTCTTATTTTTTTTCCTCCCTTTCCGTCTGAAAGATGTTCAAAAAATTCTGTGTTCATTTGCACATTTAAAAATTGATATATTTTTTGTCTTTTATAGGTACAAATATTTTTAAGGAATATGACTTCTGCATGGTGTGCATATTGCCATTTAAGAATAGAACTCTTCGATTGTTCCTTCAGCTATATCCAAAGGACTTTAAATGCTATAATGCTTCCATGCCCACCATAACTAAGCAAACAACCTCTTCTTGGATGTTCAGAATGGCTGCATCTTTCCTTTTACTCCTTGAACCTTCTAAGCCAAAGTTTTTTGTTACTCATATCACTACATGTATAGCTGGTTCTAAGCAGAGGTGAAACCAGACCTCAGCAGAGAATATAACCTATTTTCAGTGCAATTCCTCCACAAATGTCATTCCTAGCATTACATCTTTTTATTGTAAAGTCTCTTAAAATCACTTATATAAATAATAACATATATATCATTTATAAATAAAATATATATAACGCACACATGTATATAAAATTTTAGAATTTGGTTTCTTTTCCTGTTGTTAAAAGGCTTTAGATATTGAACATACTCTGAAAAGAGTTATCATTATATCTATTATTGATATATGTAATCAAAAACTATAAAAATGAACTGAGTTGCTAAAAATAATATGTGCACATTTTGAAAAATTTTAACTATATGACACAATTCTTATTGGATGTATTTTTAGTGGTATTAAGAATGTTCACACTTTTGCTATGTATTTAATGAAAGAAAAATGTGCATGTATATATATACACACATTTTATATTGTGTGTGTGTATATATATATATACACTATTTACATATATGCAATATATATATATGTGTGTGTGTGTGTGTGTGTGTGTTTGTGTATGTGTAGCTAAAAATTAGTTGGTATGGCAGCCAGTATGTTACTTTAGACTTTGTTTATATGACATATAAATTATTAAAGATTTTATGGAATAAATTAAAAGAGGATAAATTATAGTTGAAATAAGTATTTCTAGATATGACTTGATAACTATCTTACTGAATTACAAATACTAAATTGGAAAGAAATCACATAAAAGTTTTATCCATGAGTTTTGACCATCATCCTGCAGAAATTTTGGGTTCTGTAAACTATTCCAAGTCACATTTAAAAGAATCACTCTCACTAAGTTTTCTGCCTTGCCTGTTTGAGATACTTTTTTTTCTAGCTAATGATACATCTGAAAGATATTAAGAATAATATAAAGGAATCATTTACATTTAAATACATGACAAAGTATTGTTTGGTATTCAGTATTCCCTACTGATGCTGTCTTTGCTTAACTCTTTCTGGACTCTCACTCAAGAAGCATTCATTCTTTGATATTGTCAGCAAATGAAGAGGTGAAGTCATTACAAATGGTTCTTTTTTCTGTCTCTATCCCGCACTCTACATCTGAAATTGGAACAGCCCAGCAAGAGCCAAGGTGCTGCATTTTTATCAGTAAGCTTCATCTTCAGCAGAAATGTGTATTCCAGGAAATACAGGAAGCCCTTCAGGGTTTATAGAACTTGGATAGTGTAAAAGGGGGACTCTCTTTTGTTTGCTACAGGAGTGAGTGGGTGAGAGTGAGGAATTACTTTTTTAAAAGAGCAGAAGATCTATTTTCAAGGACATACATTTTGGGAAAGTGTGAGATCTGCAAATTGATTCCCTAAAAATTATCAATATTCTACAGCCCCTTGGAAAGCATTCGTGTACCTCCAATTGAAGACAATCTATTTTGTGACAGTCAGAGAATGAGACTTTTCGTAAAGCTTCTGTAAGCTCCAATATACAGCCTGCTTTTCTAAGTTCCTTCCAAATTATCCCCTACTACAATAACCCATAGTCCATTAACAAAAGAGAAAATGGGAGATGTTCCTGGGTTTCTGAGGTAATTTTAGCCTGTGCCTTGAACCTTCTAAGCCAGTTTTTTGTTACTCATATCACTACATGTGTAGCTGGTTCTAAGCAGAGGTGAAACCAGACCTCAGCAGAGAAATATAACTATTAGATGGAGCCACAGGAACAAAACGAAAATCAAGACATGTTGGGGAGTTGCAGGTTTTTAAAGAAAATGGAGAAAAACATAACTTTTTACCCATTCTATTTCAGTTTTTATATTGAATCTTTATATATTGTTTGAGGCTTTGGTAACATGAGACCTCAGCCATCTTAAACTAAAAATTGGGTTAAGATTGACAACACATAGAAAATCAGTAAAAAATAGAAAACCCAAAACTGACTGGTTTTGATACCAGAGAAGGACAGCAAAAACTCTTGGTTTCTTTCCTTGACTTGAGTTTTAATTCAAATAAGGGACAACAGACTTAAAGACAAGGAGATAAATACCAGGGATGGTCTTGTCCACAAATAGATTCCGCAGAATTCTTAAGTTCTTTTTAGTATCTCGATATGTGCCCATGACTTATGTCTCTAATCTCCTTTTTTTGAACCTGTTTACCTTTTAGGTTGTTTGTAATCACACACAATGTTTCCTTTTATTCCTCTTAAAAATCCCCTCTTTTGGGGAACATCACACACCGGGGCCTGTCGGGAGCTGGGGGGCAAGGGGAGGTAAAGCATTAGGACAAATACGTAATGCATGCAGGCCTTAAAACCCAAGATGATAGGTTGATGGTGCAGCAAACCACCATGGCACATGTATACCTATGTAACAAACCTGCATATTGTGTACATGTGTCCTAGGACTTAAAGAAAAATAAAAAAGAAAAAAAATGCCCTCTTACATACAGCAGGAATTGTCCTCTTCTCTGTCCTTCTGGATAGAGAGCTTTTCTGGAGGTCTTCCAGCTCCTTTACATCTTCCTAGAGGTCTGCATGTGATGTGTACATGGCCCACCAGATGCCTCTGCTGCTGACTCTGAGACAGAGGAAGGGTAGAGAAACTCCTGCCTTGCCTGTTTTAAAACAGTTGCTATGTTCTAGTGTATAATATCCAAAAGGTAACTATCCTCCAAGAAAATAGCTGCTTTGAAAAGTACTTTTTATTGGTACAAAGATGGTGTCACCATTATCAGACCTTAACAGGGTGGTAAAGGGTGCCACTTACATGTGAAGTAGTCTGCAAGGCAAAAATCATAGCTCCAGAAGTGCAGGGCTTGGATTCTGATGAAAGAGGAAGAAGACAGTGTGCCTTAGGTGAGCTTTATGAATTATTCTGTTATTTACACTCTATGTTATAGCAGAATTTAAGTTGTCCTTAATGAGGTGAAATTAGAAGTCCAGCAAATGAAATAACCTTTCCAAGGTCATATAGTAATTTAAGTGGCAGGGCAGAAATTCAAATCCAGGTGTGCTTTGTAACCCAGCTATGTTCCTTTCTTTACGTCAGTTGGCAAAATGTGTTGATTACCTGCTACATGCCTCCCACCATGTTAGGTTGGGAGGATTCAAAGACGAGTAAGACATAATCGTTGTCTTGAAGGATATTTGGTCTATTCAAGAGAGGTAGAAATGTAAACAAATAAATGCAGTAAAGTGATTCGGGGATGTGAGTATGTGGGTTCTTGTCTTTGAATTTCCTATTGTAGTTCGAAACACATGGGCAGAGAAAATCTCATTCTCACAAGATTGTAGGTTTATGACAAGTCAAAAGTTAGGGAACTAAGTGCAACAGTTTGCTTGATGAGCAACCCCATCCCCTGAAACCTCCTGTTTACCTTCATTGCTGCTCTCCAAGCTTTGTAGTTTCATTGGAACCTGAAGATTCTTGTGCAAAGGGAAGAGTAAAAGCTAACCAGACATTGTATTAAGTGCATGTAACCAAACACTATATTAAGTTAACTAAGTGGCCACTCCTGATGGCAACAATCAATAGAAAAAGTCTGACATATCTAGGGAAATGTTTTTCTTCAATTCTTGTTGTGAAATTTTATTCCATTTATTTTTACCTTTTCTATAGAATAGTGTCTGATTAACTTTTATGTCCTCACAACCCCACATAGTAGATGCTTTATAAATGCCTGTTAATCATCACTACATCAGCTGTGACAGAGCTCCATGATCATTGTGCCATCTGGTGACAATTATTCTGAGGAGCAGAGAGCCCCAGAGTTATACTTGGCCCCAAGGAGAATGGTTGGCCAATGCAACATTGTATATATCATAGTGTTATACACTTATCTTATTGATATGCTTTGGATTTGTGTCCCTGCCCAAATCTCATGTAGAATTGGAGGAGAGGCCAGGTGGATGATGACCACATCATGAGGATGGATTTCTCCTTTGTTGTTCTCAGGCTAGTGAGTGAGTTCTCATGAAATTTGATGGTTTAAAAGTGTGTGACACTTCCCCCTTCATTCTCTGTCTCTCCTGCTGCCATGTGAATAAGTTATTTGCTTCCCCTTTTCCTTCTGCCATGATTGTAAGTTTCCTGAGGTCTCTCCAGAAGCAGAAACCTGTATAGCCCATAGAACATCAGCCAATTAAACCCCTCTTTTTTATAAATACCCAGTCTCAGATAGTTCTTGAGTGTCAGTGCCTCTGCTGCTGACTGTGAGGAGGAAGAGATGAAAACGCTTACTCTTCACATACATAATCTCATTTTACAAACTGCCATCTTAGAGAGTAGTATCAATCACAGTGCTGTGCATAAACTATTTGTTGTGAAAATATATGAATAGTTTTATTTCCAATGTTTGCAGATAATATCCAGGAATTTCAACATGACTTTATATTTGATAGCATAGCTTTGTGATGGCTAACTGTGAAGAGCTGGATACTGTTTGTGAAATAAACAATAATAATCATCAATCATCTGTACTACCCTGTGCCAGGAACTTGGCATTCATTATCTTGTATAATTTTCACAGCAATCCTAATTTGTGGGTACTAATATTATTCCCATTTTAAACACAAGAGTTAGAAGCTTTAAGAGATTAAATCATTGATCTAAAGTCACATAGCTAGTAAGCTTCAAACCCATGTCTTCCATCTCCAGGGCCCACACAGCAGATTACTGAGAATCAAGGCATGCATTTTTCTCTACCCTGTTCATTTCTATGAAGTAAACCTCATTCTTTATATAGAAAGAGCCAGAGATTAAAATCACAAATCATAACATCTATTATGTAACATTCAACTAAGAGGATCCTTTGAAAGGATCATTTTAATAGGGTTTTTAAAAAATAGTTTCTAAACTGTGTTTTATTAGCCCACTATCAGTTAACTCTTTTCAACTTTTCAAAGGTAAATAGGCAAGCACCCATATCTGATTAATGAATGCATGGTGTAGGTGTGTGATTCAAAGACATGACCCAGAATATAGTCAGCCCATCAGCTTCACTTTTCCTCTCAAGTAACCAAAATTGTAGTGCTGCATTCTGGCTAATAAACTACCACCAACATTTTATTTGAGTGAGTTTGCATGTCAGTTACTTAAAATATGAATTAATAGTAATGTTTATAACTTAAAATATGAAAACATTTGTAAGTGATTTCCTGAGTAGAAAAAAAGTATGTATTTCTGAAATCGTAGTCTTCTTTCTTTCTCTCCTAAATAGGTTTTTTGCTTAAGAAAATGTCTTAGGAATTAGTGATGAGTTGGACAAAAAATTATAGATTAAGGTATTAAATACCACAAAGCTCTTGCACTTTACTTTTCAGTCCATGTGGTTTCTGCTTTAAAAAAGTGTTACCTACTTTTGAATAATTGCACTTTGTTTTCAATATCTAAATATATCTGAACTTTCTTAGAATTCTAGAGAGCACTGATTTTGACAATTACTTTGTTGGCTTTAAAAGGACTAAGAATTCACTATAATTGAGCTCTACATTCAAAAGAAGCAAGGTGCATTAAATTTTGTCTTAGCTCTATGGTATTTTATGAATGTCAAGAAATGGCCAGTTTTCAGATCTTATCTTTGATGATAAAAAATAAAGTAGTTACACTTTATCCAATGCTTGCTAAATGCTCACACCCATGCTAAGCCCTTGGCATGCATAATCTCTTTAATACTTACTTAATCTCACTGAGCCTCAGTTTTCTCATTTGTAAAATGAGAGTAATAAGAACCCCTACCACATAGACTGGTTCTAACTTATTAAAGGTTCACATGGCTCATTAGTAGAAGAGTTGGGATTTGATTACAGGTATATCCAGATCTAAAGAACCAAGTCCTAACTACTGTACTATACTATAGTATAGTGGACACAGATAAATATGGACCTCTGTATCTAAAAGTGTGCCCCATGGCCCTAATAGACTCTTTTATATAGCCAACATGGTAAAAGCCCATCTCTACTAAAAATACAAAAATTAGCTGGATGCAGTTGTACACTCCTGTAATCGCAGCTACTCAGGAGACTGAGGTGCAAGAATCGCTTGAACAGGGGAGGTGAAGGTTGCAGTGAGCCGAGATCGCATCACTGCACTCTAGCCTGGGTGTACATTGTAGCCTGGATGACTAAGCAAGACTCCATTTAAAAAAAAAAAAGATGGGCAAAGCTGTTTCCTTAAAACTCTCTATATACTATCTGCCCAGACATCTGTTTGTAAGTAGTCTGAGCCATTCTTAGGTAAGACAAAATTTGCTTTATTAATTTGCTTTTCTGGAATCTTTTTAGACCTGCAGTTTAGCAAATTGTAGCCTGTTTAACAGTTACTAAAATGTACTGAAATTCACTTTCAGCATGATTTACAGAAAGGAGCCCAAGGAGATACCTTACACAAACTCAGAATTAACCTGTTCTCCATACAGACTGCCCCCAATTATGGCCTTATTGACTGACATCCAGAATCACATACATTTCTCTTGATATCTCCAAGGAAATCTTTTTATCCTACAACACACTGGTTTCAGGAAGAGGAGGCAACTGACTTTAAATCTGCAGCACTGTGTTTAAGATAAAAGTCTGTCATTGAAGTTGTGTGATTTCAGAGAACCTTAGTTTCTTCATATGTAAAATGGGAACAGTATTTTTCCTGCTTGTCCCCTCAGTTGTTTCAAAAATCAAGGTAGAAAAGCACTCTACAAACAAGAGAGATAAAGTGGCATTATCTCAAAAGCAAGAAGGTTTGGGGCCAAGCAGATTTAGGTTTAAAGCTTGATTTTGGTGCTTACTAGCTGCATGATTTTCAACCTGAGCAATTGTAAAGATTAAATGAGATAATACCATCCATCTGCAATACAACAAGCTCTAGCTCAAGCTTGTCCAATCCACAGCCCAAGGACATGTGGGTCAGACATGTGGCTCAGGATGGTTGTGAATGCAGCCCCAAATTTGTAAATTTTCTAAAAACATAGAGATTTTTTTGTGAAAAATTTTTAAGTTAATCAGTTATTATTAGTGTTGGTGTACTTTTTGTGTGACCCAAGGCAATTCTTTTTCCAGTGTAGCCCAGGGAAGCCAAAAGATTGAACACCACTACTCTATCTAACAGGATTTCTTGATTTGGTTATAGGTAGTCACAATGCAAGAAAATAAACGGAGGGAATACTAGAAAGGCATGCATGAAGATGTAAATTGATGCCACATAGAAATATGATATGAGTTTATGGTAATCTGAATGTGACCTGCACGATTTTAGTCTTCCCAATAGAGTATTAGATAGCTAGCAACAAACTACAACAGTCTTTGATTAAACTTTCTTTTCTCTAAAGAGTCACAAATTGTAGACTCTATGTCTAGATTTCATCTTTTGACCATGTGGCTGCAATATAAAGTTCTTCAGTGAAAATCTGTTAAATAGATATGTGCTTGCTCTTCTCTGGAACCTTTCCAATGTTCTGTGCTGTTCAAGTTTATCAACACAGTTTACAAGGTCTTCCGAAGACCCGTTAAATGTATGTTGTGTGCCTAACTGATGAAGTTGTGCCCACGAAGGAGCTGATGTATGCAAAGTCCTATGATCATGCTGTGGAAAAAGTTGGTTATTGTATATTTCTTCTGAATCAACAGGTGAGTTTAGTACAACATAGGCTTTTTTTTGAGACAGGGTCTCACTTTGCCCAGGCTGGAGTGGCAGTGGGATGATCATGGCTCACTGCAGCCTCAACCTCCCTGAGTGATCTCCATCTCAGCCTCCCAAGTAGCTGGAACTACAGGCACACACCACCACTCCAGACTAATTTTTTCTGTAATTTTTAGAGACAGGGTTTTGCCATGTTGCTCAGGCTGGTCTCCAACTCCTGGGCTCAAGAGATCTGCCCACTTCGGTCTCCAAAATTGTGGGTTTTACAGGTGGGAGCTACCACACCCAGCCAGCATACTCTTTTTTAAATAACTTTGATTATGCTTTAGACAAATTTCCTTTTTGAGGGTATGAAGAAAATATTCATGTGCTAAGATATTTTACTGGTCAGCAGAAACAGCAATTGAAATATGATAAATGAACAGTAGAACAAATAATAGAATGTTTCTCTTGAAGTGTAAAATCCTTCAAGTCTCTGAAGCATAGTAAAATGTGCTGCTTCTACATTATTGCTTTTGTTTTGCTTTGTCTTCCCTAGAATGACTACAAAAAACTATCAGTACAGTGCAAAGACTTTGTTGTTGGACTCCTTGATCTGTGCAGAAACACAGAAGAAGTCGAGGCCATTCTGAATGGGGATGTTGAAACGCTCCAGAGTGGTGATCATGGTCGCCCAAATCTCAGCCGTTTAAAACTTGCCATTAAATACGAAGTCAAAAAAGTAAGGTCAGGCATGAAGCCCGTTTACATTATTTTGGTTCTTGTTGGTGCTAAATAAGGATAAAGGGTTGATATTGTTAGATTGAGCTGGAATTTTCTAATTGACGGTTGTACTAGGCAGATTCTCTAACAAATTAGAAGCATCTGTACTAGTTGTGAGGCACTTTACCTATGCTAAATGCCAGTCTTTAAAATCTAGACGTATTGAAACAGAACTTTGCAGGGATTGCCACTTTCTTTGACTGGGCTAATGCTATAACAATGACTTCATGTATCCAAATTCTAAAATATTTGTTATAAGACAAGAACGTTACCATTTGAGACTCGACTCCATTATCCCATTTGTTGCTGTTTTCAAATAATGCCTTCAATTTCTTCTTTACTGCGTTAGACTTTCCTCCAGCTGCATCTTCGATTGTGAAACATTTTTGGTCTCTGTCTTCAAGCATTGTCCTCATTCTCTACTTTCTTAGATTATATGAGATATCTTTAAAAAAGTTGGCCAGGCGCAGTGGCTCATGCCTGTAATCCCAGCACGTTGGGAGGCCGAGGCAAGTGGATCACCTGAGATCAGCAGTTGGAGACCAGCCTAGGCAACATAGTGAAACCCTGTCTCTACTAAAACTACAAAAATTAGCTGGATGTGGTGGTGTGCACCTGTAGTCCCAGCTACTTGGGAGGCTGAGGTGGGAGAATCATTTGAACTCTGGAGGCAGAGGTTGCAGTGAGCCAAGTTCATGTCACTGCACTCCAGGCTGGGTGATAGAGTGAGACTGTGTCTCAAAGTAAGTAAATAAATAAAAAATAAAAATGCTTTTAAAGGTAGATTTTTTCTAATAAAAGTAATACATGCCTATGATAAGTTTTCAAATACTATAAACATGTCTCATCCCCATTTTTCCACTTCTGAATGAAGAATAAGGAACCATTGTTATGTTTCTCAATGCAAATTTCTTTCTTGGACAACTTCACCTATGAGTTAATAAATGTCCACTTGATCTTCTTAAAGGATGCATTGTTATCTCATTATATTCATTTAATCTGTTTACTATTTAGGGATGTTTATTATAATTTTCAGATTTTTGTTACTACATTTTTGTTTATTTTTTATGCAGCAAACATATTTGTTCATATAGCTTGCTTACTTGCATGACTTACCTGTAAACAAAAATTCTTAGGCCAGGCGTGGTGGCTCAAGCCTGTAATCCCAGCGCTTTGGGAGGCCGAGGCAGATGGATCACGAGGTCAAGAGATCAAGACCAACCTGGTCAGCATGGTGAAACCCAGTCTCTACTAAAAATACAAAAAATTAGCTGGGCATGGTGGTGTGTGCCTGTAATCCCAGCTACTTGGGAGGCTAAGGCAGGAGATTTGCCTGAACCCAGGAGGCGGAGGTTGTGGTGAGCCGAGATCGTGCCATTGCACTACAGCCTGGGTAACAAGAGCGAAACTCCGTCTCAAAAAAAAAATAAAATAAAATAAAATAAATAAAAAAAAAGTTCTTAGATGTGGAATTAATATGTCAAATTTTTAGTTGTAGTTTTCCGAATATTTGCTAGGTTTCCCTTCAAAAATGGTATACCAGTTTCCATACACACCAACAGCGTGTGACTGGGCTTATTTCTTTCACCCACAATGATATTATCCAACTTTACCATTGTGAGTGGATAAACATTTTATCTTGTTTTAATTACCTTTGAGGTTAACCAACCTTAAGATGCACTTGTAGTTCTTTTGTATAATCTGTCCTTTGTATAACCTTTTAATATTCTTTACCAATTTTTATTTTGGGATATTGCTTTTTGTATATTAAATAACTCTGCCATATGTATGGCTCAGTTGTAAAAATAAATATATGAGAATTAAAAAAAATTCCCTCAAAAAATAAATGTTGAAATTTAAAGGCTTCTTAATTAAAAGAGATTTTGCACAAGAATAGAAGGAGAGATCAATAGAACAGAATAGGCTGTCCAGAAACAGACCCATATACAAATGGGAATTTAGTATAAAATGGGTGACATTTTAGGTCAGTGCAGGAAAGGTGGTTTTTTTAAAAAATAATTTAGGCAACTGAGTTAATATATCTTTCTAGATGAAAAACTGTATAATCATAAAAGCCCTATGTAAAACATAATCTTTTTATAATATTGAATTAAATTTTTTTCTATGCTTTGAAAGAAAGCTCATTAGTCAAAAAGGAAAAGTTCAATAAATTGAAATCTTCAAATTTATGTAAAATACATGGCAACAAGCAAATGGCAAAAGGTTCTAATGTTTTATGTTTGCTCTTTAATTCTAACTGTATTTCATCAGAAAGCATGGAACTATTAGAACACATGAAAATTGTTTATGCTGAACCTTTCTTTAATCAAACTGTTAAATGTTTCGTCACTTCCCTGCTAGTTTGTAGCTCACCCGAACTGCCAACAGCAACTTCTCTCCATCTGGTATGAGAATCTTTCTGGTTTACGACAGCAGACAATGGTGGTCAAGTTCCTTGTGGTCCTTGCTGTTGCCATTGGACTGCCCTTCCTGGCTCTGATTTACTGGTTTGCTCCATGCAGCAAGGTATGTATGTGAAGCCTGGACCTCTATTATCTACCAGAAGTATGTCTTACGTGGGGAAAAATCTTATCTCCAAAATGAAAATTTCAGGGAGTTATAGATGAGTTTCAGTAATCTTTATTGTTTGTAATATTACAAACTAATACTTGTTTGAGTTTAAATATTTATTTTTATTACTTTTAATATTTTAGAATAATACGTATTTTCTGTAGGAAACAAAAAAATGGAAAAGTTGAAATTCACCTGTGATATCACCACTGTTAATGTGTGAAGGAAAACTCAGTAACTATATTTGTTTATTTTCTTTGACTCTTTTCTCTATGTACATCCATGCAAATACTTTTATATATCTTAACGAGGTCATAGTACCATTGAGCATGTATTTCAAATGACATCCTAAAAGTTGAACACTTTTTCTGTTTTTCCTCTGGCAAAATTTGAGATGAAAGTTTTGTCTTATATTTATTTTAGCGAATATGACCAGATAAATCTTAAATGAAAGGCCATCATGTAAATACTAATTAATACTTATTTCGGTAAAGAATATATGTATGTATTTTAGGGACTAAGTACACCAGAACCTGACAGCAGAAATAGCCTATTTTCTTAGCAAAAGCTATCTGCCCAGACTTCGGTAAAAATGCTCTGTTCAGATGGATCTAGCCTTTCATTAGTGTGACAGGATAGGTTTGAGAAATATTGACCTATCATTGTTAACAAGTAGAGGAATTTGTGTCCTGCATTGCTAACAAGCCTATTCTTCATGTTTTTGAAGCCACATTCCTGGATCTGTTGAACTCTGAGAAGCAGATTGAAATAATTCTGAAGCTTAGTGTCTAAATGTCTGCTGGCTATTAATGTGCTATGTAGAAAGAACTTATCAGTAGGGTCACTTCCCCTGCTTAAACATCGGCATGATTCATTTTCAAACGTTCATAATATGTAGGCGCAAACACAAACATCACTATTACTAACATATTGTTTTCTAATTACTTGGTAATATAAGTGGTGTTTTAGCCATATAAGGACTGTTCAAAGTGACTCATGCTAGAAAGCTTGTGCAAAGCCTTTTAGACAGTGGAAACATAATTATTTCTAGTAATGATGACAGGAACTACGGGAAACTGGACATTTTCTCATGAGATTAAAATCCATCATCATGGATATTTTTCCCTTAAAAATTATAAGGCCAAAATTTGATATCTTAGATACATAAAATATAAACGAAGAAAACAAAATGAAAACAGTGCAATTTACTAGAAATGATATCTATAGTACAGATTTTCATCTAGAGAGTTAAATTTTTCCCCTTTTTAATAGAAATGACAGATTTTTGCCTGGAAAAATAACGTGTGTACATGGACAAAGAGTGTGAAATGATAGACATTGGAGACTTAGAAAAGTGGGGGTGCAGAAGAGGAACAGGTGGTGATAAATTATTTAATGGGTAGAATGTGTATTATTTGAGTGATTAGTACACTAAAAGCCAAGACTTCACCACTATGCAGTTTATTCATGTAACAAAATTGCACTGATAACCCTTAAATTTAGACAAACACATTTCTAAACCATCCTCACTCGAATATAAGTTTTATCTGTGTAGGTAGTGTCTTTGTTCTTCTTCTCCTTATATTTCCTGAGTCATCTGAGATTTAAACTAAATTAAACTGGGGGGAGTTTTTGAATTACACCTGTTCTCATTCTGTGACCAATTAAATTATAATCTCTTTCCTAAACTGAATAATTTTCCTTGTCCATAACCAGTGTGTTAGAAAGCATAATATCTTCCAGAGTGCCTTGTGCTTTGACACAGACTATCTTTGGCAATCCTTAGAGTTTCTTAAATTTTGATTGAATTTCTTAAATTTTGATTGAATTCTAATTAAACTGACTTCCTTTACTATTTCTTCTTCCCTGGTCGTATTTCTTTCTGGTATCTGTTTTCCATCCTTGTTTATGAACATTGAGGCTAATAATCAAATTAAAAGGATGCTATCAAGGTATTTTTTTTTCTCCTATCCAAAACCTATTTTACTGTTTACTATTTTATTCTTTGAAGCATGACAATAAAACCTATTTTATAATTTTCCATTTGCAACAAACATAAATATGCTTTATAGGCCACAGGATTTTTTTTGTGGGAGGAGATTGCTTCAGCTAAATTGGTGGTTTTATTCCAAATGTATTTAAAATATTTTGGATTTTCCAATGTATCCATGAACATTAATAAGATCAAATTGCAGGCCTATGCACTGTGACTGAGTGAGTCCGTATTTCTATTTAAAGTTTATTTTGCTGTAGGAAACAAAAGTTGGTTTTCTTTTTTCGCCTTTCCAAAATTTCTTTTGTTTTCACTTGCTCTCTTTCTTATACTGTAGTCCAAATATCAATTATTTTTGCTCATTACGATAAAAATAGTCACTCTGCAATTTCAAATCGTTTTAGTTTAAGCTAGTCTCAACCTTTTTCATTTCTTGGTAGTATTGGGTAGCTAGGTATTTAGTCATCAATAAATACCTAAAGAGAGTATGACATGTAATATTTCAAGACAGGTATTTATTTCAGTCCTTATCCTCAGCCATTTTCCAGGTACATCAGTTGTTCAATTTCTTCATCTAGCTCTCCTCCTTTGTAGTTTTTTACTAAAAAGGGTAACTTGCTTTAATTCCTAAAGTCTAGTGAGAGATGCCCAAGTCGCCCTTAGTTTAAAGAGAAATGCAATTCCCAGTTTTTGTAAGAAAAGTAAAGGCTGTGAGGTTTCAAACATGCCCATTTTAGTTTCTAGGCAACCAGCTTTTTGGTTGCTAAGCAAAACAAAACGAAACAAAAAACCATGAACAAACAAACCAAAAAATACCCTGAGACTTTTAATAAGCGGAAGAAAATGCCTGGATTGATACTCCCTTTAGAATAAAATAAAGGAAGAGTAATATGATGTAAAGGTCAGTAGGCCAGTGGAGAAAAATGGGAAGCCAGGTAGCGGGGAGGCACACAGATCAGACACCCTGCCCTGAAAATTGAAGACTGACTTTAGAGGTGTCCAGGACAGCTAAACTAAGGTTCCAGAGTTTTCAGATTTGTGGCTCATTCTAATGTAGATAGTTTTATTTCAACTCCATTTTATGTCCCCAACCTCATGTTTTCAATTTATGTATTTATTTGGTTCTACTTTAACTTATGCTTTACTGTATGATGTCCTTGAAGGCTGCTTCTTATTCTTTCTGGAACCAGGCAGGTGATAAATAAGTTTTTCATGAATTTCGCTAGCAGTCATTGTCCCTAATCCCATGTTTCCCAAAACAGTCAAATAAATTGAGAATTTAAAAAAATGGTTTAGGATTTATAATGGATTATCCCATGAGAAAGATAGGGATTCTTGAAATACATTTTTATTTGCTTTAATATTTGGTTAAAATAAATAATACATAAAATATAGAATTAAAATTGTATGTATAACACATCATGGAAATATAACATTGATGTTTATTTTTAACCATTTATATTTAAAAAGAAAAATAGGGAAGGACAATAGGCAGAAGACAATTAAACTTACTTTTTCTACCATTTGTTTTAATTTTGCCATCATTTGATTGAGAATTATATTTTAAAAGGATCTAAAAAAAACAAAAACAAAAAATACTCTTTGAATCAATTTAGTAGGTGATCTCATCTCAACATTTTTTTTTACAGCAAATTTTTACAAAATAACTTTGGATTGGTTCTGCAATCCTAGAATCTATTGGCTTAAAACTCTGTATGTGTGTGTGTGTGTGTGTGTGTGTGTGTGTGTGTGTGTGTTTGTGTGTGTGTGTATTCTTTGGCCTTCTGTATCTGTGGGTTCTGCATCTCTGGATTTAACAAACCACAGATTGAAAACATTTGAAAAAAATGGTGACAGTACTGAACAGGTACAGACTTTCTTTTGGCATTATTCTATAAACTGGATATTGAATATTCTCAACGCAAAGAAATGATAGATGTTTGAGATGATGGCTATGCTAATCATCCTAATCTAATCACTATATATTGTATGTATTGACACATCACTATGTACTCCCTATAAATATGTACAAATACATGTCAATTTAAAAATATATCTTATAACAAAAATTTACATAGCATTTACATAATATTATGTATCATAAGTAATCTTGGCATGATTTAAAGTATTAAAGTACATGTGCCTAGCCTCAGATTTTAGTATCCATGGAAGATTGTGGAACTAATCCCTCATGAATACCTAGGGACAACTGCGTGCATACACACACACCCCCAGGGAGAGAGAGAGAGAGAGAGAGAGAGAGAGAGAGAGTTAGATACAATACAGTATCTCCTGATATTCTGTGTCTGGCCTGACATTCAAAATGTCAAGAGAAGTTATGAACTACATGACTGGTTCCAGATCTAATTTTTATGATTTTGAAAACCACATAGACAAACAAAGGTACAGAAATAGAGAACACCAATTGTGTTCCTCCCACGATAGCATTTATCTTTTCCAAGTCTTAAAAGATAATTCCTTGTTTCCACTAATAATTTATATATGTAGGCACATTGATGAGAAAGTATGAAATTATTCTGTAAAACCAAATAGAAGTATTAACTCAGGGACAAGAGTGCCTGGGTTCAAGTTCTGGTTCTACCACTTATGAGATATGTGACCTTGGACAAATTTCTTGACCTCACTTCCTCAGTTTCTTCATCCAAAGTGGGCATTTGAGTGCACCTTCCCTTTTGAATTGTTGTGATGATTCCGAGTTAACAGTGTAAAACACTTAAACAGTGCCAACTAAGTGTTGGTTGTATTTTATTAGTTTGTAAAGTTTTCTGTAATAATAAACTCATTTGAAAAGCTGTGGAAAGCTATGGACCGTCTCCTAAAGGGAAGGGGGAACTGCACATACAGTTTGAGTTTTGTTCATTTCAGAGGATGTCCAGACCTCTTAGTCATATCCTAGATCCTCGCTCTGCCTAGGTGAAGATCTGTACATCTCAGACAGAAATGAATCTTGTACTATAAAAGGCACACTAGCTTTTATTGTTCCCATATTTCATATAAAGTCTGGTTTTCACATAATTTGGAAATGTGCTCATTGTTACTCAGCTAATAAGGGAATGAAACTGGAACCTGAACCTAAAATATGGGACTTTAAATCCAGTGTCCTTCCAGAACATTGTTCCAGTACACCAGAGGACCCGCCCTGCTGCCCTGCCCTCAGCTGGGAGTTCTCTTCTTGGTAGTCATGATATTTTTTTTTTGAGATGGAGTCTTGTTCTGTTGCCAGTCTGGAATTCTCAGCGCAACCTCTACCTTCTGGGTTCAAGCAGTTCTTCTGCCTCAGCCCCCCGAGTAGCTGGGACTACAGGCGTGTACCATCACACCCAGCTAATTTTTGTATTTTTAGTAGAGATAGGGTTTCACCATGTTGGCCAGGATGGTCTTGATCTCTTGACCTCATGATCTGCCCACCTGGGCCTCCCAAAGTATTGGAATCACAGGCATGAGCCACCATGACCAGCCTGTGCTCATGACTTTTACTGCATTGACAACATCACCAGAATAGCAGTATCTACTCAGGGCTGTCAATGAAGTATATGTGAGGACAACCACCAAGGTTCTGTATCTTGTGACTCAGTTTCATATTTTCATTGCCACTTCCTCAATATATCAGGCCCACTAAGATATTATGCTCTATATTTTCTTCACAATATTATATATTTAAAGAATTTAAATATCCTTTATTAGAAAAATACATTTATTTAGCTATTAATCGAGAACATTGGCATATGTAGGTGAAGAATGTGAATAGAATTTTATAACAGCATAAAGATATTACTCTATCATGAATTACATAAACGATTATCTCAGAAGAACACTGGATTATGTAGATATTTATTCTTGCATGTATTTATGTATGTTTTGAAAAGTGTACAAAACAAAGTTCAGATTTTCTTTTGATGTGTGTTGTGGCAGATGGGGAAGATAATGCGTGGACCATTCATGAAGTTTGTAGCACACGCAGCCTCCTTCACCATTTTTCTGGGACTGCTGGTCATGAACGCAGCTGACAGATTTGAAGGCACAAAACTCCTTCCTAATGAAACCAGCACAGATAATGCAAAACAGCTGTTCAGGATGAAAACATCCTGCTTCTCATGGATGGAGATGCTCATTATATCATGGGTAATAGGTAAAGACTGATTTTCTGTCATGATTTCTCTTTGCAGTCTTAGCGGTTGGACTGAATGACACTGATTGTTTCACACGTCAGTTATATAAATGTGTGCAGCATGATACAATGCACTGCACATCATAATTTTCTTTGGGTTCTCAAAGCACAGTTGCCTTGGGTTCGTTATCAGTGCTATAGTCTCACATGCTGTGCGCTTTTTGCATTTCCAAGGAAAACCCAGGAAGAAAAACAACAGGATAGTATCAGTCATACCCCCACAGTGACACAAGGCTATTATAATATTCATATTTTGAGAGAGAGCTGTGATTTGAAGCTTAAAAACAGCCACGATTTTACATTGAGATTTGATAGGAATTGAAGCACTTGCATTTATTGAACATTTATTATGTGTGTCAGGAATGATTCCAAGCACTTTATATACATCAAATCACATTCTCTGCATCTCAGTTTTCTAATCTGTAACATATAATCACTTATGTTTTATAGGAGTTATGTCAGGATTAAGTAATTTACTTTAGGACCCCTGGGTGGTAAGTGAAAGAGAAGGAATATGGTTTTAGTTATACTATTTGCCTTTAGAATCAATCATACATGTACCTTGCCATGAAATACAATGCAAACAAGAAAGATACTTCAATTAGATATTTATGAATAAATAAATAAATCCAGTGGCTGTTAAGTGCCTTTGTTAAGTGATGAGGATACTAAAGGGATTAAGACACAGTCCCTGTGCTCAAGGAAGTTAAGTCTGGGAGGCAGGTCAGTAAGTAAATCAGTACTTAAAATTCAACATGACAAATGCTATAATTGAGGAGTTAGTGGTATATTATGAACATACGCAGATCAGGCATCTAAATCTGAGGTGGGATGTGAAGTGGAAGGGGCAAGAAGTCCTTCCCATGCAGTGCCTTCAATTTGATACTTTGAGGATAAGAGAATGTTATCCAGACCTGTTTGGGGGTCAAGGATACTACAAGGCACAGGAACATTAGAGATGTGGAACTATGGCAACACCTGGCACACTCTAAATATGATGAGTTAGGCAGAGAAGGAGCCCAGGTGTGTTTATGGATGTGAGTAATGCAAGATAAGGGTGGAGAAATGGCTAGAGGATGCTTTTCAGCAATGGGCGATCTGATCTGATCATGTTTTAGAAAGGTCACAGTGGTTGTGAGATCGAAGGTGGCTTTAATGAGTCCAGGGTTAAGACTCAGTGGAAATGCTCCCTGTGAGAGGGATGAGGTCTGGAACTCAGGAGATGGAGGAAAGGACTTGAGAGCACCCTAATAGTAAACCCCAAACAACTTGGTGATTATTGCACATCAGAAGGGAGAGCTGTGGGTTCTGCCCTCGATCAGCTGGGAGTGACTGCAGTCTCTAAGAGGGAGAATAGAGAAGGAAGATCATGCTTGGGACTGGAGGAATGAAAAGCTGATAATGTTTAGGTTATGATTGACTTTGAAGTTTCCATGGAATTTCAAGGTGGAAATGTCCATTCAGTAATAGAAAATATGATCCCTGGGAGTATTTGGGTTTTGAGTAAAGTTCCAGCAATCTTGAATTCCCAGATGGCACAACAGACATGTTCAAGAAATTTCAGGTAATTGTAGTTATTCAACATTTCACTAAGAGTTTATATGTCAGTTTTACATAGGAGTGCTATTTTCCTATTAGGCAAAATATGACTCTTTTAGTACAAGATGAAACTTTGAAAAATTAAATGTTATATAAGGGAAAAAGAATTAAAAAATTAAATTTTATATAAAGGGGTATAAGGAAAATGATTTATGGTGAAGAATAGAATGAGCATATTATATTTTATTTATTTTTTTTTTGTGATGGAGTTTTGCTCTTGTTGCCTAGGCTGAAGTGCAGTGGCACAATCTTGGCTCACTGCAACCTCCGCATCCTGGGTTCAAGCAATTGTCCTGCCTCAGCCTCCTTAGTATCTGGGATTACAGGCATGCACCACATCCAGCTATTTTTTTTTTTTTTTTTTTTGTATTTTTAGTAGAGACAGTGTTACTCCATGTTGGTCAGGCTGGTCTCAAACTCCTGACCTCAGGTGATCTGCCTGCCTCGGCCTCCCAAAGTGCTAGGATTACAGGCATGAGCCACCGCTTCTGGCCAGACATATGATATTTTATATATAAAACATGTATAAACTTAAGAGCGCACTGATAGGT
The DNA here is from genome assembly GCF_048565385.1 of Saimiri boliviensis. NCBI lineage: Eukaryota > Metazoa > Chordata > Mammalia > Primates > Cebidae > Saimiri > Saimiri boliviensis. Next base: position 37,348,239 of record NC_133454.1, on the reverse strand, counting down.
AAACCCCAAACAACTTGGTGATTACTGCACATCAGAAGGAAGGACCTGTGGGTTCTGCCTTGGATCAATAGATGGTGACTGCAGTCTCTAAGAGGGAGAATAGAGAAGGAAGATCATGCCTGGGACTGGAGGAAAGAAAAGCTCTGAAAACAACAAGACTGCATGGGTTCAGTGAGTTATATTTTATGTAACATGTTCATTTCATTCTTTCTATAAATCATTCTCCTCATACTAGTCTTAGTTTTATTTTACACTTTATATTTTTTCCTTTTTCACTTAGAAACCTAACACAGGAATATTAAATGAAGCTTTAATCAAAGCATTTTCCTTGTAACTTTTGTCCCATCAGCCTCTGTATTTGACTTCAGAGACTAGCGCACAGTTATTTATTTAAAGGAAAAATAATGAACAACTCAGGACAGCTGATGCTTTTGTAGCCTATGTTAGACTTCTGGTTGAGTTTCTGACATTGGTATTTATTTTCTTTTTTGAAGTTATTCTTGAAAGAAAGTTGTACTTTCTGGAAATGTTAATAAGAAGTAGCCTACTTAGATGAGATGTTGGTTGTGTTATGTGGGCTTGAGGGAGAGAGTGACACTGTTAGTCACAAAGCAAATTTATCTCATTTTTATTTGACAGAAAGTTGAAAGGCTAAATGACAAAACCAATGTGCTAGGAGATGTTGACCAGGCAGAACAGTGAGTTCAAATCAATGAGAAGATGTATGCCAGGAACACGGAGAGGAGGGCATGCTTGAAGACACTTGTAAAAAGAGCCTTAGGAGCACTTTTCACTTAATGGGCAGTCTGAGCTGTTGAGAAAGCAGATGCAGTCCTGGGCTGACTCTTCAACAGAAGGAGAGGACCCCAGTCGAGGGCAGTAATTACTCAATGGCCAGACCGCACCTGCAGGCTCCGGGTGCCACGCGCAGCCAATTGGCAAACTAAGAAGAGTTTCGAGCACAGCAGTTAGGAGAGTGAGTGGTTCTCAGAACAGCTCTTGAGGGGACTGGGGAAGCTTACCCTAGATGGTGAGGCATGGGGTAAGATCCAGTGGAATCTGAGGCTTGTTTATTCCGAGGGCTCCATTTAGAGAAAAAGACGACAAAGTGAGGACTTTTAGGAGCCTGGGCAAGCAAAGGCATCTTGAAGCTTCAGTTTCATGGTTAACTTGCCCTGCTAGCAAAAACCAAATTTAATGAACACACAGGTGGGATTTTTTGGTTGTTTTTGGTAAAAAGAAATTTGAAGGCAGAGGGAGCTGACTCATTTGCTACCTCTCCAGAGGGCAAAAACAGAACCAGTGGATCCACATTGAAGGAATATTCTGAAAATTCAACAGTGGAATGAGCAAGCTTCAGAATTAGTTAAGTACCTTATCGCAAGATCTATACGAGCAGAGGCTTGATTCCTGTGAAGTATCCTGCTTGGGGCCAGCGTGAACTTGATACAGGATTTCAGCCTCTGCTTAGCGGCTCTCAGGGTTTCTCAGGACAAATGAGACAGGAACTTTTCCTTCGAGCAAAATAGCTCACTGATTTGTTTTAGTTTTTAAGCTTCAGGAAGACATCATTTGTGCCAAGAATTCTACTTCTTAAAGAGAGAAAGATAACCGAAGATGGAGAATGGGCGGAACAAAAGGAGGGGAAGCTTTGAAAACATCTAGACTGCATGAGTTCTGACGTCCCTTTGGTCCCCATGCTTGTTACTCTGAACCATCCTCATCTCCGAGTGAGGCCGACAGGAACCCAGGGACCAAGTAGGGGAAAAAGCTGCCATGTTTCCTGTTACAAATTTGATCCCCCAGATCGTATATGAATTTGATCCTAGTCCCCTCTTAACTTGAAACAACTCAAAATGAGTAATGATGTCTTTTCTTAAATCCATGTCCTCTGTGCTGCATTGAATACTGGTTTTGAGAAAAGGCACATGATGTGCTCTTGGAGAGCAGAGACAAGGCGTCTTCTTAATCCCTACAGGGCTATGCAGCCATTCACATAGCAGGTTCTGTGATTGACATTTAGGGCTAATGTGAGAATCTGGGGCAGGTGGTTGCTGAGGGTGAGGAGAAGATTCATTTCAACTAGAGGCTGTGAAGGACTTCTCGATGGAGGCAAGTTTTGATCAGTTGCTGCAGTTTGGGTTGTGTTTCTCCATATGGCTCCAGAGGAAGGCAGGATGTCAGAGTAGGGTATCTTAAAGACAATAGGGATAAAGCAACTTCTTTGTAATTTTAAAAGTGGGATTATTCAAATTAAGAAAAAAATACATGCACCAATCATGGAAAATTTTAAATAGTAAGCATTGAATAAATGTCATATTTTTTTCCAAGTGCCAGACACTGAGCTGTGTATTTCACATGAACTATTTTATTTAAGGCTCATAACAATCCAGTGAAGCAGGATCAAACCAATATCATTCCCATTTTACAAACTGAGTTTTAGATAGTTTAAATATCTTATCAAAGACTTCATAGCTGACAAATGGAAGAACAAATTCTCAAATTCATGGTGGTCTTATCTCAAATTTAGTTCCTAAGTACTACACTAAAATTTTGAACAAGTATTCAGTACTATTAAAAATTCGACCAGAAAAAGGCAGTGACTATTATTAAGTTCCTGTTACCCCTTCTAGGCTTTCACTGTGCTGGTTTTAAACATAAACCATAGGTCATAACATTCTAAACATTTTTAGTTAGCCTGACAATATAAATTGTTTCCAGTGGATGTTAATCTGGGTCCTCTAAGAAGCAGGCACAAAGATTAAATGTTCAACAGGTTTATTAAGAAAAATGGAAATTTTATTAAGGAACATTTCTTTTGAAAGGAAATGGAGAGAGAGCTGAGGAAAGTCTCAAGAGCTCTCCGACAGGGATGCAAGTCAAACCCCAAAGGACAGAGAGCAGGCAGGAAGGTTGAGTAGAAGCATCCTAGATCTTTACACAGTCTAAGGGAAGTTTGGCAAGGCTGTCATGAAATCCTTGAGCCAAAGTCAGCCATCAGAAGAGTCCCATGTCTTCCAAGAAGGGGAACCCTCAATAATTGGCTGAGAGCAGCCTGGGGAAACACAGCCTTGAACAAAAGTGGCCATGGTTTTCAAAAGGCAGTCAGTGAGGCCTGTGATCAATCAAATTCCTATAGTTGTGTGTCACTGAGGCACATTCTCATGGTCACTGTCCCATGATAATTAATAAAATATATTAAATGGCTGCATAATAGTCCATCTGTGGAAGTTCCACTTCCATTTTACTTCTATTTTGAGTGTGTGGGTGTGGGTGTGTTTGTGTGTGGGGTTATTATAAGGTCTCCTATAATAAACATCTTTTAAATATATTTTTACATGTGGAATTAATTGATCAGCAGCATGTTTGTTATTTTTAAGGTGTTCAGTGAACTTTGTCAAACTGCTTTGAGGTATGCACTGATATTTGTAGACTATGATATTTGTGAGGATTTGGATATTATGGTGGGATGGCAGGTTGGAGAACAAATTTTGAAGGGTTTTGTAATGTCAGGCTGAGACCTTTCAGACATATTTTGTTTTATAGAACAGCTAAGACTGAATGCAGTTGAATTGATATTTTAACCCCTTTCTGCTGCAGGCATGATATGGGCTGAATGTAAAGAAATTTGGACTCAAGGCCCCAAGGAATATTTGTTTGAGTTGTGGAATATGCTTGACTTCGGTATGTTAGCAATTTTTGCAGCATCATTCATTGCAAGATTCATGGCATTCTGGCATGCTTCCAAAGCCCAGAGCATCATCGATGCAAATGATACCTTGAAGGACTTGACAAAAGTAACACTGGGAGACAATGTGAAATACTACAATTTGGGTGAGTTTAAACAGTCAATATAAATTAATAAAAGTACAGAATTTTCTTGTAAAACAGATGTCAATAGTAGTTTGGTTACTGCCCAATTCTTTTTTTTTTTTTTTTTTTTTTTTTGAGACGGAGTTTCACTCTCGTTACCCAGGCTGGAGTGCAATGGCGCGATCTCGGCTCACCGCAACCTCCACCTCCTGGGTTGAGGCAATTCTCCTGCCTCAACCTCCTGAGTAGGTGGGATTACAGGCACGCGCCACCATGCCCAGCTAATTTTTTGTATTTTTAGTAGAGACAGGGTTTCACCGTGTTGACCAGGATGGTCTCGATTTCTTGACCTTGTGATCCACCCGCCTCAGCCTCCCAAAGTGCTGGGATTACAGGCTTGAGCCACCGTGCCCGGCCTATGCCCAATTCTTATAAAATTGGTTGTTAGTTTCCAACATCTGTATCTGAAGAATGAGCATCTATATGTGAGAAAGCATGCTTTCTGCTTCTTCCTTTGATTTTTCTACTCCCTGGAAAACTCTCTTAATCACAAGACTCATCTCTCTTTACCTCTTAGATCAATTGGCTAATTACCAAACTTCATTGAGAATACCTGTATTATGTCCTGAATTTATTTCCCCCCCTTTTAAATTAAAAATAGTTCACATTTTATCCATCTCTCTCTCTCTCTCTCTCTCTCTCTCTCTCTCTCTCTCTCTCTCTGTGTGTGTGTGTGTATATACACATACATATATACATATATACATACACACACACACAGATATATATATTCAATGGAATACTATTCCACCTTCTAAAAGAAGAAAATCCTGTCATTTGTAACAACGTAAATGAACTTCGAAGACATTATGCTGAGTGAAATTAGGTAGGCACAGAAAAACAAATGGTATATGATCTTACCTATTTGTGGAATAAAAAAAAAGCCAAACTCAAAGAGGTAGAAGGTAATGGTGTTTTTCAGGGGCTGGGGTAAGGGGCATAAAATGGGGAGATGTTGGTCAAAGGTACAAAGGTTACAGAGGGTACACTGTTAGGATGAATAAGTTCTGGAGATATACAATATGGTGGCTGGAATTAATAATGTACTATATACTTGAAAATTGCTAAGAGAGTAAATTTTAAATGTTCTCACTACAAAAAAGTAAACATGTGAGGTGAAAAATATGTTAATTTGCTTGATTTAATCTTTGTACAATGTATACAGACATTTATGAAAACACCAAGTTGTGCCCCATAAATATACATTAAAAAGTTCACATTTGAGTACCATGTTCATTTAAGATGTATAAAAAGTACTTGAAAGCAAAGGAATTGTTGGGATCTCTGAGAGGGCCTTCCATTAATAACACTACTATTTCCCAACCAGGCTTTGAATTAGTGAAGAAATAAAACAAGGAATTAATATGGAGGCCAGATCATCACCTCTTACACTGATAAAATCCAGGATGGATGACATAGGTCTGAGTCTATTAGCTAATGGGTTCAGTAATATTGAACCCTAGAATTAGGCAGACATATCCTCCCATTTCTAGATAGCAATGGACCAGGGCAGTCCTCCCCACAAAAAGAGGATGGCAGCAAGTGCCCTATGGAGTGAGATCTTCCATAGAGGACCAGAGGAGGGTTCCCAAGAGAGAGAAGGTAATGCCTAACCAGCTATGCTCAGTTGTTCATCCCAATTTAGCCCTCAGATAAGTCATTACAGCTTTCCAGGAAGAAAGTGATTAAGGGATGGAAAGTGGTTCAGTTATTTACTTAAGGAGACTACCACCTCATAGAAACCTGGATGGGGAAAATATATTTTCTTTGAATTCTCATTTCAAACCCTCTGATAAGAAATTACTTAACATTCACTTATGAGTTTATTGGTAATATCACATAAGGGCTCCATTATTAGTATTTAATGTTTTAATGTTTAAGATTCTTAAAAGTATACTTGATTTTAAAAATTCAAAGCTATCTATTAGATAATGCTTGCATTCAAAGCACTATAAAAAAGAAAACTGCTTTTACTGGTTTCTTGTTATCTTTTCCTAATTCCGCTTCTCAGCAAATAAACAAATACAAATTTGTAATTATGTTTTTTCCCTTTCTTACACACAGTTTCGTGTTTTTCTTTATAATGGTTTCTTAATTGCATTTTTGATGACTTAATGTAATAATGCCAGAAAAATTCATGAGTGAGTAATTGCTACATTTTATGGTAAAAATAGACTTGTTTTAAAAAGTGACCAATAAAAGTTACTCCTAATAAATTTAAATGACCACAAATATGCTACAAGCCAAAAATTATATTATAGTGTAATTATAGTTTAAGACTGAATAACAAATGCTACCATTTATTAAGTGCCAGGCGCTTGCTAAACACTGAACATAAGTTGACTTATTGAATTCTCACAAAGATGAGAGAGTTAGAAGGGATATTACCTCATTTTCAAAACTGGAGAACAAAACTAAGAGAAGTAGTTTTGCATAACTTCTTTCAGGGGTGTGTGTGTGTACATACATATACATGAATTTTTACAGATACTGAGTTTCTAGTCTGAACTCTTAACTATTATACTATCCCCTTATGGGACATTGCTAGCAAAACCAGGAGAGTCATGTTCTTAATAAACTAAGAAGCTCAAACAAAGCAGATACTTAAGAAGCCCTTTAAGATGGGAGACTTCCATTTGAAAACTGGAGCAGTACACACTGGGGTCTGTTGGGGGGAACTAGGGGAGGGACAGTTGGGGGTAGGGAGTTGGGGAGGAATAACATGGGGAGAAATGCCAAATATAGGTGATGGGGAGGAAGGCAGCAAACCACGTTGCCATTTATGTACCTGTGCCACAACCATGCATATTCTTCACAACCCCAAAACCTAAAATGCAATTTAAAAAAAAAATATATATATATATATTTGAAAACTGGATTCTAATGTAATTATATTTTTTTCTCAGAGAAAGAAGTTACCTAAACAAAAAAACTCACCACAACTCTTTGTTTTTGCTTTTTCCTAGCCAGGATAAAGTGGGACCCCTCTGATCCTCAAATAATATCTGAAGGTCTTTATGCAATTGCTGTAGTTTTAAGTTTCTCTAGGATAGCTTATATTTTACCAGCAAATGAAAGCTTTGGACCTCTGCAGATCTCACTTGGAAGAACAGTCAAAGACATCTTCAAGTTTATGGTCATATTCATTATGGTGTTTGTGGCCTTTATGATTGGAATGTTCAACCTCTACTCCTACTACATTGGTGCAAAACAAAATGAAGCCTTCACAACGTATGTAATCTCAGATGTTTTGATGATAGTTATTGCAAATAAATAAATACTAGTTTAATAGTGTTTAAGTCCATGGGATAAATAATGTTTTGGTAAAGATTTCATGTCCAGTTCCTCTTTTGCAAAATGAGAGGGGATTTTAAAAATGAGTTGGAGGGGCTCTAAAATGTAGGAACCTTTCTAATACTAAATAATAACATTTTTAGAGTCAGTAAATACCCTGCATGCCTCCCTTTATTATCTCTGTTTCACTAAGAAGACACGGAAATTCACAAAAATTAAGTAATTTGCTGAATATTCCATAGCGGTATGTGGAACATCCAGGGTGTAACCCTTGCTTGCTTCTTCTAGGGTCTGTTACTCCCTTGCCCTCCTGCCTGTGGGACTCCAGGGGACACTAACTATGAAAACAGCTGCTTTCCTAATTGAATTTCTCAGATCTTATCACTGAGTAGATCTGACTTACCAACAGTGATGAGTTTTGACTCATATTCAATGTGGAAGTGTGTTTTTTTATAAAGTGTGTTTGGGATAGATTATTTAAATATTAGGTCTTCAGTGTTACAATGAGAAGTAACAACTGAAATATAAGCCTACTGTTTTCCATATTTCTCTAAAATACAGTTTGCCAGGGAAATGAAACCACCTGAGTTAAGCAAATTGGCTTACCTTTGGTCAATAATTATGCCTAAAGCATTGAAATTCCTACCGAAGACATGTCAGTGATTTTGGTAACACTGTCTGTTTATATTGTCATATTTTCCAGTAAGATGTATATGATTATTATTTATTGGATACACATAGAAGTATAGATGAGCAGTAAACCTAAAATGATTCTAACAAATTATATTATTTTTAAGTAGTACATTTAACAATTCCGTTCCCAAAACTATGGATTATTTAAGTGTTCATATCTGTGGTTATGAAATTATGTTCACAGCATTTATTGATTATGTATTTAGATATTGAGCTGTGATTGTGTACTTCATATGCACAATATTATCCCATCCTTGCAACAATCCTATTGTAACCATTTTATAGAAAATAAAAGTGAGCCTCAGAGACATGAAGAATATTTTTAATAAATTCTAATTTGTAAAGACAATAAACCAACTCGCTTTTATTATGGTACTATTGTTATTTATTTATACACTTTCTTATTCTTTTCTTTCTTTTATTTTTCCCCAGGGTTGAAGAGAGTTTTAAGACACTGTTCTGGGCTATATTTGGACTTTCTGAAGTGAAATCAGTGGTCATCAACTATAACCACAAATTCATTGAAAACATTGGTTATGTTCTTTACGGAGTTTATAATGTTACAATGGTCATTGTTTTGCTAAATATGTTAATTGCCATGATCAACAGTTCATTCCAGGAAATTGAGGTATAATCTCAATACATTTTATCATTTGAGTCTACATGTTTTAACTATTCCAAGAACTAACTCAGCAATGAGGATGAGAGTATGGGCTGCTGTTCCCCTTCGTTCATTTCCAGTTTGACCAGTTATCTGGAAAATTTTAACTCTTTGCTTCCAGATGTAATATCAATAAGGTATAGTGGGGCAGTAAGGCATAAGAAGCAGAATGCTGATTTGTTATTCATTTAATAAAAAAATTTTAGAAATACTATATCAGCATGAATTTATATTTTATTCAAAAAATTATTGTTTATGAATACCATTATTCTCCAAGTCTTTTCTGAGTGATATTCAAAGTTAATCTTTTCTCAAGTTGAGATTAATAGAAATTTTTATTCCAGAAATCTTGATCTGTGTCCCAAATAAATGGGTGGTATATTGCAGGATAAAAGAGAGAATAATTTTTCCCAGTGTTTTTCAGAAAGTAGGAAAATAGATTTATATCTATCAGATATTTATAAACACATGGGAACTTGGAGATTCATAGTCCTGTAAGACTGTCAAAATTTTAGGCAAATTTAAGAAAGAGGGTGTGAATAGAATGTTAACATTTTGAAAAAATCTTGGAACCATCACTGGGGTCTGAGAGTGTTTGTAGGCGATGTTCTCCATCTAGTCACACAATGTTAAAAGCCTCCCAGTAATTCTGTTTATGCATTTCCTTGCTGAACTGCCATGTGTATTTGTATAGGATGACGCTGATGTGGAGTGGAAATTTGCAAGGGCCAAACTCTGGTTTTCCTACTTTGAGGAGGGGAGAACACTTCCTGTTCCCTTCAATCTGGTGCCAAGTCCAAAGTCCCTGTTCTATCTCTTACTGAAGCTTAAAAAATGGATTTCTGAGCTGTTCCAGAGTCATAAAAAAGATTTCCAGGAAGATGCAGAGATGAACAAGGTAACTTCGCTTGATAATTTTTAGTTGTATTCTTAAATGCTGTGACTACTGTAACCACGATGCCACATCCCTTTAAAAAGCAGCAGTTCCTGATGACATATACATTCGTGACTCCTGTAACCACTGTGCCACATCCCTTTAAAAAGAAGCAGCTCCTGATGCTCTAAAAGTTCCTGATCCGTTTAAAAAGAAGCAGTCCATCCATCCCACATGCAGCCACTTCACACAGTACAGTCCTTTGGCTTCTGTCTGTTTAACATGAGCACACTGAACATTTCCTGCTTAAAAGAATATAAGAAAAATTCGTGAAATATAACTAACATAATGTACTGTGTTATCTGGAGTGAGTACTGAGAGAAGAGCTGTGCTGGGCTGCTTTTTTGCTGTTGTGGCATCATCTCCCTCCCTTCTCCTTCAATTTATACAGCCAGGTAAATAGCAGCAGCTAGTTATGCCTGGGGGGCAACTTGATGAACTCTTAGATAACTTCCACATTGAAAAGTTCAGAAATCAGTTGCTCACATGCAGTTTGGGAGACCAGGCTTGGCAATAAGTAGTTGAAGAAAGAAAGAAAGCTCAGGACATTGATTGAAAACAATAATCCCAACAAGGTGATGCAGTCTTTAAAAAACCATGAAAAGATGTGTGCTTAGATGAAGCAGTAGGGCCATCACAACATGTTCAGATATGTTTAGAGAACATGTGGAATTTGTGTCTAACTGGAGGGGGAAAGTGAGCAATTATACTGTGCAAAGATCCCTGCTGAGCACAGACCACTATACTCAGAAGGGACACTGAGATACCAGTTGCAGCTAGAGGAGGAGGACCCGAATGGGACACATATGGATATAGTGTCATATGAGGGAGAACTGAAGGAGCTGGCTGTTTCTTCTGAAAAAGGAACATTGAAGATGACCAAAAATGTCTTTATAATTTCCATCTTTAATTAGGAAGTACATTTGTTTTTCCAAAATGGGAAGAGAAGCAATGGGCAAAAAATTCAAATAGTTAAATTTTAATTCGGTCTAAGAACAAACTTGTAACCAGAAAATCTGCCAAACAGAAGAGTGGGCTGCCTTTAGAAGTACTGAGCTTCCCACCATTGTAGGCAGTCAATAAATGCCAGGTGGCTGACAGTGGGAATTTATTGAAGATTCTTCCTTCTTACACTGCATGGGCAGTTGGGCCAAATGATTATAAAATTTCCTTGGAACGATAAGATTCTATCATTAAGTAAAAGGAATGTTGCAATTTCTGCACTGTTTGCTCGCCATTTACTATTTAGAGTTCTCAAGTAAGTAACACATGCTCTGAGTTCTAGATTTCTCATCTGTCATATGTGAAAAAATTATATCTACATCCTGAAGCTCAAATACAATAAGTATATAAACATACTTTCAGAATTTTAAAGCTTTCTTTAAATGTAGTTATGATTAATTTGTACAGAAATTTTGGAAAGATATACCATCTATGACATTGTTCCAGAAATATAACTTACAGAACTCAGTGGATTGAGTGGCAAAAAATTCCCCTTCTTCTTTTATGTAATTAAATTAGTGGTTTACTGGTTAGAATTGCAGCTTGACGGAATTCAGAGTCCAAAGGAAACGTCCAAGCACTTGCCAAAGGGAAGAACCCAGTAAGAATATGTTCCTCTCATTAAACTTGTTGTGGAATTAGACCAGATGCCTTTTAAAATACGGAATGAAGAGTGAAACTGGTTCTGCAATTATACTCATTTCACTTTCTGTTTTTAAAAGATAAATGAAGAAAAGAAACTTGGAGTTTTAGGAAGTCATGAAGACCTTTCAAAATTATCACTTGACAAAAAACAGGTAAGCTAATATTTGAAAATATGAAATCATGCATATGATCAGGTTTGTCTGTTCAGAGAAAGGGATGGATATTCAGAAGCAATTTTAAGAAGTAGAGAACAGACACATTAAATAATTCAACTATTTTAACAATTCTCCAAAATTCCGTTACTGAGAGTTGGAAGTAAGGCTATACTTGATAAGCAAAAAAGAATTATATGTATATTAAGACATATATTAAGCACATACTTATGGTGATGGAATATAGGACTAGTCATACAGAGAAGGGAATATGAAGAGACGAATCAATCAAGAACCTGACGGAGGATATGATTAACTTCACTTTCTGCAGCTCAGGTAGAGAGCACACATGGTCCCCAGTGCCTCCTAATTCATCAGTAATCAAGAAGTGATGGAAAAAGGCACGGTGGGACCTTAATGGCTATTGTGGTAGACACCGTTTATAATGAATGATGTGCTCTGGAGATCTGTCAGCTCCTTAGCTGGGAGTAGCGAAATCCTCAACAATAAGGACGTGTTTCATTTTTTGTGGGATGCACATAGTAAGGGCATAATAAATGCTTGTTGCTAAACGGAAATGATAAAGGAATGAATCGGAAAAGGGCAATGTATCAGGTAGGACTTGCATTCAGTTACAAATAGTAATATAAAATCCAAATCATGGCAGTTTAAACAAAACAGTTGTTTCTTCCCTGCCTCATTTAACTCTCCAGAGTTAGGCAGTATGTTCCTGTTGTCAGGCGTGAGTTTCTGTGATTCTCTTGGATTTTTTCATAGTCAGGTGTAGGAGGACAGCTTTTCCTTCTGCTATTGTATGCACTTTTCAGGCATGTAGGAGTAAGGGCAAAGGAAACGTAGGGCATGCTAGCTCAATCTGCCACCAGTCTCAGAAGAATCTCCCCAAAATTTCGGTTGTTATATCTCATTGACCAGAACTATGCTACATGGCCATCCCATGGAATGCATATGACAAGGAGGGAGACTGTTTTTTGTGTGTCTTTTAAGCTGGTTATGTTACCTCCCCCAACAATATAGGAGTCCTTTTACGGCCTATCTGATATCCAGCCACCCAGCCTCCTTTCTAACGATTGCTTCCACTAGCATGTCAATCATTACCCATTACAAATCAGAACCAAAAGGAGAGCTTTAGGTAAGGGAAATACTAAACCATTAGCCCTAGTAAGATTAGGAAATTTGACTGAAAGGAGCTTCCAAAGAACAGTTTCACAGGTGGGAAGGGTTGCAGTGGGAGGTAGCATGTGGGTGAGAGACTTATGCATGAATTCTGTGAGCTTTGCCACAGTCTGGGGTTCAGCCATAGTGATGGGGCCACGTGGATTGAGAGTAAGACAGCAAGAAGGCAAGTAGAAATCATCCCTGGTCATCTAAGAGAGTCAGCAGATTAGGGTCATTATAAATTGGCACATTCTTGCTGTTCAGACAAGTTATGTTTGTCTTGCCTATCCATGTGAATCTAGATTGCATTTAAAAATGATTTTAATAAGGGAAATTTAAGACATGGAAAATAAGTTATATAACAGAGCTCCAAAGTCATTTCACTCTAGAAAGATAGTTTAGTGGTTAGGAGGCTAGTGCAGGGGGGTCAACAAATCATAACCCTCAGGCCACATTGAGTCTTCAGCCTGTTTTTGTTCAGACTGAGAGAGATTTTAAAAAATTACATTTCTTAAAAAGTTGTGAAAAAATAAGGATATGTGAGAGAGGCCATATATGGCCCATAAATCCTATAATATTTATTACCTATGCAAATACAATGTCTCATATTATAAAGAAATGGATCTTTACTGTCTTCCACAGTGGCTGAACAAATTTACACTCCCACCGACAGTGTAAAAGCGATCCTACATCTCCATATCCTCTCCAGCATCTGTTGTCTTCTGATTTTTTAATGATCACCAGTCTAACTGGCGTGAGATGGTATCTCAGTGTGGTTTTGATTTGCATTTCTCTAATGACTAATGAGCTTTTTTTCAAATGTTTGTTGGCTGCATAAATGTCCTCTTTTGAGATGTGTCTGTTCATATTCTTCACCCACTTATTGATGGGATTATTTTTTTCCTGTGAATTTGTTTAAATTCTTTGTAGATTCTGGATATTAGTCCTTTGTCAGATGGGTAGATTGCAAAAATTTTTTCCCACTGTTGGTTGCCAGTTCACTCTAATGATAGTTTCTTTTGCTGTGCATAGGCTCTTGCGTTTAATTAGATCCCATTTGTCTATTTTGGCTTTTGCTGCCATTGCTTTTGATGTTTCATCCATGAAGTCCTTGCCCATGCCTATGTCCTGAATGATATTGCCTAGGTTTTCTTCTAGGATTTTTATGGTGTTAGGTCTTATGTTTAAATCTTTAATCCATCTGGAGTTAATCCAGTTTCAGCTTTCTGCATATGGCTAGCCAGTTTCTCCACACCATTTACTGAATATGGAATCCTTTCTCTATTGCTTGTTTTTGTCAGGTTTGTCAAAGATCAGATGGTTGTAGATGTGTGACATTATTTCTGAGGCTTCTGTTCTGTTCTATTCATCTATTTCTCTGTTTTGGTACCAGTACCCTGCTGTTTTGATTACTGTAGCCTTGTAGTATAGTTTGAAGTCAGGTAGCATGATGCCTCCAGCTCTTTTGTTTATTTGTTTTGCTTAGGATTGTCTTGGCTATGCAGGCTGTTTTTGGTTCCATATGAAGTTTAATGTGTTTTTTTTTCCCAATTCTGTGAAGAAAGTCAAGGGTAGCTTGATGGGAACAGCATTGAATCTATAAATTACCCTGGGCAGTATGGCCATTTTCATGATATTGCTTCTTCCTAAGCATAAGCATGGAATATTTTTCCATCTGTTATTTCCTTGAGCAATGGTTTATAGTTCTCTTTGAAGAAGTTTTTCATATCCCTTGTTAATTGTATTCCTAGGTATTCTATTCTCTTTGTAGCAATTGTGAAAGGGAGTTCACTCATGATTTGGCTCTATTATTGGTATATAGGAATGCTTGTGATTTTTGCACATTGATTTTGCATCCTGAGACTTTGGTGAAGTTGTTTATCAGCTTAAGGAGACTAAGCTAAGACGATGGGGTCTTTTAAATATACAATCATGTCATCTGCAAACAGAAACAATTTGACTTCCTCTTTCCCTAACTGAATACCTTTTATTTATTTCTCTTGATTAATTGCCCTGGCCAGAACTTCCAATACTCTGTTGAATAGGAGCGGTGAGAGAGGGCATTCTTGTCTTGTGCCAGTTTTCAAAGGGAATGTTTCCAGTTTTTGCCCATTCAGTATGATATTGGCTGTGGGTCTGTCATAAAGAGGTCTTATTATTTGAGATATGTTCCATTATTACCTAGTTTATAGAGATTTTTTAGCATAAAGGGTTGCTGAATTTTGTTGAAGTCCTTCTCTGCATCTATTTAAATAATTATGTGGTTTTTGTCTTTGGTTCTGTTTATGTGGTGGATTACTTTTATAGATTTGCATATGTTGATGAAGCCAAGTTGATTGTGATGGATAAGGTTTTTGATGTGCTGTTGGATTCAGTTTGCCAGTATTTTATTGACGATTTTTGTATCAATGTTCTTCATGGATATTGGCCTAACATTTTCTTTTTTAGTTGTGTCTTTGTCTGGTTTTGGTATCAAGATGATGTTGGTCTCCTAAAATGAGTTAGGGAGGATTCCCTCTTTTTGTACTGTTTGGAATAGTTTCAGAAGGAATGGTACCAGCTCTCTTTGTACCTCTGGTAGATTTGGCTGTGAAACAGTCTGGTCCTGGACTCTTTTTGGTTTGTCGGTTATTAATTGCTGCTTCAATTTTAGGCCTTGTTATTGGTCTATTCAGGGATTTGACTTCTTCCTGGTTTAGTGTTGGGAAGGTTTAATTGTCTAGGAACTTATTCATTTCTTCTAGATTTACTGGTTTATTTGCATAGAGGTGTTTGTAGCATTCTCTGATCGTAGTCTGTATTTCTGTGCCATTGGTGGTGATATCCCCTTTATCATTTTTTATTGCATCTATTTGATACTTCTCTCTTTTATTCTTTACTACTTTGGCTAGTGGTGTATCTATTTTGTTGATAGTTTCAAAAAAACAGCTCTTGGATTCATTAATGGTCTGAAGGGTTTTTTGTGTCTCTCTCTCCTTCAGTTCTGCTCTGATCTGAGTTATTTCTTGTCTTCGGCTAGCTTCTGAATTTGTTTGATATTACTCCTCTAGTCCTTTGAATCATGACACTAGGGTGTCAATTTTAGATCTTTCCTTGTTTCTCTGGTGGACATTTAGTGCTGTAAATTTCCATGTAGATAATGCTTTAAATGTGTCCCAGAGATTCTGGTATGTTGTATCTTCATTTTCATTGGTTTCAAAGAACATCTTTATTTCTGCATTCATTTCATTATTTATCCAGTAGTCATTCAGGAGGCACATTGTTCAGTTTTCATGTAGTCATGCAGTTTTGAGTGAGATTCTTAATCCTGAATTCTAATTTGTTTGCACTGTGATCTGAGAGATTGTTACGGTATCCATCCTTTTTGCATTTGCTGAGGAGTGATTTACTTCCAATTGCATGGTGAATTTTAGAATAAATGTGATTTGGTGCTAAGAAGGTATATTCTGTGGCTATGGAGTGGAGAGTTCCATAGATGTCTTTTAGGTCCACTTGGTCCAATCTGAGTTCCTGGATATCCTTGTTAATTTTCTGTCTCGTTGATCTGTCTGATATTGACTATGGGGAAATAAAGTCTCCCACTATTATGGTGTGGGAGTCTAAGTCTCTTTGTAGGTCATTAAGAACTTACTTTATATATCTAGGTGCTCCTATATTGGGTGCATGCATATTTAAGACAGTTAGCTCTTCCGGTTACAGTGATCCCTTTACCATTATGTATGTAATGCCCTTGTCTATTTTGATCTTTGTTGGTTCAAAATCTGTTTTATCAGGGCCTAGGATTGCAACCCCTGCTTTTTTTGCTCTCCATTTGCTTGGTAAATCTTCCTCCATCCTGTTGTTTTGAGCCTAGGTATATTATTGCACATGAGATGGGTCTCCTGAATAGAGCACACCAGTAATTCTTGACTCCTTATCTAATTTGCCAGTGTGTATCTTTTGGTTGGGGCATTTAGCCCGTTTACATTTGAGGTTAATATTGTTATGTGTGAATTTGATTCTGCCATTTTGATGCTAGCTGGTTGTTTTGCTCGTTAGTTGATGCAGTTTCTTCATTGTGTTGATGGTCTTTACAATTTGGTACATTTTTGCAGTGACTGGTACTGGTTGTTCCTTTCCATGTTTAGGGCTTCCTTCAGTAGCTCTTGTAAGGCAGGCCAGGTGGTGACAGAATCTCTCAGCAGTTGCTTGTCCATAAGGATTTCCTTTTTCTTTCGCTTATGAAGTTTATTTTGGCTGGATAAGAAATTTTGGGTTGTAAATTATTTTCTTTCAGGATGTTGAATATTGTCCCCCACTCCTTTCTAGGCTGCAGGGATTCTGCCAAGAGATCCACTGTGAGTCTGATAGGCTTCCCTTTGTGGTTAACCCGACCTTTCTGGCTGCCCTTAGCATTTTTTTCCTGCATTTCAACCATGGTGAATCTGATGATTACGTGTCTTTGGGTTGCTCTTCTTGAGGAATAACTCTGTGATTGCTCTCTGTATTTCCGGAATTTGAATGTTGGCCTGCCTTGCTAGGTTGGGGAAGTTCTGGTTGATATGCTGAAGAGTGTTATCCAACTTGGTTTCATTCTCCCTGTCATTTTCAGGTACCCCAATCAAACATAGATCTACATTTGTTGGAGGCTTTGTTCATTTCTTTTTACTCTTTTTTCTCTAATCTTGCCTTCTTGTTTTATTTTATTGAATTGATCTTCAATCTCTGATATCCTTTCTTCTGCTTGATTGATTTGGTTGTTGAAAGTTGTATATGCTTCACAAAGTTCTTGTGCTGTGTTTTTCAGCTCCATCAAGTCATTTATGTTCTTCTCTAAGCTGGTTATTCTAGTTAGCATTTCGTCCAACATTTTTTCAATGTTCTTAGGTTTCTTGCATTGGGTTAGACCATACTCCTTAGCTCGAAGAAGTTTGTTATTACCCACATTTTGAAGCCTGCTTCTGTCAGTTTGTCAAACTCATTCTCTGTCCAGTTATGTTCCATTGCTGATAAGGAGGTGTGACCCCTTGGAGGAAAAGAGGCATTCTGGTTTTTGGAGATTTCAGCCTTTTTGCACTTGTTTCTTCCCATCTTCGTGGATTTGTCTACCTTTGGTCTTTGAAGTTGGTGATCTTTGGATGGGTTCTCTGAGTGGACCTCCTTTCTGTTGATGTTGAAACTATTTCTGTTTGTTAATTTTCCTTCAAACAGTCAGGCCCCTCTTCTGCAGTTCTGCTAGAGGTCCACTCCAGACCCTACTTGCCTGAGAATCACCAGCGGGGGTTGCGGAACAACAAAGATTTCTACCTGTTCCTTCCTCTAGTATCTTCTTCCCAGAAGGATACCTGCCAGATGCCAGCCATAGCTTTCCTGCATGAGGTGTCTATCAGCCCCTGCTAGGAGATGTCTCCCAGTTAGGATACACGGGGGTCATGGAGCCACTTGAGGAGGCAGTCTGTCCCTTATCAGAGCTCTAGTGCTGTGCTGGGATATCTGTTTCTTCCTTCAGAGCTGCTAGGCAGGGATGTTTAAGTGTGCTGAAGAGGAACCCAGAACTGCCCATTTTCCTACGTGCTCTGTCCCAGGAAGATGGGGGCTCTATTTGTAAGTCCCTGACAGGCTGTTGCCTTTTTTTCAGAGATACCTTGGCCAGCAAAAGGGGAGTCCAGTGACACAGTCTGCCTGCAGATGCCTCACTGAGCTGCCATGGGCTCTACCCAGTTGCTGTGTAAAGTTCCCAGCAACTATGTTTACAAAGGTGAGGTTAAAACTGCCTACCTCAGCCTCAGCAATGGTGGACACTCCTCCCTCCACTGAGCTTGAATATTTCAGGTCCAGCTCAGACTGCTGTGCTGGTTGTGAGAATTTCAAGCCAGTGGATCTTAGCTTGCTGGTCTTCATGGGGTTTGGACCCACTGAGCCAGATCACTTGGCTCCCTGGCTTCAGCCACCCTTTTCAGAGGAATGAGTGGCTCTGTCTTGCTGGTGTTCCAGGCATCACTGTGGTATGAAAAAAAAAAAAAAAAAAAACTGCTGTGGTTAAAATGGCTGCCTAGTTTTGTGCTGGAAACCTGGGACACTGGTATTGTAGGCACCAGAGGAAATCTCCTTATCTGTGGGTTGCGAAGACTATGGAAAAAGTGCAGAATCTCTGCCAGAGTGTCAGGAAAAGTCCCTAATGGCTTCCCTTGGCTAGGAAAGGGAGTTCTCTGGCCCCTTGCACTTTCTGGGTGAGGCAACATCCCACCCTGCTTTGGTTTGTTCTCCTTACATTGCACCCACTGACTAACTAGTCCCAATGAGATGAACCAGTTACCTCAGTTGGAAATGCGGAGATCACCTGCCTTCTCCATCACTCTCACTGGGAACTGCTAACCAGAGCTGTTCCTATTTGGCCATCTTGGCAGAAAATCTGAAAATACATATTTTAATCATAGCTTAAAACAAACTGTAGAAAAAGTACTAAACTTGTGATGTCTGACCTCAGTTGTGAAGTTTGGAATAAAGTGTTGATTCCAATCAGTTTAGCAATCTAGACAGCCTCTTGTGTAATTGTGTATTGTGGCAGCCATGGAAATGTGCCACTCCCCAAGAGAGGGACTGACTTTCCCACACAATCATCTTACCTCTCCCTCTTTCACAGGCGAGTAGAGACTCACAGTGGAGAGGCTTTCTGTTTTTTCCTGCTCCCACTTCCCTTTATCTACCATAGGCATAATCCTTGATACATCTCAGACTTTCAACTAGTCTTGGCATTTGATTCTTGGAGGGTTAAATCAACACAAGTATTTATTTTCCCTTGCCACATGAGCTTGTGGTGAACAAAACTTGAGAAACATTTCACATGCCTTGACTTTATGCTATACATTAAACTGTATTCCTGAGAAAATGTTTTTTTTTAAGGCAATCATTTATATTTCAAATAATTTTTGCCCATTGCCAATGAAATGGTTTGGGTCAAGTGTATACATACTAAGAAAAATACTTATGGTTCATTCTTTCTTACCCAACTCATAGGACTTTTGCTCACTCTTTTTCATAACATCTATATCTAAGATGATGAGTTTCTTTTTCAATCCCATCTTCTCTCTGATCTCTTGAATTTTAAAGTATTTAGTTAGCCGCACAAACGCAGCTGTCATATCTGCTCCAGGTGCACCATAGATATCAGTAGGATGAACTATATATAAAAATACATTTTGAAACAAGGTAAGAAGACCTATTCATTATCTTTGATCATATCCTTTAAAGGTCACTGACTTTGGTGGTTGCTAGCATTAGATTTTGAGATATACAGTCTGAAAGGATAGCATAAACTAAAAGTTGATCTCTTCCATAGTCTATTACATGTGTAAACCTGATAATGCCAGATAACTTCTTGATTATCTGCCAACTTCTGAACAGATCACATTCCAGTTGTCATCTTAGGGAGGGTTTTTAAACCCAGTAGAGTAGAGCTTAGGAGATTTTAATGCTCATCTGAATGTGGGAATCACTGAATATTTCATTCCCTGAATGACTTAGTCATGGACTTGGGCACATCAGTAAAAAGTAATATTTGTCAAAATATCTCCAGGATTAATTGACTACAGACAGTCCCAGACCTACCATAGTTCAACTTAATGATTTTTAAACTTTATGATGGTGTGAAAGCACTATGTGTTCAGTAGATACTGTGCTTCAAATTTTGAATGTTGATTCAAATTTTTTTAATGACATTAATAGAAAATAGGCTTTGTGCTAGATGCTTTGGCCAACTGTAAGCTAAGGTAAGTGTCCTGAGTATGTTTAAGGTAGGCTATGCTAAGTTAAGATGTTCAGTAGTTAGGTGCATTAAGTGTATTTTCAACCTACAATATTTTCAACTTACTTACAAAGGATTTATCAGGACATAACCCCATCATAAGTAAAGGGGTATGTGTAGATTAAAGTTAACCATGAAATAGACTTAAAGCCACATAGTAGATATTTACCTTTCTATAAAATAATAGGTATTGACAATTATAGAATGTCCACTGTATGTCAAGCTATATATTCTCTATACCTCATCTCTTTAACTCCTGCAATGCTCTTGGAGGCAGGTAATATTATTTTCTCTATTGTATATCTGAGGATCCTAAGGATACAGAGGTGAAATGATTTGCCTAAAGACCCATTTCAAACAAGTGACAGAGCCTAAATTTCAATCAACTTCCACTTGATTCAGAGCAGTATGTTTATAAGCACTGTACAATGCGGCTTCATTTCCTATCTAGACTGCTGACTGAACATACTGTCCATACCTTTTCAGTCCAATGCTCTGTTCCTGGTTGCAGGACATTTAATGCTTGTAGGAAATAGGAGACTCCCTGAACTGTTCCTATATCCAGCAATATAAGAAACTTTAAAGACTTAAGATTACTTGTTTGTTTTTAATGAATTAGAAACAAGTTACTAGTGTTGCTCACTCTAATCCTACAATGAACCTACATGATGAGAAATACTAATATCAAACGAATTAATTGGAAATGAAAAAGAAAACAAGGCTGGGCATGGTGGCTCATGCCTGTAATCCCAGCACTTCGGGAGGCCAAGGTGGGTGGATCATAAGGTCAAGAGATCGAGACCATCCTGGTCAACAAGGTGAAACCCCGTCTCTACTAAAAATACAAAAAATTAGCTGGGCACGGTTGTGTGTGCCTGTAATCCCAGCTACTCAGGAGGCTGAGACAGGAGAATTGCCTGAACCCAGGAGGCAGAGGTTGCGGTGAGCCCAGATCGCGCCATTGCACTCCAGCCTGGGTAACAAGAGCGAAACTCCATCTCAAAAAAAAAAAAAAAAAAAAGATCAGGAGATAGAGACCATCCTGGCCCACATGGTCCAACATAGTGAAACCCCATCTCTATTAAAATACAAAAATTAGCTGAGTGTGGTGGTGCGTACCTGTAATTCCAGCAACTTGGGACGCTGAGGCAGGAGAATCACTTGAACCTGGGAGGTAGACATTGCAGTGAGCTAAGGTGATGCCACTACCCTCGAGCCTGGTGACAGAGTCAGATTCCATCTCAAAAAAAAAAAAAAAAAAAAAAAAAAAAAAAAAAAAAAAAAAAAAAAAGAAAGAAAAGAAAACGAATGAAGAATGCATAAAATATGGTAGAAGGTATTAACTAAGAGACAGGCAATGGTTCATTCGGAATTGGAGAGAGTGTTCATTTCTCATTAGGAACAGACCTTGCATCCACTTCTTTTTGCATATAGTCAACAAGCTTCCCACTTGCAGTCTCTGTGGCAGTATATATGTTGGCACCATCTATAAATATCCAAATTCCTGAGCTTTAAATACTATTCAATTTTCAAGGTGAATTTTCTTTCTTTTATATGCAATAGTCTTGCAGACTTGGGTTTCCAGACATTAAATAATGGCACTTTCTGCCACCAAGTGGTAGTAATACTTCCTTGCACCACTGGATAAGTTCTCTGTAGTATTCAGTTTTTTAAAAAAACATTACTGAATTTCTATGATGCATTAGAAACTGACTAGATTTTTTTTTTCTGAAAAGAAAATATATATGTATCCAAAACTTGGTATTTCATACTTAGAAAAAAACTAGTCACATAAAAATGCCCCTGTGGATTTATAAATACTTCGTTTTATACCATTTAACTATACCAGTGGTTCTCGACCAGCGGCAATTGTGCCCTCCACCCCCAATCTGGTGCATTTGATAATACCAGCAGATATTTTTGGTTGTCACAGTAGAGGGTGGTGGGATCTCTGATTGACATCTAATCCCAAGATTAGATGCCAGGGATGCTGCTAAGCATTCCATAATGCACAGGAGGCCACCCACACCAAAGAATTATCTAGCCCAAAATGTCAGAGGTGAGTTATTGAATAGATGGCAAATAAATCAGAGTCATGATGGTTATGAGCCTCTCCTCGCCTGCACGCTTTATCATTATGTGCTTAGCAGGCTTCACACTAAGCTTCACACTTGGTCCTTACCTTTTAACCTTTTATGATGTTCTTAAGACATTAATTATAGTTTCAAAGCCAGGGTTCCCATTATGTTATTTAAAATGTTATGTGGAACTTTATATGCATTTCACAAATTCATAAATTAGTGGGGTTGAATGATGATAGAAGCTAGCTAGACCACTTCCTTTACTGTCAGACAAGGATATAGAAAGCTGAAGCAGCTTACCTACTGTTCCATGGCTAGCTTGTAGCAAAGCCAGATGGTGTTTATCCTTCAGGTTCCCCTCAAGTCCTCTCTTTGAGAACCTAAACTGCCTCTCTTTGGTTAATTTAATAAATTATATAATTCATCAGAGTGATTTTAAAATACAGTATAAGTTAAGATATATGGACACTTACATTTATAGAGTAACAGAAAAAGGAAATAGATAGATGAAAAATGATGCTATATAAATAACATTTCCAGATTTCTGTATTACAAATCTTATCAGTCTTGCAATCTTGCCATATCTTTCATAATTGTGCTATTACCATAACTCAGCTATACCATAATTGCTTATGTTCATTTATACCCAGAGCCTAGCACAGGACCCTCAATATATACTTGCTCAATAGATGAATATCTGAGTAGCTGTTTTAATTCAATATGTGGCTAAGGTATCAAAGCATTAAAGTTAATACAAAGATTTTAATTCAGTCTCATTGAGCTTTACTTACAGCAACATAGATGTAACCAGGAAATATAAATCACTGCATATCTTTGAAGACAATCTCGAGGTGTCTCTTCCTCCAGAAAACAGCAGTGTATCATAAACATGCAAATTCAGAGCTACTCGTTTTACTTCAATTTTCTAGTTTTTTTTCCTTTAGAAAATGTATTAAAGAGGTTTTAAATCATCCCCCTACATGTTAATATGGTATGCTACCATCTCTGTTGAAGATTGCTTTCATTATTTCTTATTTGCCTATTCAGGTAAATGTATTTTAACTTAAAAAATGCTGCCCAAATGGGATAGTATGCAGTACCTAAAATTCAAACATTAATTAGAAATTTTTTGGTGACTGAATTCTTTTCCACCACAGTCTTACCCTGGTGTTTCTTCAGGAGCCACATCAGACCCTGCTGCAGGTGTGGTTGTCTTAGTTAATCAGGTGGCACTGTTGATCCCTCAACAATGAACTATTTCCACAACTTGCTTGACTCTTCCTCTACCATGGATGTATCTGTGAAAAGATTAAAGTATGACTCTCATGACAATGTGACTGGCACTCACAAGTCTAAGAGACTCCTCAGACAACCTCTGATAGCCATTAAGAAACTGAACACACCTAAAACGTCACTGATTTGTCTTGGAGGACAGAATATTCAGCAAGTTAACTGGCACTATACAGATAGATAATTTGTGTATATGAGACTATTAATTAGTTAATTGTACAACATCTCATTACATTATTTAAAAGAAAATTTAAATAGGAATTCATTTCTAATTATTTTCAAATTACAGGTTGGGCACAATAAACAACCAAGTGTAAGGAACTCAGAAGATTTCCATTTAAATAGTTTCAATAATCCGCCAAGACAGTATCAGGTAAGCATGGATTTTTAAAGAAATAAGAGTTGTTATTTGTAATATTTAGATGAATAAACTATGTGATTGTTTAAATGAAAATAAAGTATTAGGATATTTTCCTCACTATCAAATAATGCATTACTTCAACAAGTATTTATCAACTACCATGTACCAGGCATTTTGTAAGTGCTAGAGCGATATAAGTTAAAATAAATAGTCTTGGAATCAGACCTGAGAGTCTCCATGTTCAATGAAAAAGACAAATCTTAGAAAAAAACATAAAGAAGAGAGTAAAATTCATATCAAATTCCACCACTGAGAAACAAAGACTGCTTGCTTTTGGTAAGAATTCTACCAGGTTGATTATATGCTATATATTATGTGTGATTTTACATATATCTTAATATTATGAAATGCATATATAATACTATATAAATGTTAATTGTACTTATATAATGAGTAATAGTTTTTAGCTTGTGATTTTTCTCTCCACAAAATATATATTTCTGTTAATTCAGTGAATGTATTATATTCCTTTATATAAATATATGACAATTTACTAAAAATAATTCCTTACTGATGGACATTTAAAGTTTCATTTTTTTCTAACCAGTTCTACTATGAACATACTTGTTCATGTACTAAATCATATCTTTAGAGTAGATTCTTGAAGGCAGGGACTTACTATCTACCATTTAACCTTGGCTTAGGTGTAAAATTTTGTTTAGTTCTATATCCATCCAGGACTTTCTGAGCACCCACTAAAATTCCTTCTTTTTATGAAAAAGAAAAAAATTAAAATCAATGTTTGCATGATAGAAGTCAAGGTACTTGAAAAATTTGTTACATTGAAACTAGTCTTTCCCAAATTAATAGAAAGTTTAAAATAAAAACTGGTTCCATTTTTTGGTCAGACACACGGGGCTTAAATGAGTGGACATTAGCTTGAGTCCCCATTTCCATGAGCGATAGTGTACATCTTTCATCAACCCCACTAAAAGACTATCTTGCTCTAATACTTTTCAAATAAAGTACAAGAAATGGACATAACATAAGGGATTACATGTTTGCTCTAAACATTCTTTTCTAAGAATTCATTTTTGAGTCATTAGCCCAGGTGATATGGAACTGCTGTAAAATGAAAAGCAAGGCCAGGCGCAGTGGCTCATGCCTGTAATCCCAGCACTTTGAGAGGCCTAGGTGGGCAGATCACAAGGTCAAGAGATTGAGACCACCCTGGCCAACATGGTAAAACCCCGTCTGTACTAAAAATACAAAAATTAGCTGGGCATGGTGGTGAACTCCTGTAGTCCCAGCTACTTGGGAAGCTGAGGCAGGAAAATCACTCGAACCCAGGAGGTGGAGGTTGCAATGAACTGGCATCATGCCACTACACTCCAGCCTGGGGACAGAGGGAGATTCTGTCTCAAAAAAAAAAAAAAAAAAAAAAAAAAAAAAAAAAAAAAGGAAAAAAAAAGCAAAATGTGGAGATCACATGCATCCCAGCTGAATCACCTTAGTCTTTGATAGCCGTCACTTCCAAAGGGCTGACTACAGGGAGGAAGACTCAGAATCTTGTTCCAAATGAGAGATTTGTCATCATTTGTCATCAGCCTCAAACTGACATAGATTTCTCCTTTCTCCATCTAGAAAATAATGAAGAGGCTCATTAAAAGATACGTACTGCAGGCCCAGGTAGATAAGGAGAGTGACGAAGTGAATGAAGGTGAGTTGAACCCAGAAATAAATCAGCCCCTGCATGTGAGTCAGGATTGGGGCCTAACGCAGAGTGGAGGAAGAGCTGCAGAGACGCGCATGCGGAGAGTGAACTTCAAGGGGAGCGCGGGATCTCGCCAACCACCAATTCTGTTGTAGAGTAGGGAATAGGCTAGCTCTCCACAGGTGGGGACAGCTGCCACTTGCTAGATGAAAAGCTATCATTCTCATCATGGACTTGGAGGGAGGAGGAAGTGGGTGGGAAAGGCAAGGAAGGTGCTGCTGCCTCAGCCCCTGAATTCTTCCCCACCCTCGTCTTTTAACTTACCTGAGGAGGACTTTTGTTATTCTGCTGCAGTCTCTTCATTCACCAAAACGTTTAGCTAGGAAAACCACCACCTTCTCCATTAGGAACTTATTTCCTTTAAAAGGATTCAAAATAAAATTGTGTGTGAAATTAGGGCTGATTTCCTCCTGTCTCACAATCTCAAGTTGTCTTCATTGTGTAGTATAGCTGACTTCTTATCACTCTTGCTTTCAAAGGGGAACTGAAGGAAATTAAGCAGGATATCTCAAGTCTCCGCTATGAACTCCTTGAAGAGAAATCTCAGAATACACAAGACCTAGCGGAACTTATTAGAGAACTTGGAGAGAAATTATCCATGGAACCAAATCAAGAGAAAACCAATAGATAATGCGAAGACTTCCTTAGAAATTTATATTTATTTGTCCACTTGAAGCCATATTATTTTCTGATTTATTTTTTTTTAAGTGCCAATGTGCCCATTTTTTTTTTTTTTTTTTTTTTTTTTTTAGACAAAGTCTTGCTCTGTCACCCTGGCTGAAGTGCAGTGATGCAAAGTTAAGTAACTTGGGTGATACTATCATTTGGAACCCTAGTATATAATTTTTTTGGTGATTAAACTCCATTGTTCAGGGTAAAGTTTGTAGCTTATGATGAAAATTATGCCCAGTGGTTTGGTGCTTGTTTTATAAACTGCTTTCTTTGATATAACTGTTGATGATGTCATTGCTATGTTGTGTCTGCCTGGAAATGAGTTCCAGTGGGCAAAGGCTGACCCATGTTATTGCTCATGGGATTTTTCCTCTGAAGGTTATTTCAGGTTCTTTCTTGCCTACTCCATGGATCCCCTGCTGGGGACTCCTGGCTCTGAAATCTGGGGAAAAGTAGTCCATGGCCCTTTAAAGAATGCTGTTTAACCATCATTTACCCTATTTATCCCTCAAAGAACATGATTGACACTGTTTATACAAAATGGTCTTTTATCTATGTAAAATTTTCTGATTCATCTATTTGAAAACATTGTACTTAATAATGAAAAACAATTTTTCCTCCACTGAACCCTGGAAACATGGTCCAGTTTGCGTGTTTGTGTGTGTGTGTGTGTAAATGTATACACACATACATAAAATCCATAAAATGCTTGCCCTATTTCTTTTGTGGCTAATGTGGAAACAAAAGCTCTTTATGTTATACATTTTTATGGTGACTAAAAAATCACTGTCTAAATAACTACCTTTTATTGGAGAAAAAAATCAAAATTGCAAACAATGTGGTTATTTGGTTGTATTATAGCACAATTTTGTGCCATTTCTGGGAGCAATGTATGAATCCCCACACTTAGCCACTGAATGTAAAGGAGAAAAATAACATGGAAATTTTAAAATTCTTACCTGTTATTCTTAATATGTTCTATCCTCTACCCAAATATATAAAACAGGAATTGGCATTCATGTGCATTACCAAGAGGTTTTTGTTATTACTTACTGATGATGCGAAGTGGTGTCTTAAACAACTAAAAGAGAGACATGAAGGTTTGTCTGTTTACTCAAAGACCATTGGCATTCAGAGGATGCTGGACATTAACTGGAAATGCTACTTTCAATTCAATAAAGGGATATTTCAAATGCAAATCTTTTTAACTTCATCTTAAAGATGAAATGGTCACAGAAAAGCTGTTTAGCTCCAACTTTGGCTTAATTTAAATTAAATAACATTTATGTAATCACATCAGAAAATACAGCTGAAAATTTATATTCAGTGATTTTGTATTTGTGGATACTACTAATGGAAAAGTAATTTAGTGATATGTAAAGATCAATTTTCAAGTATTTTGTGACAATATTTGAATCAGCAGTTGTAAAAAATCAACCTCACGCCAAATGCACTATCAGAAAATTAAAATAATCTAACATCCACAGAGTGTGTGTTGTGCTGTGTGAGAGATGGGCCGTCATGCCAAGGACGCTCTATGACGGCACATGGGCTTGACTCCAGAAGACTCAAGAAAAGATATTCAGATTCCTCAGTGTCTTTTAAGTTTGAATGACTTGACAAGATATAAGTTTTGGGAAACTCTACAGGCACGACTGTGGGTTCCTCAGCAAAAGGCACTACCTTTCCAGGTGGTTCCTATGGTTCAAATTAATGTCCTGAAGTCAGATTTTCATCAAAGTGCAACTGAATTGACATCTTTTCTAATTTTATCTTCCAATTTAGAATAATTAGCATTTCTTCTAAGTTGGAAGATGAAAAGGGAAATTAAACATATTTTATGAAATCTTTAAAAAATTCCAACAAGAGCTTAATTACAGGCACATTACCAAAATGCAGTCATAAGCATGGGGAAAGTTGAAAGACCACTGGCTTTAAGTCCTACCTTCATGTCACAGTCGGCGTCACCTTTAAAACTAAGATGATTTTATCCCGGTTGCTCTCTCTGTCCTGTTTCTCCCCTCCAAGTGAATGCTTTCTGGAAGCTCATCCACCCATGAGGAGGATAGAGCTGAGCTGCTTTGCTGTGACCACACAATGGCTCCCTGAGGGCTTTGCCCTGCCCACGCTTCATCTTCTCACCACAGATCGACCACAACCGAATAGAACAAAGTCACTGTTTTTCTCCATCAAGGCCTGGGTTTCCTCTCCGCTGCTCTTATTACTCTGAAACTGAGAAATAACACAAACTCAGTATGATTTTATGAGGCATATCAAAGAAATTACCAGAATCTGCTGTCTGCTTAAAACTACCAGAGATTGAAAGGAGAAGAAAAGGAGTGTTTGAACTCAAGGTATTTGCAACCAAATGGGGTAATGGGCGTTAATACAAATAAGAGAAATGTTAAATATTTTCTATGAATCATCCAATTTAATCTAACTTAATGCTTACATTGACTATATGAGGTAAATGCTATCATTACTCTCATGTTGGAAAGCAGACGACTGAGGCCGTTAGATGCTAGGTAACTTGCACATAGAGCGTCAAAGCCAGGAATGAACACCATGCCTGCTTTGCATTTATTGTAGGTCTTGATGAGTCACAGGGGAGTGTGGTCGTCTCATTGTGTTATAAGCTTGTATTTAAGTTTCTAGGTGAGGAAAAATATATGTATCTGAACACCCTAGCTTCCATCCAGGGATCAATGAGCATTAAGCAAAGAAGGCTGTGGGTTCAGAGAGGATTTTGTTTCAAAAGGATTGTAGATACAGAAGAGGAAAAATATCTCTTCCTTACCCAACCTATGTTCATGGCTGCAGCCTCTGTAACTAAAGACAGGTTAACAAGAGAAAAGCATACAAATTTATTTAGCATGTTTTATGTGACACGAGAACCTTCAGAAATGAGCAGTCAAAGACACTCTGAAACTTATGCATTTTTATGTTAAGTTTGACAAAGAGTGAACAGCCATGGAGAAATGTAATTGGACAAGGGGGTATTATGTAATAGTACTGAAGTGGTAGAAACTCACCGAGGTCCATTCAGATTCTTCTGTTACTTATACAGAAATCTATTCTCTGTGACTCCGTGTCTTCGGAGATAAGGAGGTTCCTATTTCCCATGTATAGGAAACGCACTTCTGGAATGAGGGTCTCATGACCTACTTCAGTGAAAGATCAGAAAATTCTTTCTAGGTTCTATGACCTGCTTCAGGAGATAAGGGTAAGCAGAAGGTGAGAATAACTTTCCTGCTTCTGCTGTTTTTTGAATTCCTTCAGCTTAAAATATTGAATATGCTAGGGTTTCATATTTTAGAATAACATGTCTTGAACTCTGTCATAGTTATAAAAAAGAATAAAAGGTAGAAATGTGTATTTCTTGGCAGGGACAGTATGAGCAAAACCGAGTTGGACATGAGGGTGGGAGACTTTGGGAGTTCTTCGGAGAGCAATAGTAAATTCAACGGCTATGAGTAAGTGAGCAGAATGGATTGACTCAGAAGTAAATGTTTTCACTTTATTTGGAGTCTATCCCACCCTTCCAGGACTGTTCAGTATGACAGAATCTTATCGCCATGTCAACAGTGAAAACAAACCACACTTTCAATTAAAATGGATAGACTATATGCCAGGCAGTCCCCTAATGAAATCACTGTCAGGATCGATTACCAGCTTCAGAGCAAGGAAGAGCCCCAGACACAGATGATGTTTCTCCAGGTGGCACGTTCTGAGCATGCCCTGCATCAGTTCTGATTTGAACACATAAATACCGTCTCCCTCTTGGCTCGGAAACTTCATCACTGCGTGCCAAGCAAGGTTCGTGAGCATCATGCCAGTCATCCTGGTGAATGGTGCTGAATATGAATTCCTACACTTTAGAGTTTCTGCCCTTTGATGTCAACAGCACATATTTCCAGCTTAATCAAAGGTTGTGCGGGAGTGCAGCCCAGAATCCTAAAATGGATGGAAACTGAAACTTCAGCTGTTATCTGTTATCACACAAAACACTGATTCCTAGTCCAAGTCATTACTTCCATATGTGGTTAGCTGAGATGAGAGGTACAGCACACTCTCTAAAAGACCTGGTAATTAAAGCAATTTTTTTTCATGAATCATTGCAATGATTGCTTGAATTTTCTTCCTTGCTCTATGTTTATAGCTACAGCTGTAAAGTTTCCAGAGGCGCTTTTTAAAAACACTTTCCTGGGATGGATTTAATGATAAGACCTATCATAAATATTTGATTTTAGAGATTTTTATAGAGCTGAGTAAATAGCTAGAGACAATGGCCAACTATATGATAGTTTTAAAAATATATATATATTAGTGCCATATGATGGATAATTTATCCAGTATAAGTGGATCATAGGGATAGTAGCTGGTATTTTTCAAAATCTCATGAAAATTACATATCAAAAGGTACCTTATTCAATGGTAATGGGAATTATATGTATTAAGGAGCTCACATATTCATAATGACTGTAATACTTCCTAAGTAAGTATAATGTTACCTAAAACACTGAAGAAAATAAACAGGAGAAAGATTGGTATTCTAATCTATTTGGGCTGCTAAAATAAAATACCATATGGGTAGCTTATACACAGCAGAAATTTATTTTTCACTCTTCTGCGGGCTGGGAAATCCAAGCTCAAGGTGGTGGCAGATTGTGTGTCTGGTGAGGGTCGACTTTCTGGTTTTTGACAGTGTCCACTTGCTGTGTCTCCCATGAAGAAAGGGGTAAGTGAGGCCTCTAGGGACTCTTTCATGAGGGCACTAATCCCACTCGTGAGAGCTTTGGCCCCATCTTCAAATGCAATCACACTGGGAATTAGGATTTCTACAGATAAACTGGAGGAGGACACAGGCATTCAGATCATAACAACGTGTTTGTATAAAACTGAATAATTTTTTAACCTTTCTTCTTTTTCTAATGTCCACCCTGGAAGTTACAAGACTTTCATCCTTGCACACTGATAAATTATAGGAACAGTGTATAAAAAGTTGACGAAGAGGTATATCCTCCGGGAAATGCACAGAGGGCACACTATTTTTTTACCTAAATGGTGAAAGCAAACCTTGATGGCCGACATTCAGGAAATGAGTCTTGAATTTCATATCCCTGCATTTTTGTTCTAATTATTGTCTATGATAATACACTCTTATACCACCATAGAAACAATTTTTTTTTCAAAATTAAGTTTACTTATGACGTCTCAGGCTAAAAGAACTGTGGCAATGGTCTACGTTTGCTTTAACCTTTTTAGTAGTCTATGATTCAGCCATGTGACATTTACCCTTCACTCTTCTTCAGAAAATGGATTTTCACCCGAATAATTGGAAAAGGTCAAATTGTAAAGTGTTTTCTTATATTTTGAAAAATGTTAATATGTCATGTTGTTGCTACTCTTTGTTAACACTGAGAAAAATGTACACATACACATGAACATATACATGTAAAGTCTGCCACGATATATAATGGCTAGCCAAAGAATATATATATATATATATATATATATATATATATACATGTAATTGTATATATGCCTAAAGATATTTTTCAAAACACAGCTATCTATAATTTTATAAAAGAATATAAATATGGATCTTTTGCTTTTCCCATGCATCCTTTTACATTTTTTTCCTTCATTTCAATGATTTTACTCTCTTTCTAGTTTCTCTATATTATTTACCTCTTCTTTTCATCCCAGTGGTTCAGAGTACAGCATTTGTGGCCAGAAGTAGGGGTAAATCTCAGCTCTGACAATAGCTGTATACTCTTTAACAAGTTTCTTAACCTTTTTTGGAACTCATTATCCCAATTATGCAGGAGGGGAAAAAAAAACAACAACTAATACCTCCTACATTGAGTTTTTGTGAGGATTAAATGAGTTAATACACTTTAGGCTGGTGATAAGCATTCACTGGATACTAGCAATCATAGAGAAAGCATGTGGCTTCATAATTTCTTTTGCCACTCTGTCTTAAACAACTCTCCCTTAAACCTCATACATCTATTGAAATTTAGGTTTTAACTCATGTCTCTCTGATCACTTGGTACAATACGTCTAAGGCATTGTGATAAGAAGAATTCTGAGGCCCAGTCAGAACT
This sequence comes from Saimiri boliviensis, assembly GCF_048565385.1. Classification (NCBI taxonomy): domain Eukaryota; kingdom Metazoa; phylum Chordata; class Mammalia; order Primates; family Cebidae; genus Saimiri; species Saimiri boliviensis. Next base: position 37,315,738 of record NC_133454.1, on the reverse strand, counting down.
GGTAGGAAAGAATGACATAGAGACAATGAAAAAAGCTTGCCATGGACTTGGGAAGCTGGCTCTCATGCCACCTATTTATCATTTTTGAAAAAGATGAGTCACATTTGGGCAGTATTTGGGAAAATTTCAAAGCACTTTTATTACTTTTGAGCATGATAACTGACATCATTTTATAATAGAATCATCCATAAGGTAGCTTGGGGCAGCTTCCATATTAGGTCCAGCTCACAAAACTTTTATTTGAAACCTGTGAAATTCATTGCAGTGCTCTGAAGACTGTATAGAAACAGAATACAAATAGTCTGTTTATAAGCAAAAGACCTAATTAATACAAGCTACTTCCATGAGGCCCATCTTAATTTATTCATCCTAGACAGCGATACAGCCCTCAAGAATGAAGCCTGGACTAATTTGTACTGTGTTAATTTACCTGCCACAGCTTGTGGTTTTATCCTATTTTTTTTTAGAGTCTATACCAAATCCATGTAAGGAAACCTTGACATTGTCCAGTCATTGGGTGATTCCTGATTGATTTGCATCTTCCTCTTGGAAGGTGATGACTTTTGACTCATTCACTCATACTTTTTGTTTAATTAGAAAGCTATCTTTTGGCTGAAGAAGTAGAAGTAAACAGTAAATGACTCACATGCCTGCTTTTTCTGCTATTCCATTTATGGGTCTAGCCTATCAGGCTGCCTCAGTGCTATGATCCAGCTGTCTTTCATGATCTACTAATAGGATATAGTTAACCTACACTTTGTGTCATTAGTTCATTTGATATTCAGCCTCACTAACAAGAAGGACACAAAAAGCCTGTCTCAGTTTCGTCACCTCTGCCTGATACTGTCCACTCTGAGACCTAATTACTTTTTCTTGCAAATCTCTGAAACATCTAGGTTTGAACTTAGGGTAGGTGTTTCTCTCCTAAACCAATGACATCTCACAAATGGTTTAAGAGCCCAGGGAGGGTTTATAAGGAAAACATCTGTGAATAAAATAGTTAAGGCTCTTTATAGCCTTTGAATTGCTATCAATCAGGACAAGCGAGAAGTCCTCTAATATTGTGGTTGATAAAAGGCATTTAATATGTCACAGGATCAGCAGTTATTTCTTTAAATAAACTTTTTCCAATAAGAAGTCTGGCCTGAGGCTGACATTGTGAGGACATAATTTTTCCAGGATTCATTTATTCTTAGTGTTACAATCCAGACATTAATTGTAACCTATCTGCTGCCCACTGTATCCAATGAGATAATCTAAATCATTCCCAATTCCTTCCTCTCAAAGCACGCACCAGGCCTGTAGCCTTCTAGTATTTGCCACTACTTCATGAGAATTGCAAAAATATCCATAAGAAATGCATTAGCAGAAACTCGAAATAATGTGGTACTCCATGTGTCTTGACCTGTGTTCTGCAAAAGAAGTATGTAATGCCATCTTCATTCCAATGACTTTTATGTGTCTCCATGCTTGGAAGAGCTCCTGGGACTTTGTGGCTGCCCAGCAACATGTGGTTTATTCAATCAGTAAACCAAAAATAAATTCTAAGCTCCGCCTAACCATCTGAATAAGCCCCTCCTCTCAGCCAAGGACATTCCAAAGTTATCCTGAAAAACTGATATGTCATAATCGGAAGGGGCAGCTAGACATATTTTATTATACCCTCCTCTCTTTTGGAATTCCTGATAGAAAAGACTCTAAGTCTGATAAGATATATTCACAATCTATTCTCTCTGAGGCCTGCTACCTGGAGGCTTCATCTACATGATAAAACCTCGGTTTTTACAACCTCTTATCATAACCCACACATGCACAGTGTGTTTACTCGAGTTGTATGCATGCTCACTTGAGAAATTCTTCCTTTACCAGTCAAATGTCCCTAAAAGTTCATACGCCAGTTAAATTCTGTGGTTTTTTTTTTTTTTTTTTTTTTCCTCAATGTGTATGCTTGAGCTCACTTGCCCAACGCCTGAGATCTTGTTTCAGGAAGCTGCTGATTACCAGTTTCAGGTATTTCTGTTTACTGGGAGACTGCCTTTCCATGGTGCTGGTTGCAACCAATTATTTTAGAGAGACAGTTTAATAACTGCCTGTCACTGGATAGTTGCCTGACATTCCTGGTTGAGGAGGGCCCCTCTCCTGCCCTGCTCATGTCTGTCTACCTGCTGTAACATAACCACCTTGGGCACATGTCAGGACCTCATGAGGCTGTGTGATGGGCATGTCCTTAACCTTAGCAAAATGAACTTTCTAAATTCATTGATACTGGTTCTCAGTCATTTCACAGATCATTTTGGGTTCACAAATAATTTCACTTAAAATTCAAACAATAAAGAAGACAGTTTGTGCTTTCAAAGAGTTTGGAGCCAGACGTACAGCCTATTGAATGCTGTGAAAGCCCCCAGGAGACGCCTCTAGGTGTGTATTTGGAAGGAGAGGGGTAGGCTGGGATTTTAGGTCAAAGATGCTTCTGTTTGGAAGTAGCATACATTTTGGGGAAGCCAACATTGAGACTGAAGCACTGTTACTTCCATTCCTTAGGACAATGATGTCAGAAGGAGACCCTAGAATGAGGATTCACATGCAATCTATTTATGAAGAAATGCTCCCAAGAAAAAACTGGAAATGGTAGGGAAGGCAGGACAAGGAAGGAGAAAGCCAAGCAATTGTGCAATGTAGGCAGAATTCTGCTAAGGGTAACTTCAAACAGATCCCGCAGAGGAATTTTCTGAGCTGAAATTTCATTTTCCATTTTCTGTCAGTCATTGGCTAAGGGCTGCCTCAGATGAACCTAAACCCTCAGGCACTTTCAGCAAAGATGCAGGCATTTAGAAGCAAAACTATACAGTCTTCATGGACTGACACATTGTAAAGGGATCTTGGGAGGACTTCCACCAAGATAGCCAAATAGGAATAACTCCGGTTCACAGTTCCCATCAAGATTAATACAGAAGAGGGGAGACCTCCGCATGTCCAGCTGACGTACCAGGTTCATCTCATGAGGGCTTACACAGTGGGTATAGCCCAAGGAGTGCCAGCTGAATCAGGGTTGGGTGGTGCCTTATCCAGGAAGTGCAAGGGACCTGCGAACTCCTTCTCCTAGCCAAGAAAAGCCATTAGGGTCTTTTCCTGACACTCTAGCACTATGGCTCAGATACTGTGCTTTTCACACCATCTTTGCAACCCACAGACAAGGAGATTTCCTCCAGTGCCTACAAAACCAGTGCCCTGGGTTTCCAGCACAAAACTGGGCAGCCATTGTAGCCACAGCATTTTTTTTTCTTCTCATACCCCTGTAGCACCTGGAACACCAGCAAGACAGAACCACTCACTGCCCTGAAAAGGGGCTGAAGCCAGAGAGCTGAATGATCTGGCTCAGTGGGTCCCACTCCCACAAAGACCAGCAGGCTAAGATCCACTGGCTTGAAATTCTGGCAGCCAGCACGGCAGTCTGAACTCCACCTGGGATGTTTGAGCTTGGTGGGTGGAGGGGCATCCACCATTGCTGAGGCTCAGGAAGACAGTTTTAATCTCGCCTGTGTAAACAAAGTCACCTGGAAGTTTATACAGCAACTAAATGGAGCCCATGCAGCTGAGCAAGGCCTCCGCAGGCAGACTGTCACTAGACTCCCTTCTTGCTGGGCAGGGCATCTCTGAAAAAAGGTAGCAACCAGTCAGAGATTTATAATAAAGCCCTCCCCCCTCCAATTTCTGGGACAGAGCACCTGGGAAAAGGGGCAGTTATGGGTTCAGCTTCAGCAGACTTAAACGTCCCTGCCCAGCAGCTCTGAAGGGAGCAGCAGATATCACAGCATAGCACTTGAGCTCTGATAAGGGATAGACTGCCTCCTCAAGTGGCTCCATGACCCCTGTGTATCCTGACAGGGAGACATTTCCTACAAAGGGCTCACAGACACCTCATACAGGAGAGCTCTGGCTGGCATCTGGCAGGTAATCTTCTGGGAAGAAGATACCAGAGGAAGAAACAGGGAGCAATCTTTGCTGTTTTGCAGACCCCACTGGAGATTCCCAGAGAAGCAGGGTCTGTAGGGAACCTCCAGGAAAACTCCAGCAGATCGCAGAGGAGCCTGAATGTTAGAAGGAAAACTAACAAACAGAAATAAATAGTTTCAACATCAATGGAAGGGACGTCCACTCAGAGACCCCATCCAAAGGTCACCAACTTCAAAGACAAAAAGTAGATAAATCCACTAAGATGGGAAGAAACCAGTGAAAAAAGACTGAATCCTCCAAAAACCAGGATGCCTCTTCTCCTTCAAGGGATTGCAACTCCTCACCAGCAAGGGAACATAACTGGGTGGAGAATAAGTTTGACAAATTGACAGAAGCAGGCTTCAGAAGGTGAGTGTTAACAAACTTCTCCGAGCTTAAGGAGCATGTTCTAATCCAAAGCAAGGAAACTAAGAACCTTGAAAAAAGGTTAGATGAAATGCTAACTAGACTAACCAACACAGAAAAGAACATCAACGACTTGATGGAGCTGAAAAACACAGCACAAGAACTTCATGAAGCATACAGAAGTTGCAATAGCTGAATGGATCAAGCAGAAGAAAGAATATGAGGATCAGTGAAATAAAGTGAGAAGGCAAGAACAGAGAAAAAAGAACAACAACAACAAAAAGAACAAAGCATCCAAGAAATACGGGATTATGTGAGAAGACCAAATCTACATTTGATCTGTGTACCCGAAAGAGATAGGGAGAATGAAACCAAGTTGGAAAACACTCTTTAAAATATTATCCAGGAGAACTTCCCCAACTTAGCAAGGCAGGCCAACATTCAAATTCAGGAAATACAGAGAATACCATATTCCTTGAGAAAAGCAACCCCAAGACATATAACCATCAGATTCACTGGGGTTGAAATGCAGGAAAAAAATGCTAAGGGCAGCCAGAGAGAAAGGGCAGGTGACTCACAAAGGGAAGCCCATCAGACTCACAGTGGATCTCTTGGCAGAAACCCTAGAAGCCAGAACAGAGTAAGAGCCAATATTCAACAAGCTTTAAAAAAAGATTTTTCAACCCAGAATTTATATCCAGCCAAACTAAGCTTCATAAGTGAAGAAGAAATAAAATCCTTTATGGACAAGCAAGTGCTGAGAGATTGTGTCACCAACAGTCCTGCCTTACAAGAACTACTGAAGGAAGCACTAAACATGGAAAGGAACAACCAGTACCAGCCACTGCAAAAACATACCAAATTGTAAAGACCATTGACACTATGAAGAAACTGTATCAACTAATGGGCAAAACAACCAGCTAGCATCAAAATAGCAGGATCAAATTCACACATAATAATATTAACCTCAAATATAAATGGGCTAAATGCCCCAACCAAAAGACACAGTCTGGCAAATCAGATAAGGAGTCAAGACTTATTGGTGTGCTGTATTCAGAAAACCTATCTCGCGTGCAAAGACACACATAGGCTTAATATAAAGGGATGGAAGGTCCGGGCATGGTTGTTTCTCCACCCCTTTACTGGCACAAAGTGCCTCTAATCCCAGCACTTTGGACAGATTACCTGAGGTCACAAGTTTGAGACCAGTCTGACCAACATGGAGAAACCCCATCTCTACTAAAAAAAAAAAAAAAAACAAAAACGAAATTAGTTGGGCGTAGTGGCACACGTCTATAATCACAGCTATGTGGGAGGCTAAGGTAGAAGAATCACTTGAACCTGGGAGGTGGAGGTGTGGTGAGCCGAGATCACACCATTGCACTCCAGCCTGGGTAACAAGAACAAAACTCAGTCTCAAAAAATAAATAAATAAATAAAATGGATGGATGAAGATTTACCAAGCAAATGGAGAGGGGGAAAAAAAAAAAAAGCAGGAGTTGCAATTCTAGTCTCCGATAAAACACACTTTAAACCAACGAAGATCAAAAGAGATAAAGAAGGGCATTACATAATTATAAAGGGATCAATGCAACAAGAAGAGCTAATATCCTAAATATATATGCACCCAATACAAGAGCACCCAGATACATAGAGCAAGTGTTGAAGAAACTACAAAGAGACTTAGACTCCAACACAATAATAGTGGGAGACTTTAATACCCCACAGTCAATACTAGACAGATCAATAAAATGGAAAATGAACAAGGATATCCAGGACTTGAACTCAGATCTGGACCAAGTGAACTTAATAGACATCTACAGAACTCTCCACCCCAATACCACAGAATACAGATTCTTCTCAGCACCAGATTGCACTTATTCTAAAATTGACCACATAACTGGATGTAAAATGCTCCTCAGCAAATGCAAAATAGTGGAGATCATAACAGTCTCTCAGACCACAGTGCAATCAAATTAGAACTCAGGATTAACAAACTCACTCAGAACCACACAACTACATGAAAAGTGAACAAACTCCTCCTGAATGACTACTGGATAAATAGTGAAATGAAGGAAGAAATAAAGATGTTCTTTGAAACCAATGAGAACAAAGACACAATGTACCAGAATCTCTGGGACACATTTAAAGCAGTGTCTAGAGGGAAATTTATAGCACAAAATGCCCACAAGAGAAATGAGGGAACATCTAAAATTGACACCCTAATGTCAGGATTAAAAGAGCTAGAGAAACAAGATTAAACAAATTCAAAAGCTAGCAGAAGACAAGAAATAACTCAGAGCAGAGCTGAAGGAGACAGAGACATGAAAAACCCTTCAATAAATTAACAATTCCAGGAGCTGTTATTTGAAAATATCAACAAAATACATAGACCACTAGGCAGACTAATAAAGAAGAAAAAAAAGAAGAATCAAATAGACACAATAATAAAGGGGTATCGATATCAACCATGGATCCCAAAATACAAACTACCATTAGAGGTTACTACAAACACCTCTATGCAAATAAATCAGTAGACCTAGAAGAAATGGATAAATTCCTGGACACTTAAACCCTCACAAGACTAAACAAGAAAGAATTTGAATTCCTGAACAGACCAATAACAAGGTCTGAAGTTCAGGCAGCAATTGATAGCCTACCAACCAAAAAAAGTCCAGGACCAGACTCATTCACAGCCAAATTCTAGCAGAGGTACAAAGAGGAGCTGGTGCCATTCCTTCTGAAACTATTCCAAACAGTACAAAAAGAAGTAATCCTCCCTAACTCATTTTATGACACCAACATCATCCTGACACCAAAACCGGGCAAAGACACAACTAAAAAAGAAAATTTCTGGCCAATATCTATGATGAACATTGATGCAAAAATCCTAAATAAAATGCTGGCAAACTGAATCCAACAGCACATCAAAAGCTTATCCAACATGATCAAGTTGGCTTCATCCCTGCGATGAAAGGCTGGTTCAATATACACAAATCTATAAACATAATCCATCACATAAACAGAACCAAAGACAAAAAATCACATGATTATCTCAACAGATGCAGACAAGGCTTTTGACAAAATTCAACAGTCCTTTATGCTAAAAACTCTTAATAAACTAGGTATCAATGGAACATATCTCAAAATAAGAGCTACTTATGACAAATCCACAGCCAATATCATACTGAATGGGCAAAACCAGGAAGCATTCCCTTTGAAAACTGGCACAAGATGAGGATGCCCTCTCTCACACTCCTATTCAATGTAGTATTGGGAGTTCTGGCCAGGGCAATCAGGCAAGAAAAAGAAATAAAAGGTATTCAGTTAGGAAAAGAGGAAGTCAAATTGTCTCTATTTGCAGGCAACATGGTTATATATCTGGAAGACCCCATCGTCTCAGTCCAAAATCTCCTTAAGCTGATAACCAACTTCAGCAAAGTCTCAGGATTCAAAATCAATGTGCAAAACCCACAAGCATTCCTATACACCAGCAATAGACAAACAGAGAGTCCAATCATGAGTGAACTCCCCTTCACAATTGCTGAGAAAGAAATAAAATACCTAGAAATAATAAAGAAAGTAAAATATCTAGAAACACAACTAACAAGGGATGTGAAGGACCTCTTCAAGGAGAACCACAAACCACTGCTTAAGGAAATAAGAGAGGACAGAAACAGATGGAAAAACATTCCATGCTCACGCTTAGGAAGAAACTGTATCATGAAAATGGCCATAATGCCCAAAGTAATTTATAGATTCAATGCTATTCCCATCAAGCTACCATTGACTTTCTTCACAGAACTGGTAAAAATCACCTTAAATTTTATATGGAACCAGAAAAGAGCCCACACAACCAAGAAAAGCCTTAGCAGAAAAGAGAAAGGTGGAGGCATCACCCTCTGTTTTGGTTACTGGTACCAAAACAGAGATATAGACCAGTGGAACAGAACAGAGGCCTCAGAAATAATGCTGCATATCTACAACCATCTAATTTTTGACAAACCTGACAATAACAAGCAATGGGGAAATAATTTAATAAATGGTGGTGGGAAAACTGACTAACCATATGCAGAAAGCTGAAACTGGATCCCTTCCTTACATTTATGCCAAAATTAACTCCAGATAGATTAAAGATTTAAATGTAAGACCTAACACCATAAAAACCCTAGAAGAAAACCTAGGCACTACCATTCAGGACATAGGCATGGGCAAGGACTTCATGACTAAAACAGCAAAAGCAATGGCAACAAAAGCCAAAATAGACAAATGTGATATAATTAAACTCAAGAGCTTCTGCACAGCAAAAGAAACAATCATTAGAGTGAACCAGCAACCAATAGAATGGGAAAAACTTTTTGCAATTTACCCATCTGACGAAGGGCTGATATCCAGAATCTACACAGAACTTAAGCAAATTTCTAAGAAAAAAAAAAAAAAAACCAACAAAAAGTGTATGAAGAATATGAACAGACACTTTTCAAAAGAAGACATTTATGCAGGCAACAAACATATGAAAGAAAGCTCATCATTACTGGTCATTAGAGAAATATAAACCAAAACCACATTGAGGTACCACCTCACGCCTGTCAGAATGGTGATCATTAAAAAATCAGGAGGCAACAGATGCTGGAGATGATGTGGAGAAATAGGAATGCTGTTACATTATTGGTGGGAGTGTAAATTAGTTCAACCATTGTGGAAGACAGTGTGGCAATTCCTCAAGGACCTAGAAATAGAAATGCCATTTGACCCAGCAATCCCATTACTGGGTATATACCCAATGGATTCTAAATCCTTCTAATATAAAGACACATGCGCATGTACGTTTTCTGCAGCACTGTTGACAATAGCAAAGACTTGGAACCAACCCAAATGCCCATCAATGACAGACTGGATAAGGAAAACGTGGCACATATACACCATGGAATACTATGCAGCCATAAAAAAGGATGAGTTCATGTCCTTTGCAGGGACATAAATGAAGCTGGAAACCATCATTCTCAGCAAACTGACACAAGATCAGAAAACCAAACACCACAGGTTCTCAGTCATAAGTGGGTGTTGAACAATGAGAACACATGGACAGAGGGAGGGGAACATATACACTGGGGCCTGTTGAGGGGTGCAGGGCTAGGGGAGGGATAGTAGTGGTTAGGGGGAAAAGGGAGGGACAGCATTAGCAGAAATACCTAATGTAGATGACAGGCGATGAATGCAGCAAACCACCACAGCACGTGTGTACCTATGTAACAAACCTGCATGTTCTGCACATGTACCCAGAACTTAAAGTATATTTTTTAAAAATAGATTTTGGAGGAACACCAACAACATCACTCCACACCCAATGCACAGCACCAGGAACAGTGTTCTTTGCGGTCACAGATTGCATTAGAATTCTAAAATGTTATTTGGTGGCAGATGTTTAGGTACTTTGTAGGAAATTGTATTTTTTTTTTTACTTTTTTTTTTTTTTGAGTCTATAGAGGAAATGCATTGTATCCTTTTGAAATCAAGGAATGTCTGGGTTACATGGGGTTAAACCAGGTGACATCTTTGTCCCTGGAAACATGGCTGTGTTTGTAGGTGGCTGCTTACTCTATTAAACTAAATTATATCAATTGGGGGTTAGAGAGGAATCCCAGACCCATATCCCCTCCTTATGAGGCAGCTAGGCCTTTCAAATTGCCCACTAGCTGTCCTTCCTTTGAGTGAAGATATGTTTCTTTCAAATACAATTTTAATGAGGGTTATACATCAATGAATTATCAATATTAACCTGACAGAATTTATCTGATCTCTAAAGAATGAGATCTAGAATTGATAACCTTAGATGAGCATCTAAGAAAATATCCAGAATATGGGGTCATTTGGTTAGGCTGCCTTGTAACCAAAAATTCTATAGCTGTGTCCTTGGCCTGAGGGGCAGCAGGAATGTATGAGGCAGCCATAGGAAATGTAAGGGCCAAGGGTGGCCTTGAGAAGAGGCAGCCAGCATCACGAATGACTGATTTCCCCTTAGGTGGTCTTGTTCATGTACTCACGTTCCTATTGCCACACACAAAAAAGCACCCTGCACAAATTTGAGAGACTCATAACCTAAGGAATCAGTGCACAGCCACGTTCAGGTATCCTAGCCCATTTTTAGTACTCAAAAATATTTACTGAATGAATAGATTTGTTGAAAGAATCCTTTGTTTGGTGCGATTTGCAACCCCAGAAAGGCTGGTAGCTACAGCCTGGGAGGGGAAAGGTGGAACAGACCTCAGGTAGATAAAAACCCCCAAGGAACCATTTCAAGACTTTCTGGCTGAACGTGGTGACACAGATGTCTCAGTAACATTTGCCAGGCTGAGTAAGCTTTGAGACTTCGTGGAGGGCTTATCTCTGGCGTCAGAGGCACTATCTCTGGCTGCCCGGCACAGGGTCTCCCTAAAGACTGCCAGAAAGAACACATAAACCTGGCTTGGCTTGGGCTCTCTTTGTTTCCTGTATTCCTGGCTGCTGGCCAAAACACACAGTATTCCAGATTAAGAGGTCACACTGACACAGTTCAGGCAGGCTGGTGACAAGGCCTGTGAAGAAATAGGCAGGAAGCACCCACCCCCTGCTGCTGGTGCTGATGTCACATGGGCAAAGTGGTTCAGAGAAATGCACACAGCTCCCGAGTCACAGCTGGAACAAAACCTACCGGCGGCCATTTACCACTTCCAGGTGAACTTGGACAAATGCTGAGCCTTCCTGAGGCCTACTGTCCTCAGCTGTTTCAAAATAACCTATTGGATGAGGTCAAGTGATGGTTAAACAAGAAAACGTATATGAAGTGCTTTTTCTTTGAGGGACTTAACACTTGAGCATCCCTGTCAGGAACTGGGCTAAAACCATGCCGTATACATCTGCATCAGGTCTGCCCTAGAGGCCCGACTCAGTTTTGAGATGGTATTTGTGCCTGTAAAAGAATCCCAGGACAAGCCTCCAGGTATGCATCTGCGCCAATAAAGACAAGGCTGAGACATGAGCAGACCAGTCTTGGAGAGACTGGGGGCAGGCAGGTAGCAGAGAGGGAAATGGGGAGCTCTGGCACAGAGCCAGGACAAGACAGACACACACGTTCTTGTCTATAACCCTTGGTTAATCTGGGTGCTGACTAAATTTCACCTCCAAACTTCACACTGGTCTTCTCTTCTACATGTGGCTACTGTCTCTGTGGGGACACGGCTTCAACCAGGCTTTCTTTTCTGACACTTCCCTGGTCTTGATGGTAAGGACTTACTCATCGGTGCCCCAGTCTCACACCTATTCCTCCAAGTCGGCTGGGTTATCATCCCATAAACCGCCAGGGGTCTATTGCCCAGTCTTAGACACTCCTTAAGCATTCCTACACCCCACTGGACTAGAGCCCCTTCCCTGATACTTCTCTGAGAGCCCCTTGTGCTCAGAACTGAAGACTCCCTGGAGCGGGTGTGCCCAATCGGGAAAGGCAACCAGAAAAAGATCTGAAGAAGGTAGCGGAGGGAGCAAGCAGGTATGGAGGAAGAACATTTTAGGCTGGGTGAACCTGAGTGGAAAGACTCAGATGCACAAGCACGTCTTGGGGATTGTGGAACAGCGAGGAGAAGCGGGGGTTTGGAGGGAGGGAGGGGGACAGCAGGAGAAGATGAGGTCAGAGAGATCACAGGAAGGGTCAGAGCTTGGACAGCCGTGAGGGCCACAGGGAGGCTGTGGCTTTTCCACTGAGCGGAGAAGGAAGCTCTAGCAGGATTTGGAAGGCAGAAAGCAACACTGGTCTCTGGTGGTTCGTCTGCAGGACCCTTTCCTACTCTCACTTCTAGAGCGGTGACCTTCCTTTCCTCATCTTACTCTGCCGTCATTTCCTGAATGGCAGTTTCTTGTGATATTGGGAGCATTAGAACCGGCTGGGTCAAAGACCCACATTGTGACATTCCCTGCAGACTTTTGCTCTGACACATGGCCGAAGCTGAACTGGAACGCTCTATCCAGTTCACTGTCTCCAACCCCAGCCTCCCTTCCCCACAAGCCCTCCTCCTTCCTGCTAGCTTCTAGCTGAATCTCTCTTTCCTTCCTTTCCGGCACCTTTTCCCCATAATCCGTGACATGGGCTCTTTTGTCCCTAGAAAAACTGATACCAGCCTCAGTTTTTTTTAATTGTAATTTAAATTTATTTTCTAATGGTCAGCATAGTCCAGATGAAGAATACATATATGAAATATAGTATGAAAAGGTCATTAACGAAGTGGACATTTGGAACTTGTGTTGGCTATCCTAAGTCAAAAAAGAAAGTATTCTATATAGTGCAGTTTTATCATCATTCGATGTCTTGCTAGACATCAAATTTTCCCCCAACCAGAGTTGACAGTGTACTAGGCTACCTGGTGTTTTCCTGAAAACTTCCACTCTTCATCCTCCCACCTATTTATGTAAAAAAAAAAAAAAAAAAAAAGACAATAAAATTCGCATAGCACTTGGTCAGGAAATTAGAGGCCAAAATGAACATTGATTTCAAAAAAGAGTATCTAAACTCTTCTTGAAATTGACGGACCTGAGCTGGCGTTTCAGCGCGAACCAGCTGTGGTTTGTGACTGCATAAAGCCACAGCCAGTTTGAGCCACAGCGGAGAAGGGGTGATGTGTGAAGTTCTTTTTCTTTTTTTAAACTTTTAAGTTCAAGGGTACATGTGCTGGTTTGTTACATGGGTAAACTTGTGTCACGGGGGTTGTCGTACAGATTATTTCATCACCCAGGTATTAAGCCTAGTACTCATTAATTATTTTTACTGATTCTGTCCCTCCTCCCACCCTCAAATCAGCTCCAGTATGTGTTGCTCCTCCCTATGTGTCCATGTGTTCTCATCGTTTAGTTCTCACTTATAAGTGAGAACATGAGGTATTTGGTTTTTTGTTTCTGCATTAGTTTGCTAAGGATAATGGCTTCCAGCTCCATCTATGTCCCTGCAAAAGACATGATCTCATTGTCTTTTATGGCTGCATAGTATTCCATCGTGTATATGTACCACATTTCCTTTATCCAGTCTATCATCGATTGGCATTTGGGTTGATTCTATGTCTTTGCTATTGTGAGTAGAGCTGGACTGAACATACGTGTGCATGTGTCTTTATAACAGAACACTTTCTATTCCTTCAGGTATATGCTCAATTATGGGATCGCTGGGTCAAATGGTTTTTCTGTCTTTAGGTCTTTGAGGAATGGCCACACTGTCTTCAACAGTGGTCAAACTAATTTATACTCCCACCCACAGTTGGTAAGTGTTCGTTTTTCTCTACAACCTTACCAGTATCTGTTACTTTTTGACTATTTAGTAATAGCCATTCTGACTGGTATGAAATGGCATCTCATTGTGGTTTTGATTTGCTTTCTCTAATCATCAGAAATATTGAGCTTTTTTCCATATGTTGGTTAGCTACATGGATGTCTTCTTTTGAAAAGTGTCCTGTTTATGTCCTTTGCCCACTTGTTAACGGGGTTGTTTTTTCTCTTTTGCATTTAAGTTCCTTATAAATGCTGGATACTAGACTTTTGTCAGATGCACAGTCTGCAAAAATTTTCTCCCATTGTGTAGGTTGTCTGTTTACTCTGTTGATCGTCTCTTTTGCTGTGCCGAAGCTCTTTAGTTGAATTAGATCCCATTTGTCAGTGTTTGCTTGTGTTGCCATTGCTTTTGGCATCTTCATCATGAAATCTTTGCCCGTGCCTCTACCCAGAATGGTATTGCCTACGTTGTCTTCCAGGGTTTTGATAGTTTTCGGTTTTACGGTTAAGTCTTTAATGCATCTTTAGTTGATTTTCGGGTATGGTGTATGAAAGGGGTCCAGTTTCAGGCTTCTGCACATAGCTAGCCAGCTGGCCGTCTCCAAGGCAAGGAGCAGCCAGCAGGGAGCAGCTTGTGCTTCAGCTCTGGAGCAGCCTGCTGGGAGGCCTGGAGCACTGTGACACAGACTGGTTTTATGAGGTAACTGGTAGGCGCTAATAACTCTGCTCATAACTATGGCATTGGAGATGGGCCCCTGAAGACCATTAACAGAGCCAATGCAATTATGGCCTTGACTTGTACATGGGCCATACACAAGTCATTCCTTCATGTCATCTTCCCCAGCAGTGAGTGAGATGATGCTGCAATATTTGAGTTTTGCAAATAAATGTATTCAAATATAACATAAATGTATCTAAAAATAAGGATTTTTAATAATAAATAACTTATTTTAATTTTTAATTTTTACTATGCAGAAGTCCTTATTCTTATAGATTTAGTAATATTAATCAGTGATAACTGTCATCTATTAAGCAGACATAACTGGAAGAGTCTGTGCTAGGTCTTCTGTCTACTTCCTCTCATTGAACTTTTCTGACAACCCTACGTGATATTGTTCTATCAGAGATGAGAACATCCAAGTTCAGTCAGATCAAATAACTGGCTCAAAGTTATATAGCTACTAAGTGGTAGAAGCAGGATTTAAACAAGATCTTTTTGGAAATAACAGTAAAATGCAAGAAGTACAGATATTGGAGTTAAAATGCCTTAATTCACCTGTCTGCATTTGATCTTTGTGGATGGAGGAAGATTTACACACAATTAATGGTATTGCATCCGGTGTGTTATAACGTTGCAAAAATGGAACAATATCTTGTCAGCTCCCCCTTTATTTCCCATTCTGAGAAGAAAAACAACTCTCTCCGCAAACTATCACAGCCCACCAGAAAAGCCAGTCACTCAGAGGAGCGGCGGTGGCCGGGGGGGCTACAGAAGCTCAGGTCATGGAGAGAAATCCCACTGCACTGCCATGTCCAGAGTTCACAAAAACAAAAGACTGATTTTTGTTGGTTCCAAAGACACAAAAACATAAAGCCAGCATACAGGGAGTGGTCTGTTCTGATGAGACTCAGTTTCATTGCTGGTTTATTCTGAATTCCCTTCTGTTTCCTCATCACATAGGTTAAAGCAAACATCAGTTCCTTAGTAAGAAAACCTTGCGTTCTAAGCTCTGCAACTGATCAAAGATGAATAGAGAAGGGTCTGATAAATGTATAGCATTTCTCTATTTTTCCTTGCAAAGCATCTGACTCAGTACCTAGTGCAAAAGACAAAAATATATGCTATTAATCATTGTACCCCCTCTTTTATATATATGGATCCCATCTGACTATTAAAGTTGTACTTCAGAGTGAGAAAAAAAGAGATGAATGCTTACAGAATGTTTCTTTAATATATCTTATTTTTCTCTGGGTGCACTTCACGTTCTATCTTAACACATTTGCTAATTTAATTCTCACAGTGGTCCCTATCTTGTATCTTAGAGAAAAGAAGTAGCAATCATTGTTCTTGTTGAAGACTAGGATTCTAATCCTAATGCTTTTAAGACCAAGGCCAGTACTTTACGTATGCAAGCATGTACAGTAATTGCAAAAGAAGAGGCTCTCTCAAGAGGATGAATGTTAAAGTAATTTTCAAACTTAGGTCAAGTTGCTCCTCTGAGCCGTGAAGTGAGGTAAAGAACAATTTGTCTTTCAATCTGCCAATGAAGGATAGAAGCACAAAGCATCTTGACCGAGGTAAGCCAGCAGAGGGTGCCATTGCCTCTTCCTGTAGATGTAATCAGTGCAAACCCAAGGGGCTCAACTTTCTTGCCAAAAAGAAAAGGTTCAGGTGAGATGTCCCAAACTCCTCAGCTCATAATACTCCTCCATCTTCTTTCCACCAAATTTAGAAGATCAGTATAAAAATTTCCTTATAGGCAAACACAGAGCTGAGCTTTATGGATACAGGTAACTTAGTATCTTTGAAACTGGTGTGAAATGATTTTTTTTAACTCCCTAGAAAATGTTTTTTCAATGACTAAATGAGACTGGGAGGACAAACAATAGTCCCTGCTGTCTTGCTTCAAATAACTTTATTTTTCTTTTTTAGAAAGACAGGAATAAGCAGCATTGCCCAGCCCTACCAGAAGAATCAGACAGTTTAAACTGCCATAGAATGATTTCTAACCCCATACCCAAATCACCACCAATCCTAAATTCTCATCAAGCCACCTTCCTGGATCTATTCAACAGTGGAGAACACAAGGACTTCTGTCCACAGGAAGCACTTAGTAAACAGTGGTTGAACGAACGTGTGAGCGCAGCCCCTGCTTAAATACCCACAACAGCAACAAAGTGATCTGCACATTCCTCAGCTACCCATCCTGCCAAGGTTTTGAGCTGCCCTGCTTGTATGTGTCAGGAGTGAGCATGCTGAATATCAATCATAGAAGACGTTTACTTGTGTCTTTTCCCTGCCAGTGGTTACAGACACAGCCTTAGTCTCACCATATATGCTTCAAAAATACCTGCTGAATTGGGTAAGAGCCGACTCTATGAGTAATAAATGAAACTAAGCCAGGAAAATTGAATATAAAACAGTTTAAGGGGGAGATATTAATGATAAAATTTGTTCATGTGTGTGTAGCAGTGGCTGTCCTATGCCTTAATCATCTTAGAAAAAGAAATAGTTCAGCCTAGAGCTCTTCATTCAGGGATGCAATGAGAGGATGAAGGAGGCAGAGGCTAGCACAGCAAAGATGCCCTAATGGGTTTTCCACATCTAGGTTGATTGACTGTTGAGAAAAGAAAGAACAGCTTGTACTATTCTGGGTAGCATGAGCACTGTAATTTGTGACAGCTATAGGTCATGTATCTATTTTTCTGTCTGACAAGGACGAGGAGCAGCTGGTGGCTGGTACAAACCCAGACTGGCTTGGTCAGGCTGTGAACTCTGAGCATAGAGCCTTGGTTTTCAGCCTGAGCGATAATGGAGGAAGGGTATGTGGTTCATGTTTGCATGTCTATGCAAATGTAACTATAGTTAACAGATTTGTAGCTGCAGGTGGAAAATAAAGCTTAATGATTCCAGTAACTCTGTTCTTAATTTCTTTCTGATTCTGGAAAGAAGGTAGATTTTATACCTTTCACATCTCTCCCCACTCCCACTGTGGCCACCTTCAATTAAGTAAAAAAAAAAAAAAAAACTATTGTTTTAGTTCTTGTTAAATGCTTGGCACTGTGCTGGGCACTGAGGAAGTGAGAAGAATGTGGCATACTCCCTGTCCTTCCAAGATTCATTTAATACAGAAGACAGATAAGCAATCAAATAGGGTGGTAATTGTGATAACAGATCAATGCACAAAAGCTACAAGGATGTAGTACCGATAAGGGAGCGATTTCCTCTATTGCTGTAGAATAAGGAGAATTGTAGAAAACATCTCAATTCATAGAAATGAAAAGACCATATTAAAGAATGCAACTTTCCAAAGCATAATTCAAATTATTCCCTCCTGTAAGGTGATTTTAAAAGTGTTGAAGGGTAAAAAGACTACCTCATCCTTATAGGTAGACTTTCCTCTCTGCCTACCCAAACCTCCCATGCCAAGTGACAGACCTCTCTGCTACTGTGGCCAGACCCCTAGTAGGTACCCTGCTCATGACCCCCACCCATTCCTAGGGCACAGGGTCTGTGTCTCCAACTACATTAATATCGTTAGCTTTTGTCTTGCAAAATATTCTGTGATTTTTATTTCCTTTGGACATTAAAAAAAAAGATTCTGGAAAATGCATTCAGCTGGAGCAGGGGTATCCAACTTCTGGCTTCCCTGTGTCACACTGGAAGAATAATTGTCTTGGGCCCCACATAAAATATACTAACACTAACAGTAGCTGATGAACTAAAAAAAATTGCAAAAAAAAAAAAACCTTCATGTTTTAATAAAGTTTACAAATTTGTTTTGGGCTGCAAAGCCATCCTGGGCCACATGTGGCCGGTGGGTCATGTGTTGGACAAGCTTGAGCTAGACTGTTCTTGTCTCTGCAGGCCTGAAGTGTCAGTGTTTCCCTTAGGAAAAGAGCATTAATAAAGCTCCATGGAGTTAAGCCACAAGACAAATCCATGTATGTAAGATGCAAAGTTCAGAAAGTCAAATACACAGAGTTTCCTGACATCTCATTCTTAACATGCTCATTAATTCTGTCCTCATTTGCCTTTATCTCTTCTTAACCACACCTTCCATCACTCCTCCCTTTATGGACCTTCTCCTGTTATGCCACAACAAACAGGCCTCCCTCGTAGACACTGTCATCCTTCTCCAGGAAAAAAAAATGACTAAGGGGAAAGAGGGCATTGCGATGTCCTATCCCTACAGGAATAGAGATGTGGTTCACTTTGGGGAACCAATGCAGAAAGAGCAACAAATGAAGAGAGATCATTTGTAAGTGATTTCCAAATCTTGTGTATTTGGAAAGATCTCCTATTTTTGGAATAAATTCATGCCCTCGGATCTTCAGTAGAAGGAAGTTATAAATATATACATAAAAATAAATATTGAATTAAATCCTCAGTGGTAGATAAAGAAAATGTATGGAAACTTTTAAATAAATTACATGTAATAACTGAATATTCCACAGTGCAACAGTAGTCCTTTTATATTCCCAGGTTCATTTAGTTAGCCCTGGAGTATTTAAACATCGAATTATGTACAACCATCAGACTGAGCCTTAAGACTGTAAGAAAACCACCAATAAGGGAATGTCTCCCAAATCCTAGACCCCTAGGATGTGCTGTGTTAGCCAAGCACTTAAATCTTTTCAAATTGACTTAGGTTGTATTCCCTGCATGGGTTTGTCATGTGATCTACATAGAAAGGAGTCCCTAATTCCAGAGACTAACTGACAGAAATGTTCATTCTAAAGCAATTCAGGTTATGTTTAGACCATAGCACATATAAGAAAGTCTCTGAATGTATATGTATCCCTGGAGGGGTTTGCTAAACTTTGGCTTTTGATGCGCGATGGATTTGAATATAAACTACAATTTAGGAAGACTTCAAACAGAAATACAGTCTGGACCCATGGCTTATGGTGCGTCACATAAACACAGTTTGTTTAGCAAAAGCTTGGAAGTTTTAGTGTTTCCAAAGCAGATATTCAGGGACATAATCCAATATCCTCTATTGCCAAACGAATTCCAACTGTGACCTGTTTTTCTCAGCCACGATGAGCTTTGTGTTTTTGATGGGACTCAAATGAATCTGGGAAGAAAAGGAACTAAAATAATTAACTGCACATCTCAGAGTCTGGGTCTGGCAGTGTTTAAAGTTGAAGGCAGGGACTAGCATTAAACACTTTTATGTTGCCATAAAAGCATCCAGGACGTTAAAATCAAATTATTCAGTCTTGATGGCTCTTGCTGCAGGAAGCTCCTTGGAGGGGTAACAGGGATCAGTCTTATTTCAGCAGAGACTCCTTAGCAGGGGAAGGCACCCCACACCCTTCTCAGCATGCAGCCCTGAATTTTGTGCATCCCAGTCCGAGGCATCAGCTGTGAAGTAATTCCAGAAGTCAGAATGGACTCCATGAATTTTGTGGTAAATAATTTTGGAAACCATTATATACTTTACTCCCTCCTGAAGACTCACCATGCTCTTAATCACCTTAAAGACCATGAGAAGTCTTAAAGTCAAATGTTTCATGTATTCCTGTACATATGCTTTTTATAATGCAGATTTTTCTAAATTTATTTGACTACGAAGCCATCTTTGCAGAAAAAGTATCAACATCTGAAGGAATCAATGTTCTATGATACACATTTCTGCAAAGGTGTATCAAAGTAACATGCACTTCACATAGCAAATGAACATTTGTGAGTAGGGGCACAAACTCACAGGTGAGGAGGGATACAGAAGAATATTTGTAAAAATTCACAATCTAGGAGCCTGGGGGAAAGCTCTAATGCAGGCAGCCAATATCAACCAGGTGATTCTTGCTTAAAAGTGAGGGTGTGTTTGATGTTAACAAAAGTGGTGAAGTAAAAGTAATTTCACTCAAATGGAAGGAAATTGGCACAAGATGGGCTCTCATTTCTAGATATTTCTGTCAAACCCCAAGGCAGCTCTTCTGGTCAAATTACAAAAGCCCTGGGCTGGGTGGAGCCTGAAGAATCACACAAGAATTCACCTGCGGTGGGCCGTATGTCAGAACAGGTCTTATGGATCCCTAATGGGTCACTGATAACATTATTAAATGTGAAAGTAAAGGGAGGGACTGAGACACATTGTACACAGAGAGACCACAGAGCACTGTGATCAGCAAGCTTCCTTTTGTTTCTGTGATCATCAGCTTAAAACTGACTTGGACTGGGAGCTCTGAGGATAGAATCTGAGCTCTCTGACCTCAGGAGTTTAAATTGGAGCTCATGCTCTTCAATCTCTGCTGTATGAGTGTTACAATTTATATTCTCCTGTGAAGGGGAATAGCCTTGGAAAATAGAATTCTAAGCCTGAGAATGTAAGGATAGCTTGGGGCCAAACAACTCATTGCTTGAGGTTGTTTACTTGAGATCTGGGGGGAAAAATCCAGGGAAAATAATTTCTCAAGAAAAACCAAGTTCTCATGGAGTTTCTACTGCTTCCTGACTTCCCCCTTCATAGACTAATACCAGAATGTTCCCCTATGTTAATTTGGATTCCTCTTAAAAGCAGATACCAAGACAAGATGTTACGTATGAGAGATTTACTGGAGGAAATACCTATAAGGATAAAGAAGAGGGAAATTCAATGACTGGGCAGAGACAGACAGCTGCAAAAGAGAGGGAAAAAGAAGGATGACTGGGTGGAAGGCAATTCAACCTGCAGCAAACTGCAGTGTAGTTCTAAGAAAGTGTCAGCCAGGCCAATGGCAAACACATCAGCTGAGCGTGCCTGTTGAAATACTCCAGGCAAAAATGCATTTCTCACAGGAACAAGCCTGCAATTCACCTCCACAGTGCTCCAGGCTTCTAATAGCCACCCTAGCAGTAAATTTGCCTTATTCCCAGGGGTCCTCACAAAAATGGTAAATTCAGTGTTGAGATAATTCCCCAAAGTCAATGAATTCTTGCTTGTCCACTCTTAAATTTTGGTACCCTCCATCAAACATCCTTAAAATTTCAAAACAAGTATTAGCTAGCTAAAATTTGTAGTTTCTCTAGTATATAATTTCTACCTTCCCTTATCTAGCTCAGCACATCAGTGTATAATCTAGGAGAGGAAGTAGGGGCAGCTCTTGAGTAGGATACTTCTTTTTTTTGTTGTTTTGTTTTGTTTTTTTGGGACAGAGTCTCACTTTGTTGCCAGGTGCCAGGCTGGAGTACAGTGGCACAATCTCGGCTCATCACAACCTCCACCTCCAGGGGGCAAGCAATTCTCTAGCCTCAGCCTCCTGAGTAGCTGGGACTACAGGCGCATGCCACCATGCCCAGCTAATTTTTGTATTTTTAGTAGAGACGGGGTTTCACCATGTTGGCCAGGATGGTCTCGATCTCTTGACCTCATGATCCGCCTGCCTCGGCCTACCAAAGTGCTGGTATTACAGGCTTGAGCCACCGTGCCCAGCTGAGTAGGATACTTCTTGACTCATTGCTTTATCTTCTAGCAAGAGGACAGTGTTAGTTCTTACTAGGGAAGGGTAGATAACTGCTGAAAGCTCTGAGAAATGTCAGGATGGGGAAGAGTGAGCAGAGTCAATATCCTCAGGATATCCATCCAGATGCCCCCATCTCATTTCTCAGGGTCCCAAGTTTTCTCGACCATTTTCAACCTTTCTCAGCATTTAAACATCTTTGGGGCTTCCAAAGGAGAAAGTAAGGGGGATTAAGTAATAAGATTTCTAAGCTGCAGCACAGTTCTAAGAAAGTTTTAGCCACATGGAAATTATCAAGTAACTTGTCACCAAAAAAGGAGTCCTGTGTTTTACAGAAAAAGGTCTGCATCTATTAGGTCAGTATCCCCACTACGCTCATTTGTTGCTGGGAGGAATTCATGGGAGGCATGGTCTCGGCACAAGCAAATGATCAGGGAAGAGCCAGAAGAAGAGCAGCTGAGGCTACTGATCAGTTCTTCTCCCTGAAGCAAGAGATCTGATTGGCTCATTTTTATGGCCATCGCATCCTTCCAGGTTCTGTGTGGCTGCCCTGAAGACCTGTCTGATATTGAAATGACGTTCTAGGGAAGTCTGTCTACGGCTTGAAGAGGCCAGTTCTATAAAAAGCAAACTATCCCTCTGGCTGATTCCTGCCGATGCTCTCCAAATGAAAGACGAAGGAAAGCCAACAGGCAGAAGAAGAATGTAGAATAAAGTGGAGAACGAAGAACACAAAAACTGAAGGGTGCAGCAGTGCCTTTTTTATGTCAAAATAAAAACCCCAAAATAAAGGAGCAGCCAGAAGATGAAAAAGAATAATAATAATCACACAATTCAAGAAATATAAGAGGAAAGGTTGCTTCTCTGCAAGACTGTGCTGAACTCAAAGAGAAAAAGAAACCCTAAGAGACGGCTCTTGCCCTCCTTCTTCCCTAGTGATAGCTGCTGATTTGCTGACTCTGCCATGTGACCTTTGCAAACACTTAGCTGCCTTTTGTTAACATGTCAGACAGTGAAGTTTCTTCTCTAATCACCTCCAGCAGATGATTCAGTGAAAATTGAATATGGATTCACTGATAGTATCAAAATAGCAGAGTAGGAGCAATCTGGCTTAACTCTTCCTCATAGAAAGCAAAAACAACCATCCAGTGCCAAGATCATCACCTGCAACATCCAAAAACTTAAAACTGAGGCTGTGCCAATCCCTAGAGCCTCAGAGAAGTGAAAAATCAGGCACAGAAGCTAGAGGAAATGGACTTTTTTAACCTTGATGCCCCTCCACCAAGCTGCCAGGCACCACATGGAAAACTGCCCCTGGACTTCTACACTCAGAAAGTGTAGCCTCCACACTAAAAAAAAAAAACGAGATCAAGACAGACATCTGGCTTCTCCACCATTCTGGGTTCCTTAGAAGGAAAAACATCCCTGCCTTAACCCATGAGAATCACTACAAGTGCCTGTAGGGTAAAAGTTCCTTAGGTTAGCTAGAGACAAAATGTGGAGGTGAGGCTAGCAGCAGTCAGCATGCAGCATTTGGTGGCTGCTCTTCATTTCTGCCTAGGGAGGCATAAATTAGAAAGGCTATTCAGTAGCATCAAGCTGTATAGGAGGCATTCTCCATGAGTATGTATGGTGTACATACCTTCGGCCAGCCTTCCCAGACAGCCACATATCCACTTTATACCCCACCCACAGGCTCATCCAAAATTAGCATTATGCAAAACTCAGAACCTATGCAAAAGTCACAGCAAACATTAGCTTAAGGCACCAGCTAGTGCTGAAAAGGGGTCAACAATCTTGAGATGAGGGACTTTAACAGTCAGTCTGCCTAGACATATATACTCTAGGAAGATCAAAACAAACCAAGACAGAGAGAAACCTGGAATAAATACCTGATACTTTAGTACAAAGACATAGACATACATCTAAAATAAGTAAGAGCAAACAGACAAAATAAGAAGCCAATAACTGAAGCTAATAAGATGGCAATGTGTAATCTCTCAGATTAAGAATTTAAAATAGTAGTTTTGAGGAAACTCAGTGAATTCTAGAAAAACACAGAAAAGCAATTCAGACATTTATCAGATAAGTTTAACAAAGTTATTGAAAAAATTTAAAATATCAAACAGCCTAAAGCTGAAAAATGTAATAAATGAATTCAAAAAGACAATAAAAGACCTTTTTGTTTTCTTTTTGTTACTGTTGGAAGGTCTTGATGACAAAATTGATCAAGGAGAAGGAATAATCAGCAAGCTCAAAGATAAACTAGTTGAAAATAAACAGAGGAGAAAAAAATTTTTTAAAAATGGAAAGAAACAAAACTTACAGATTCTAAGGGATAACATCAAAAGAGCAAATATAAGGGTCACTGAAGTTCAAAAGATACTTGAAAATGACAAGGACGTAGAAACCTATTTAAGTAAATAATAACAGAAAATGTTCCAAATACGGAGAAATATATAAATATTCAAGTACAGGAAGGTTCAATATTACCAAATAGATTCAATACAAATATGACTATCCCAAGACATATTATAACTAAATTATCAAAGGTCAGTGACAAAGACAGAGTTCTGAAGGCAGCACGAGAAAAGAAGCAAATGACTTACAAAGGTCACCCAGTTTACCCTGGCAGTAGACTTCTGAGTAGAAACCTTACAAGCCAAGTGAGGGTAAGATAATATATTCTGAGTGCTGAAGGAAAAAAAAAATGCCACCCATGAATACTGTACCTGTCAAAATTATTCTTATGAAGGATAAAGACTTTCTCAGACAAACAAAAGCAGAGGGAATTCATTACCAACAGACCTGTATTGTAAGAAATTCTAAAGGGAGTTATTCAAACTGAAGGAAGACGTATAACAAGAAAATATCTGAAAGTTTAAAACTCACTGGTAAAATGAGACATACAGACAAACTCAGAAATAGTAATACGGTAATTATGACACATAAACCACTTATCTCCTTAATATGAAGAATAAAACACAAAATGATTAAAAATAATTGTAACTGCAAAAGTTTGTTATGGGATAGGCCATATAAAAATATGCAAGTTGTCACATTAAAAATTCAAAATTTTGGAGGGGGCAGAAATGAATTTAAATCATTGAATTTTATTTTGATTATTTCTTTTTTGACATAACCAAAGTTAAGCTGCTATCCGGTAAAAATAACTGGTTATAATTGTAAGATGTCTTTTGTTAGCCTCATGGTAACCGCAAAGCACAAACCTATAATGGATACACTAAAAATAAAAAGCAAGGAATCAAAACAC
This sequence comes from Saimiri boliviensis, assembly GCF_048565385.1. Classification (NCBI taxonomy): domain Eukaryota; kingdom Metazoa; phylum Chordata; class Mammalia; order Primates; family Cebidae; genus Saimiri; species Saimiri boliviensis. The sequence goes on along the minus strand of NC_133454.1, from coordinate 37,290,648 downwards.
ACTGCTGAAGAAAATCATGTAACCACAAAAGAAAACAGCGAGAGAGGAAGGAAAGAAGTAATCTACAAAATGGCTAGAATGTGAGTAACAAAATAGCCGTAGTAAGTCCTTACCTATCAATAATTATCTTGAATATAATGGATTGAATTCTCCAATTAAAAGATAAAGTCACTGAGATTTTTAAAAGATCAGAAAAACAAGACCTGACAATATGTTATCTACAGAAGACTCATTTCATTGTTAAAGACAAATATGCACTGAAAGTAAAGGGATTAAAAAAAAATTCCATGCAAACAAACACGGAAAGCAAGCAAGAGGAGCCATACTTATACCATATAAATTAGACTTTATATCAAAAATGGCAATAAGAAGTAAAGAAGGTCATTACACAATGACAAAGAGATCAATACAACAAGAGGATATAACAATTTTAAATATGCACTCGACACCAGAGTATCCAAATATATAAAGTAATTGCTATTAGATCTTAGGTGAGAGATAGATAGACTGCAATATAATAATAGCAGGGAACTACAATGCCCCACTTTCAAAAATGGATAGATCATTTAGGAAAAAAAAAAACAACAAAGAAACACCAAACTTCTGGCCGGGTATGGTGGCTCATGCCTGTAATCCCAGCACTTTGGAAGGCTGAGGTGAGTTGATCACCTAAGGTCAGGAGTTCAAGACCAGCCAGGCTAATATGCTGAAACCCCATCTCTACTAAAAATACGAAAATTAGCTGGGCATGGTGGTATGTGCCTGTAGTCCCAGCTACTCGGGAGGCTGAGGCAGGAGAATTGTTTGAACCTGGAAGGCAGAGGTTGCAGTGAGCCGAGATCTCACAACTGTGCTCCAGCCTGAGCAACAGAGTGAGACTCCATCTCAAAAAAAAAAAAAAAAAAAAAGGAAGAAAGAAACATCAACCTCCAGTTGCACCATAGACCAAATGGTCCTCACAGACATTTACAGAACATTCTGTGCAACAGCTGCAGAATATACATTCTTCTCCACTGCACATGGAACACTGTCTAGGAACGATTATGTTAGGCCACAAAACAAGTATTAACAACTTTAAAAAGATAAATATATTAAGTATCTCTTTGGAACACAATGGTATAAAATTAGAAATAAAAAACTTCAGAAACCATAACAATTCGTGGAGATTAAACAACATGCCTCTAAAAATATAATCAATCAATGAAGAAATTAAAAGGGAAATATAAAAATTGTGTGAGATAAACAAGAATGAAAACAAATTATACCAAAACCATGAAACACAACAAAAGCAGTTCTAAGTGAAAAGTTCACAGCAGTAAATCCATACATAATAATGCGAAAGATAGCTAATAAACAACCTAACAATCCACCTCAAGGAACTAAAAAAACAAGAATAAACTCATTCTAAAATTGGTAGAAGAAAGGAAATAATAAAGCTCAGTGAAAAAAGAAACAAATTAGACACTAAAAAAATGCAAAGTATCAACAAAACTAAGAGCTGGTTATTTGAAAATATAAGCAAAACTGACAAACCTTCAGCTAGAGTAACCAAGAAATAAAAGGGAGAAAACCCAAATAAAATTACATATGAAAAAGGAAACATTAAAACTGATATCACAGAAATACAGAAAATCATGAGACTCTAATGAAAAATTAAACCAACAAACTTGAGAACATAGAAGCAATGGACACATACAACCTACAAAGATTAAATTATGAAGAAATAGAAAATCCAAACAGTCCAATAGCTAGTGAGGAAACTGAATCAGTGATTTCAAGTATTTTATCAAAAAAAGCCCAAGTCATGATGGCTTTACTTATGAATTCTATCAAACATTTGAAAAGTGAAGAGGAAGAAATCCCTCCAAACTCATTTTATGAAACCGGCATTATTCTGATTCCAAAACCAAACCATAACACAACAACAACAACAAAAACATGCAAACCAATATCCCTGAAGAGCATAGATGCAAACATTCTTAAGATACTAGCCAGTGGGATCTATCCCAAGTATACAAGAATGGTCCCACATATGCAAATAAATAAATGTGATACACCTCATTAACCAAAAGAGAGAAAAAACCCCCACATGTTAATTTCAATAGATGTAGAAAAAGCATTTGACAAAAATCAACATTCCTTCATGACAGGAATGCTCAACAAATTAGATATAGAAAATTTGTGCCTCGATAGAATAAAGGCCATATATGACGAACTCACAGCTAACATATTAAACAGGGAAAGGCTAAAAGCTTTACCTCTAAGATCAGGAGCGAGGCAGCGTGCCCACTTTCACCACTCTATTCAATATAGTACTGGAAGTCCTAACTAGAGCAATCAGAGAAAGAAAAGAAAAGAAAAGAAAAGGATTCCAAATCGAAAAGGAGGAAGTCAAAATGTCCCTGTTTTTAGATGATATTATTGTATATATAGAAAATCCTAAAATTCCGTTACCCCCTCCCCCCCTGCAAAAAGCCAACATGTTAGAACTAATAAATGAATTCAGTGAAGTTGCAGGATACAAAATCAATATGCAAAAATCAGTCATGTTTTTATATGCAAATAGCAAACGATCTAAAAAAATAAAATAATTTCATTTACAGTAACTTACAAAATTAAAGATACCTAGAAAAAAACTAAATCAAAGAACTGAAATAACTCTACATGGAAAAGTACAAAACATTGATGAAAGTAACTAAGGAAGATACAAACAAGTAAAAAGACATCCTGTGTTCATGAATTGGAAGAATTAATATTGTGAAAATGGTCATACTATCCAATGGTATCTACAGATTTAATGCAATACCTACAAAAATTCCAATGACATTGTTCACAGAAATAAAAAGCATTCTAATATTCATATGGAATTATAAAAGACCTAAAACAGCCAAAACAATCAAGAGCAAAATAAATAGAACTGAAGGAACCACACTATGTAATTTCAACATATACTACAAAGCTACAGTTAACACAAGACCATGGAACTTATAAAAAACAAAAAAAGACACATTGATCAATGAAACAAAATGGAGATCCCAGAAATAAATTCTTGTACCTACAGCCAACATATTTTTGACAAAGATGCCAAAAACACACTTTGTGGAAGGACAGTATTTCCAGTAAATGGTGCTGGAAAAATGAAATACCCATATGGAGAAGAAAGAGACTAGATCCCTGCCAATTGCCATATAAAAAAAATCAGCTCAAAATGGATTAAATACTTATATGAAATTACTAGAAGCAAACATAGGGGAAACATTTTATGGAAATGGGTTGTGCAAGGATTTTTTGTTCCCCTTTTTGATAGAGTCTTGCTCTGTTGCCAGGCTGGAGTGCAGTGGCACAATCTTGGCTCACTGCAACCTCTGCCTCCTGGGTACAAGTGATTCCCCTGTCGCAGCCTCCTGAGTAGCTAGGACTACAGGCATGTACCACCATGCCCAGCTAATTTTTTCAATTTAGTAAAGACGGTGTTTTACCATGTTGGCCAGGATGGTCTTGATCTCCTGACCTCCTGATCTCCTGACCTCCTGATCCACCTACCTTGGCCTCCCTAAGTGCTGGAATTATAGGCATGAGCCACCATGCCTGGCCTGGTGGCCTACTTCAAAATATATTCCAATATATTCCAAAGCTATAGTAACCTTATCAGTATGATTCCGGCATAAAAACAGACACATAGACTCATAGAAAAGAATACAGAACTAAGATGTAAACCAAAATATTTACAGGCAACTGATTTTCCACAAAGGCATTGCCAACATGTAATGGGGAAAGGACTCTTGAACAAATGTTCATCAGAAACATGCACTAGGGAAATTCTATGCAATAAATGGTGTTGGGAAACTTGCTGTCCATATGCAGAAGACTGAATCTAGACTATCTATCTCTCAATGTATACAAAAACTAACTCAAAAGGGATTAATGACTTAAATGTAAGACCCCAAACTTGGAAACCATTAGAAGATAACATAGGAGAAAATTTTCGGGACAGCTTCTAAACTTTGTGTTTTCCACCCTCCGAATCTCATGTTGAAATTTGATCCCCAATGTTGGAAGTGGCACCTAGCAGGAGGCATTTAGGTCAGGAAAGAGGATTCCTCATGAATGACTTGTCATCCTTGAAATGAGTGAGTTCTTGCTGTAATAATTTCTACACAACCTGGTTGTTAAAACAGCTTGGAACTTCTGCCTGTCTCTCTCTTGCTTCTTCTCTTGCCATGTGACCTTTTTACACCAGCTTTCTTTCATCTCCTGCCATGAGTGGAAGTGGCCTGAATCCCTCACCAGAAATAGATGCTGGTGCCATGCTTGTACAATCTGGAGACCCATAGACAAACAAACGTCTTTTCTTTTTAATTTACCCAACTTCAGGTATTCCTTTATAGCAACACAAAAGGACTAAGACAATATTGGTTTTGGCAAAGATTTTATGGGTAAGACCTTGAACTACAGGCAACAAAAATAGAAAAGTAAGACTATATGATACTTTAAAAAAGCTTCTGCACAGCAAAGAAAATAATCAACAGAGTGAAGAGACAATCTGTAGAATGTAAGAAAATATTTGCCAATTACTTATTTGACAAGAGACTAATATACATAACATACAAACAATAGGAAGAAAACAATAATCCAATTAAAGAATGAGCAACGGATCTGAATATTTTTCAAAAAAAGATATGCAAATGACCAAGAAGTATATGAAAAAGTGCTGAGAATCACTAATAATTAGGAAAATACAAATCAAAACCACAATAAAATATCATCTCACCCCACTAAGAATGGCTATTACTAAAAAGATAAAAATAAATGCTGATGAGAATATAGAGTAAAGGGAACTCTTATACACTGTTAGTGGGAATGTAAAACAGTTCAGCCCTTACAGAAAACAGCATGAAGTTTTCTCAAAAACCTAAAAATAGAACTAACATACAATTGAGCAATTGCACTATTTGGGTATATATCCAAAGGAAAGGACATCAGTATACTGAAGAGATATCTGTACCCCTAAGTCTAGTACAGCACTATTCACGATAGCCAAGATAAGAAATCAACTTAAATGTCCATCAATAGATGAACAATGAAAATGTAGTGTGTGTGTGTGTGTGTGTGTGTGTATGCATGCACACAATGGAATCCTATTCAGCCATTAAAAAGAATAAAATCATGTCATTTATGGCAACATGGATGAGCCTGGAGGACATTATGTGAAGTTAAATTAGGCACAGGTGGATAAATATTGCATGTTCTCATTCACATGTGGCAGTTATGAAAAGTTGAGCTCGTGGAAGTAGAAAGTAGAACTGTCATTATTAGTTGCTGGGAAGCATAGGAGGAAGAGTAAGTTAGGGAGAGGTTAGTTAACAGATTTAAAATTATAGCTAAGTAGAAGGACTAAGTTCTACTGCTCTGTAGCACTGTAGGGTGAATATAGTTTTTTTTTAAAAAAACTTTTATTTTAGGTTCAGGGGTACATGAAAAGATTATATCGATAAATGTGTGTCATGGGTGTGTGTTATACAGATTATTTCATTGCCCACATATTACCCAGTACCCAGTAGTTATTTTTCTGCTCTGCTCCCTCCTCCCATCCTCCAGGTTTAAGTAGATTTTAGTGTCTGTTTTTCTCCTTTGTGTTGTTCATGAGTTTTCATGATATAGCTCCCACTTATAAGTGAGTACATGTGGTAACTGGTTTTCCGTTGATGTGTTAGTTAACTAAGGATAATGGCCTCCAGTTCTATCCATGTTTCTGAAAAAGACATAATTTCATTATTATGGTTACATAGTATTCTATGGTATACATGTGCCACGCTTTATTTATCCTGTCTGTCATTCATGAGCATTTAGGTTGAATTCATGTCTTTGCTATTGTGAATGATGTTGCAGTGAACATTCATGAGCATGTGTCTTTGTGGCAGAATGATTTATATTCCTCTGAGTATATTCCCAGTAATGGGATTGCTGGGTCAAACAGTAATTCTATTTTTAGTTCATTGAGAAATCTCCATACTGCTTTCCACAATGATTGAACTAATTTACACTCCTACAAACAGTGGAGAAGTGTTCCTTTTTCTCCATAGACAACATCTATTATTTTTGACTTTTTAATAATAACAATTTTGACTACTGTGAGATGGTATCAACTGTGGTTTGATTTGCATTTCTCCAATGATCAGTGTGTTGAGCTTTTTTTCATATGCTTTTTGGCCACATGTATGTCTTCTTTTGAAAAGTGTTGTTCACGTCCTATGCCCATTTTTTAATTGGGTTGTTTTTCTCTTGTAAATTTGTTTAAGTTCCTTATAGATGCTGGATATTAGACCTGTGTCAGATGCCTGGTTAACAAATATTTTTTGGATGAATATAGTAAGCAACTTATTGAATATATTCATGAAGGTAGAAATGAGGATTTTGAATGTTCCCAACACAAAGAAATTAAAATTAATTATACATTGATGCTAATTACCTTGATTTAATCATTACAAATTGTATACAGGTATCAAAATACCACTGTGGCTCATAAATATGTATAACTATTATGTGTCAATTAAAAATAAAAGAAAAAAGTAGTGTGTAATAAATTTCTAATTAATACATTAATTATCTATTTTTTTAGTCAACTATAACCTTATTATAAAAATGAGGGTGCTTTTCTTTCCCTGTCCCAAAAGGGTACTTAGAATTTTGTGTTCTACAACTTTTGGCTCCCTTCATACCCTGAAAAGGGTAATCAGTTTTTATTTTTAAAAGTGTTGACTGGAAAAAAATGATTAAGTTGGAATGTCTGTGAAAAGTAGGTGTTGATGTCATAGAGCTTCAGGTAAAAAGGGGAGAAGGCTTGAGCCAGAGAATAGAGCTGACTCTCTTGAAATCAGGAAGTAAAATAAAAGAGGAATCAGTTTGATAAGTACTAACTTAAAATAATTAATATTAAATTATGTGAAAGCCTAAAGAAAATAAAAAAAAAAAAAGAGGAATCAGGCTACCTCTGTACCTCTGACTGCTCTCAGTGAAAGAGATCTCTCTGAAGGTTGTCTTTGTAACTGATGTAGTTAAATGGGCTACAATGGAGAAGTACAGAATTTCAGAAAGATAGTGTGGAAAAAGGGACATAGCAAATTATACTTGAAAGTTAAATAAAGTTACTCAGGTGATTTGAAGATAGAGTAATAATGTATAACCCCTAGCTAGTCATCTGTATAAGCAGCCAAATTGTGGATCGCCCCTGCTCCTACCCAAACAGGACAGAATGAATTGGAGGAAGATATCATAGAAAGAGGCTATGGCAGAGTGCCCTGTACCCAACTATTTTACATGGCAATAATTTGTACATTGCCCACCCTTCTTTCAAGTATCCCACTCATGAAGTTGGCTGTTGAGCAAGAAAATCCAGTAGGAAGAAGTTTCTGAGTAGAAATCACTAGGAGTGGGAGCCAAAGAGAGTTCGAAGAGGTCAGTGGGAAACTGGCTCTCTCACATCAGGGTACGGCAATAATGCCTGCACCTCTCCACCTTAGAAGATCCTCCAAAGAATGCACATAAGTTTCCCCCAACCCAAACAGAAGAATGAGCATTTGAGTGCCAGACAAACCAAGAGCTTAAAGGGTCAGTCATCATTGGCCAGAGAAGCAGTAACAACCAACAGAGAAAAGACTGCAAGAACCACCAGCACAGTTTAGGGGGAGACAGATGCTGCCTACCCCCACTCCTTCCCTGTCCTGGCATAGCCTAGAAGTTAGAACTTTGAAGAGAAAGTCTTTTAAACTTAATGAACTTTTAATAGACAAAAATGACTCAAGTGTTAAGGAATCTGCCCAAAATGTCATGAAGGACCCTGTTTCTAAGCAAAGGAAGGAGAACCAATATTGACCATCAGGAGTGAACGGAGAACAAAACAAAACAAAACAAAACAAAATTTCAGGGTTATATGCCACCAAATGGAGACACTGCAAGAATCTAGTTATAATAATTTGAAGTTTTTATCAAGGCAATGAGAAGACATTGAATTTTTTTTTTTTCTGAGAAAGAGGGTGCTCTGATTATCTTCCCTCTTAGGGAGATTGCTTGGTACAATATGGAGAATGGGTTGTAGGTGAGTGTGTCTCTGTGTGTATACTCAGCAGGTAGGGGAAGAGTTTGGAAATTAAGACAGAAGGAGGCAGACCAGTTGGAAGGTGAAGTAGTGCTATGTAAATGGAGACAAGTAGATAAATTTTGACATAAAAGCAGGACAAATCCTTTGGTCTTAGGTACAGGTTGGAGCAAAGGGAAGGGAGAGTGGTCACAATAATACCCATACTTCCAGTTTGAGCAACTGAGAACTATCAAACTGCATGAGGACCATGGAAGAATAGCATGTTTGAGCACAATATATGATTTGAATTGTAAATAGGCTGATTTGAGGTGTTTGTGGAAGAGTCAACTGTAGATGTTTAGTAAGCAGCTGTATATACTGATCTGAACTTCAGGAGGCAAGAGCAGAATTTGGGTGGAGAGAGAGACTTTAGAGACTTTAGCTAACACAAAATAGTAAAAAATAAAAATTAAAAAAATGGAAGGAACAGATAAGAATTATCAAGAAGAGTGAGAAAAGAAGAGGTACTTGGACAGAACCTAATAAATACCACCACTGAAAGGGTGAATAGTAAAAATGAAGCCCAAAATAGAATTCGAACAAGAGTTCTTCATATGTACCCCAAAACGTAAATGCAATACAAAAATAAAATAAAAAAACCGAACTTTTAATTCTCTTTTTAAAAATTATACTTTAAGTTCTGGGGTACATGTGCAGAACATGCAGGTTTGTTACCTAGGTATACACGTGGCATGGTTGTTTGCTGCAACCATCAATCTATCATTTACATTAGGTATTTCTCCTAATGCTATCCCTCCCCTACCCCTACACCCCTCAAAAGGCCCTGGTATGTGATGTTCTCCTTCCTGTGTCCATGTGTTCTCATTGTTCAACTACCACTTATGAGTGAGAACATGTGGTATTTGGTTTTCTGTTCCTCTGTTAGTTTGCTGAGAATGCTGGTTTCCAGCTTTATCCATATCCCTGTAAAGGACATGAACTCATCCTTTTTTATGGCTGCATAGTATTCCATGGTGTATATGGGCCACATTTTCTTTATCCAGTCTATCACTGATGGGCATTTGGGTTGGTTCCAAGTCTTTGCTATTGTGAACAGTCCTGCAATAAACATACATGTACATGGGTCTTTATAGTAGAATAATTTATAATCCTTTGGATATACACCCAGTAATGAATTGCTAGGCCAAATGGTATTTCTATTTCTACGTCCTTGAAGAATTGCCACACTGTCTTCCACAATAGTTAAATTAATTTACACTCGTACCAACAGTGTAAACCACTCTTATTTCTCCACATCCTCTTCAGCATCTGTTGTTTCCTGACTTTTCAATTATCGCCATTCTAACTGTGTAAGATGGTTATCTCATTGTGATCTTGATTTGTATTTCTTTTGAAAAAAAATGTCTGTTCATATCCTTCACTCACTTTTTGATGGGGTTGTTTTTTTCTTGTATATTTGTTTAAGTTCTTTGTAGATTCTGGATATTAGCCCTTTGTCAAATGGATAGATGGCAAAAATGTTTTGCCACTCTGTAGGTTGCCTGTTCACTCTCATGATAGTTTCTTTTGCTATGCAGAAGCTCTTTAGTTTAGTTAGATCCCATTTGTAAATTTTGGCTATTGTTGCCAATGCTTTTTGTGTTTTAATCGTGAAGTCTTTGCCTATTCTTATATCCTGAATGATATTGCCTAGGTTTTCTTCTAGGTTTTTATGGTTTTAGGTTTTACATTTATGTATTTAACCCTTCTTAATTTTTGTATAAGGCGTAAGGAAGGAGTCCAGTTTCAATATTCTTCATACAGCTAGCCAGTTTTCTCAAAACCATTTATTAAATAGGGAATCCTTTCCCCATTTCTTGTTTTTATCAGGTTTCTCAAAAGATCAGGTGATTATAGATGCGTGGTGTTATTTTTGAGGCCTCTGTTCTGTTTCATCGGTCTACATATCTGTTTTGGTACAAGTACCATGCTGTTTTGGTTACTGTGGACTTGTAGTATAGTTTGAAGTCAGCATGATGCCTCCATCTTTGTTCTTTTTGCTTAGGATTGTCTTGGCTATGTGGGCTATTTTTTGGTTCTACCTGAAATTTAAAGTTTTCTCTAATTCTGTGAAGAAAGTCAATTGTAGCTTGATGGGGATAGCACTCAATCTATAAATTACTTTGAGCAGTATGCCCATTTTCATAGTATTGATTCTTCCTATCCATGAACATGGAATGGTTTTCCATCTGTTTGGATCCTCTCTTATTTCCTTGAGGGGTGGTTTGTGGTACTCATTGAAGAGGTCCTTCACATCCCTTGTAAGTTGTATTCCTGGGTATTTAATTCTCTTTGTAGTAATTGTGAATGGGAGTTCACTCATAATTTGGCTCTCTGTCTATTACTAGTGTACAGGAATAGTTGTGATTTCTGCACATTGGTTTTTGTATCCTGAGACTTTATTGAAGTTGCTTATCAGCTTAAGTATATTTTGGGCTGAGAAGATGGGGTTTTTCTAAATATACAATCGTGTCATCTGCAAATAGAGACAATTTGACTTTCTCTCTTCCTATCTGAATATGCTTCATTTCTTTCTTTTGCCCGATTGCCCTGGCCAGAACTTCCAATACTCTGTTGAATAGGAGTGGTGAGAGAGGGCATCTTTGTCTTGTGCCAGTTTTCAAAGGAAATGCTTCCAGCTTTTGCCCATTCAATATGATATTGGCTGTGGGTTTGTCATAAATATCTCTTATTATTTTGCAAAATGTTCCATCAATACCTAGTTTCTTGAGAGTTTTTAGGATGAAGATTGTTGAATTTTATCAAAGGCCTTTTCTGCATCTATTGAGATAATCATGTGTCTTTTGTCATTGGTTCTGTTTATATGATGGATTACACTTATTGATTTGCATGTGTTGGACCAGCCTCACATCCCAGGGATGAAGCCGACTTGATTGTGATAGAAAAGTTTTTTGATGTGCTGTTGGATTTGGTTTGCCAGTATTCTATTGAGAATTTTTGCATTTATGTTCATTGGGGATATTGGCCTGAAGTTTTCTTATTTTGTTGTGTCTCTATGAGGTTTTGCTCTCAGTATGAGAGTACCAAATTGGATAAAGAGTCAAGACCCATAGGTGTGCTGTATTCAAGAGACTCATCTCACGTGCAAAGATGCACATAGGCTCAAAATAAAGAGATGGAGGAATATTTGCCAATCAAACAGAAAGCAAAAAATAATAATAAAAAAATAAGTAGGGGTTTCAATCTTAGTCTTTGATGAAATAGACTTTAAACCAACAAAGATCAAAAAAGATAAAGAAGAGCATTACATAATGGTAAAGGGATCAATGCAACAAGAAGAAGTAAACTTCCTAAATATATATGCAACCAATTAAGGAGCAACCACAATTAAGGAGCAACCACATTCATAAAGCAAGTTCTTAGAGACCTACAAAGAGACATAGACTCCCACACAATAATAGTGGGAGACTTTAACATTCCACTGTAAATATTAGACAGTTCGATGAGACAGAAAATTAACAAGGATATTCAGGACTTGAACTCAGCTCTGAACCAAGGGGATCTAATAGACATCTACAGAACTCACCACCCCAAATCAACAGAATATACATTCTTCTCAGCAATTCATGATACTTATTCCTAAATTGACCACATAATTGGAGGTAAAACACTCCTCAGCAAATGCAAAAGAACAGGAATCATAGCAGTCAGTATCTCAGACCACAGTGCAATCAAATTAGAACTCAGGATTAAGAAACTCACTCAAAAGTGTACAACTACATGAAAACTGAACAACCTACTCCTGAATGACTACTGGGTAAATAATGATATTAAAGTAGAAATAAATAAGTTCTTTGAAGCCAATGAGAACCAAGACACAATGTACCACGATCTCTGAGACACAGCTAAAGCAGTGTTTAGAGGGAATCTATAGCACTAAATGCCCACAGGAGAAAGCAGGAAAGATCTAAAATTGACACCCTAAAATCACAATTAAAACAAATAAAAAAGCAAGAGCATACAACTTCAAAAGCTAGTAGAAGACAAGAAAAAAGTAAGATCAGAGCAGAACTGAAGGAGACAGAGACGTCAAAACACCCTCAAAAAATCAGTCAATGCATCCAGGAGCTAGTTTGTTGAAAAGATCAACAAAATAGATAGACCACTAGCCAGACTAATAAAGAAGAAAAGAGAGAAGAATCAAATAGACAAAAAAAAAAAAAAAAAAAAAAAATGGCAGAGGACATCACTACTGATCCCACAGAAATACAAACTACCATCTAAGAATACTATAAACACTTCTACACAAATAAACCAGAAAATCTAGAAGAAATGGATACATTCCTGGACACATACACCCTACCAAGACTAAACCGGGAAGAAGTCAAATCCCTGAATAGACCAACAACAAGTTCTGAAATTGAGGCAATATTCAATAGCCTGCCAATGAAAAAAAAAAAAACCCAGGATCAGATGGATTCACAGCTGAATTCTACCAGAGATACAAAGAGGAGGTGGTACCATTCCTTCTGAAACCATTCCAAACAGCAGAAAAAGAGAGACTCATCCCTAACTCATTTTATAAATTCTGGTTTTTTTTTAAAAGCATATCGGAAAGTACATAATGACAAAGCATATTAAAAATATTGTAGACCATGATCCTACAAGCATACTGTAAATCTCAAATTGTAGTCAAACTTCCTAAATATTCAAAAAAAATTTCCAATTTTCGTAATTGAAAATCTCTCTGACCCAGACAGAGTTCCTTGACCTTCCCTCATGACATAATCATTTCCCCCAAGTCCCACCTCCTAATACCACCACCTCAGAATTAGGATTTCCCCATGTGAATTTTGAAAGGACACGGACGTTCACTCTATGGTATGAACTTTCAAGGCCTGAACACCCAAATGATACTTGTGCAGGAGTGGGTAGCTGCCTCTTAGCCTGTGTATGGCTCCTGTCTCTAAAACAATCTCAAGAAGTGTCTCAGGCCCACAGAGAAGCCCAAGGTTGGTAAGACTTCCAGGACCTTATGCGGACTGTTTCAAAACCAGGAGGAATGTAGCAGGCTTGCCAAGGGATGAGCTGCCTTTCCACTAAGAGAAGAGAACAGTTCTTTATACTTTTTTTCTCCCACAACAAAATGAAAGCATACCCAAGGCCATGGAGACCTGTTCTCTAGGACACTGTGACCTTTCACATTCCAGTTTAGGCTTAAGGGGCAGAATCTGCCACTTAAGCCATATTTCTACTTTGTGAAATTGTTTTGCATTCAAGTTGCCAGAAAATACCATGTAGTACACTGTACTTTTTAAAAAGCTTCTTGCTTAAGATTTGATGAATGTAAATGTTTGCATGTGAGAAAAAATGATTTTGAAAGATAAAGTTTAGAGGACAGTGTTCCTTTGTTTAATTATTTAATATCTTCTTCAATGACTTGTCAAGAATATATGTAAAATTGGGTTTGATTTCTATGCACAATTTCTGTTGTTTATAAGACTTGTTTCTGTTTTCTGCAAGCACAGGAAAGCAAGCACAGAGACCACATTGCCTGTGGTTGAAGATTTACTCCTTTGAAAGGTGATAATGTATAATAATTTGGAAAGAAACTATAAAGAAGGACTTGCAAGCTTAAGGAATATATCTTCCTTAGCAGGCAGTGAGAATCTAATACCTCACTTTTGCAATCATCAATACTGGAAGTTGTGTCCACAGTGATCTAAACTTAAGGCGGAATGGAGTACCATTCTCACTTTGAGATGTAGTTCTAGAGGAAAACAGCACTATTTCTTGTTAATGTGTTCTGCAGGAACCATAAAAATACCTGCATGAGGCACCCTGGGAGCCAGAGAGATACTCTCTTGCCAGTAGCTGGATAGAGGCTACATTCTACTGCAGGAATGTTTGCTGCATGCTTCATGCTCATGTTTGTTTGCAGATCAAATGAACTGGAAAGAATGATGAAGAGAGAACTAATAATTATAATTAATAATATCTGTAGATAATGTTTTTTGAATCCTCATATAATCTTTTAAAATAGGTATAAAATAGGTATAATGATTATCCCTATTTCAACCGAAGCATTGAGTTGTTAAGAAACTTGCTAATTTTCTGACAGCTAAAAAAATAATGGAGGCATGATTTCAAATTAACTCTGTCTGATTCCAATGTCAGTGTTCTCCACCATGAGGCTCTTTTGCTCTAGACTACTTAAGTTCATTTAAGTCCTAGTTCTTAGTTATCACTTCAGCTTGCTTCGCCATGGTTACTTCACTCATTTACAGGATATGAAATTTGCTGAGAGAGTAGATCTTCACTGCACACACACACACAGATGCACATACTCACACCAAATGGTAACTATGGGTAGTGATATGTTAATTTAACTATGATAATCATTTCACAGTATGTATTTATATAATTACATAATATATAAAATATAATTATATCTATAGTATAAATATATGTATATATTTATATATAAAACATATGTGAAATATATAAAAATATATTTATACTGTACTTATATACCTGAAATGATCATCAGAGTCTCACATATTTATATATTCAAATTGCAGTCAAATATATTTCTATATATAATTACATATAAGTATAAAGATCTCTACTGTGATATGATTATCACAGCCAAATTAACATATTTATTACTACACATAGATACAATTTTGTGTGCGTATGTGTGTCTGTGTGTGTGTGTGCAGTGAAGACACTTCAGATCTACTCTCTGAGCAAATTTCATACCCTGTAAATGAGTGAATAAATATATCATCACGTTGTACACCTTACATACATATAATTTGTATGTTAATTATATCTCAATACATACATTTTGAGATATAATTAACATACATTTTAAAATAAATAAAGGTTAGGCAACACCTTCCTAGAAGACAGTTGTGGAATGAGAGAGATAATGAATGTGGCAGTGAAATATTTAAATTTTAAGGTATCTCGTTGTTATGGCAAGATGTGATGCATTGTTGAGCTTATGGTAATACTGTGGAGTGGCTTTCCAGGGACGCTTTTCACAATTGAATTTAAAAGAGTATGTCTCTATCTTTGTGACCTGATCTTTTTAGAAATTCAATTTGGGCAACATATTATTTTGTGACAGAATTGAGTTTCGAATAAAATAACGTGACATGGGTGTTGCCAGCCTGGATGTATATAGTCAGTTTGTCACTGTGGTTTTAAAAGAGGAAACGGTGTAGGCTGGAACAACATCTGGCATGTTTATCATGGGAAGTCATATGATAAAAAGGAACTTGGGGCTTCAGTCAAGGTTTGTATTTGTAGGAAGAACCAAACTTATGCTATTTAACAGCCTTTCAGGAAATTGGATACTAATGCTTTGTGAATGCTGCAATGATTCTGGAAAAAACTACCAGGCACTGAAAATATAAGATGACCAACTCCTGGAAATAAGATGTAGAATAAGAGTGGCTGAAAAGAAATAATGAGGCTTGAGTGCTGGTCCATGTGAAGATCATGTAAGTACCATTTGCATAAACACAGAAGGATTTTCCTTCCTAAAATTTGCTGCAGTTATTACCATGTCTAAGATTCTACTATTAGAAAGCCCTTTTTTGGTCTAAGTGTCAATCTCTTCCTGCCTTTCTGTTGTAAAAGAATATCTTTAGCCCCAGGATTCTATTTAGTTTCCCAGATTATTTTCTGGAAAAGAATCTTATAGTGGAAATTAAATCTAGTAACTTCATTTCAAATTTCATCCTTGCCACTTTCTAGCTTTGTGTGCGTAAGCAAGTTTCTAGCTTTGTACATGTAAGCAAGTTGTAAAAGCATTTTGAATCTCAATATTCCTCAATATAACAGTAAAAATAGTTAACTACACTGTATACCATTTCATGTAATTCTCACAAAGTACTCTAGGGGCTGCAGGTAGATCTGGGTGTGCTGTATAGGAGCCCTTAGACAAATCATCACCCCTTCACACTTGTTCACCATGATTATTCAATTCTGATGTCAGCTGATCAAAGAATATAAAGTAGTGAGCTAGAAATGGAAATCACCTTAGGAATAGTCATATTAGTTATATCTAAACTTAACCAGCATCCTCTCCCTTGGATTATTATTCTAGCTTTGGGAGTATTATTGACAGCCTTTTCACACTGTGGGGCTTGCTTTAGGAGCAGCTAATATTTTCTGACAGATGAATCGCTTTTTTGGTTTAGGGCATTATATTATAAAGATGAATGAGACAGAGTCCCTTCCTTCAAGGGGTTTACAGTCCTCAAACAGCAACTCTTAAAATATCATATATTACACAGACTATACAAGTTTCTTGTTTGTTTTGGGTGGATTTTTTGGATAAAATAATGAATAGGTAACATTTGGTAAAATGACATTTTTTTTTCCCTGTTTTTCAAAGACCAGCCCACACAGTGAAGAAGCCTCAACAAATGGCTTGTGCAAATGCAAGAGAAGAGATAAAGATCCTCCCCTAGGAAAATGCTGACAGCTACTGCTGATCCCACCATTCCCTGTCTCCTCCTCCTAGCCTACAATGAGGGTCCCTTTATCAAAGAAAGTCTACACAACCTGCTTTCAACCTTACACAGCACAGTGGTAGCTTGACCCTTTCGAGAGCTGAGAGTGACACCATTTAGCTCCCATCAAACCCAGTACTGTACGTTTGCTCTTAAGAAGTCAGTCACGTGGTAGATGCTACAGAAACAGTAGTAAACAAGACAGCCTTTCATTTAAGTAGCTCACATTCTAGTGAGAGAGGGGACAAAGAATAAACAGGAACATGGTAGAACCTGGAATGATTTCTTTTAAAGTGATTAAAACATTCAGGCACTGAGAAAGAGAGTAACAAAGCCATTTTCTAAATGGGACCGTCAAGAAAAAATGGTATTTCAACATAAAAGGCGCAAATCATCCAAAGGGCTGGAGAAAGAGCAGTCTAGGTACAGCTTGGTGGGAAGAGCTGGGTGTATTTAGAGGAAACTCGAAGGGACTATAATTAGTCTGAGGCAACAACAGTAGGGGAAGCAGGGTGAGAGACGGTTTAGAAATGGAAGCCCGGGAGAGAGCAGCATTCCTCATAGTCCTCTTGCCTTCATTCAACAGTTTAGATGGGAACGTTGTCACAAGAACCTCAGGTCAGGATATTTGGTTCTCGTCTTGAAGTTGGGTTTCAGACGAGAAAGGTCTCCAGTATCACTTGCTGCATCTGTTTCCCCTGAAGATGCCACAGGGAAGGTAGAATCAGACGAGCTTCCTTTCCCCTTCTCAACTTTTTGAATGAGCCCACTTTAGGGAGAGAATCTGTCCCTCACTTCATCTCCAAGATTGCGGTTTAAGGACTTGTTCAGTAAAGTCAAGCATAACAAGCTGACCCTCTAATCTTCCTAAAGATTTTTCCCTTCTTGTGCCCATGTGTCCTAAATTCTTCCATTTACTCTAACTGTCCTCAGCTACCTTCCTAAATCTGCCACTGCAGGAAAATTTTCAATAACTTACAGGTACTCATTCCTACTGACCACATTCCTATCAAATCTTCTTCCCTAAAGAAAAATATTATCTTGGCTATGGTTATTGCAGGGGGTGAGAAGAGAGATGGCTCATTAAAATAAATAGCACTGAGAAGGTATAAATAACTAAATTTCCTCTTACTATCTCCCAGAGATATTTACATTCTTGGAGAACAGCTTAATACACACAAGATAACATTTTTCTGATAATAGAATACTAGAAAAGATAAGCTGACTTTGAAATATCCACGAAATATATAAAATTTTTATGAGGCCCTAAGGCAAATAGGCGTCTTTTGATACAAAGTTATGCAATGAATACTCATGTCAATCATGGCACACATTTTATAGTCAATTAAAAGTGTTATTGATCTAAAATTTATGATTGGTCTAGAAAAGATTGCTGACAAGAACAATGATGTTTTAAAAAGAATAGTGGTAAAAATACTCCATAATAAAATTCTATTTTTTTAAATTTTAGGTTCAGGGGTACATGTGCAGGTTTGTTACACAAGTAAACTTATATTGCTGGGGTTTGTTTTACAGAGAATTTTGTCACCCTAGTACCCAATAGTTATTTTTTCCTGATCCTCTCTCTCCACCCATCCTGCAGCTTCAAGTAGGCCCAGTGTCTGTTGTTCCCCTTGTGTCCATAAGTTCTCATCATCTAGCTCCCACTTATATAAGTAAAAACACATGGTATTTGGTTTTCTGTTCCTGTATTAGTTTGCTAAGGATGATGGCCTCCAGCTTCATTTAAGTTTCCACAAAAGACATTACCTCATTCTTTTTTATGGCTGCATAGTATTCCATGGCATATATGTACCCCATTTTCTTTATCCAGTTTGTCACTGATGGGTATTTAGGTTGATTTCATGTCTTTAATGTTGTGAAGAGCACTGCAGTGAACATCTGCACGCATATGTATTTATGGTAGAATGATTTATAGTCCTTTGGGTATATACCCAGTAATGGGATTGCTAGGTCAAATGATATTTCTCTGTTTAGCTTTCTGAGGAATCGTCACACCATCTTCCATAATAGCTGAATTAATTTACACTCCAACCAATAGCATATAAGTGTTCCCTTTTCTCCACAGATTGCCAGCCTCTGTCATTTTTTGACTTTTTAATAACAGCCATTCTGACTTGTGTGAGTGCTATCTTATTGTGGCTTTGATTTGCATTTCTCTAATGATCAGTGATATTGAGCATTTTTCATATGCTTGTTGAATGCATATATGTCTTCTTTTTAAAAGTATCCATTAATGTCCTTTGCCCACTAATCAATGGCATTGTTTGTTTTTTATTTGTAGATTTGCTTAAGTTTCCTGTATGTGCTGGATATTAGAGCTTTGTCAGATGCACAGTTTGCAAACTTTTTTTTTTTTTTTTTTTTTTTTTTTTGCTGTGCAGAAGCTTTTTTATTGATGTCGTTTTTCAATAATTGCTTTTGTTGCAATTCCTTATGGCATCTTTGTTATAAAATGTTTGCTAGTTTGTATGCCCAGAATGTATTGCCTAGGTTGTCTTTGAGGGATTTTGTAATTCTGGGTTTTACATTTAAGTTTTTAATCCATCTTTAGTTGATTTTGTATGTGGTATAATGAAGGGGTCCAGTTTCAGTCTTCTGTATATGGCTAGCCAGATATCCCAATACCACTTACTGAAAAGGCAGTTCTTCCCCCATTGCTTGGTTTTATCAGCTTTGTTGAAGATCAGATGGTTGTAGGTATGTGACTATTTTAAAAATGGAAGAAACAGATCTTATGTTTTGTTTTCCAAATAGAAAACAGAATACAAAAATTATAAAGAATATATTTGGCAAAGAATTCATTATGAGGAATTATCTATGTTTGATAAAGAATTCAGATTCTTTGTGCTATAGAGCATAGCTACAGAAAGTGAACAGAATGCAAGAAATAGAAAACTGTATATTTAGTAAAGAATTCTTTATAAATAATTTTATTTTTTAGTTAAGAACTCAGATTCTTCATGCTATAGAGCACAATTAAAACACATCCAGCAGAATAAGGACAAAGTATATGCAGTGCCATTCACACAGTGAGATGGTAGCAGGGCTCAGAGGAAAACCCCAAACCTAATTTGAAGATTTTTATAGAGTTGGCTGAGTAGCATGACCCAGAGATTAAATTGAGTCAGGATTTAGAGCAGATTTGATTTCTGATGACAATATAAGAGAAGACTGGGAACAATGCTGAAAGGAAGAAGCTCATTCCTCAAACCATCTAGTTTCACATTTTTCTTCTAACAGCCCATCAATACCCTTCATTCTGGGCTTTTCTGTTCATGAAATTTTACCTCATTTTGATTTGTAGCATAATTGCATTCATTCTTGAAATATTTATTATCTAGCATAGTTCCTAAGTAATGGTACTTGGATTTAAACATCTTTTCCTGGGCCAAAGAATATTCTTGCTTTATGTGTCTTTTAATTCTCTGCCCTAATATCCATCCAAATTTTACATTTTGTCATTTTATTCTAAAGAAAATTATGTTCCATTTTCCCAGGGAAATCTCATCTGTCTGTCTGTGAATGCTCAGGGTCTAAGCATGCCTTCATCATATGGGACATTAATAACTATCAGGTCACTCAATTTTTGAAACTTAGGCTATTTATCTAAGGAAAAAGGCCAAAAATCAAGTTGGAAGCAAATCACTCATACATGTTAAAGATGTACCACAGTGGTCTTGCATGAAGTTACTTACTACAATTTCTGGTTTTTATATAAATGGTGAAATTTTCAATGTCCTATGGAAATTCTATAATGAATAAAGATATGCTCCTATGTTTAAATTACTTAAAATAAAAAAAAGACAGCTTAAGTTCCCTATCACATTTTCTGGGGCTAAGTCTGTTTAGACATAGTTCTGGGCATAAGAATTAGTCTGGAACAACTCTAGCAGAGTCATCACTGCCAGACATGGCTCCTCTCTCTCCATTTTAGACCTTAACAAATGGATATTGTGGTAATAATAATTATTCCTACTTACCATGCACTGTGTTAAATGCTTTATAGTATTCCATTTAATATTTACAACAGATGCTTTGAAGTCTTTTATTCATGCTACCACTGAGGAAAACAAGGCTCACAGAAGTAACCTGCCAGAGGTCACCCAGTTTGAAAGTAATAGAATTAAATTAATTCAGTGATCCCTCAAGCTTGTACTTGATCATGTGATCTCTCTGGAGGCTAGTATTCCAGATACTAAAGTCAAAATCATATTGGTTTCAGGAACTTAGTATTACATGAATTTCACTTTCCCCTTTGTGTCCTTAATGCCCCGTTATAGCCCTTTAACTTCCATATGAAACAGAATCAATTTTCTATTCTTAGTAAGTTTAAATCAGACCTCAGATTCTTTAGGCGTGTTTTAATTCAGTCCAATTTGTTCAAGCTCGAGATAAAACTGCCTACATTCAAGAAGGTTGAGTATCTGCTTCATGAATCCTCTTATTTTTTGATTCATAGTTTGCCCATCAATTAGGATGCATTTTCTACAGAAAGCCATATCCAAACTGGCATTAAATAAATGTATTCTCTCACATAACAAGAAGCCTAGACATTGTGTGGACTCCAAGGTTGGCGGTTTGATCGCCAACTCTGTCTTCAAGGACACAGGCTCTTCACATTTCTTCCTCTTTAATAAAATGGCAGCAGCAGTTAGAGGAGTTACCTCCAGAAACAAAAGGCTCCCAGGAAAGAAACCATCCCACCATATAGAACTCTTTATAAAGCTTATCAATAATAGAACTTGTAGAAAGTGAGTAGAAATCTTACTATTGGCTAGAATGCAAAGGATGTTGGACAATCCAGAACAACGTGTGCTTCAACTTGTGGACTACTTCTACCTAGAAAATAACTTACACTTAACACAGTGCTCCTGCATATATGACTGTATAACAGTGCTGTTGGGTGGATATTACTAGGTTTCTAGTTTTACAGCTGCAGGAACAGAGGCTCAGAGACGGTGTCTGTCCATTATGAAAATGCTAACACAGTGAACTAGACCTGAAGTGTGAGCTATTTCCACTAAAAAGATTATATGTGACTGTGTATTTTCATATCCTTTACTGACTATCCAATTTCGTAAGCAATGGTTCTCAACACTGATTGTGCATTAAAACCAGAACAATTGTGCATTAAAACCAAAACAATAGACAAACAAACAAACAAGCAAAAAAAAAAAAAAAAAAAAAAAAAAAAAACAACGCTGGGGAGCTTTTTAAGAATCCTGATGCTTATGCTCTGTTTAATATAAACTAAATAAAAATCTTTGGAAATGGAAACTAAATTTTTTTTTTCCCAAAGCTTCCTGAGGGGATTCATATGCGGCCAGGATTTGAATCATAGTTTTAAAAATAAAAGCCAAGCTGTTTTACTTAAAAGATAACACTTATCATGATCTGACCTTTCTTTCCTGTCTCACCAATCAGCCTAGTACGTCAACAAGCTGGTCCCCTTGAGGATCTATATTCCAACAGTACAAGACTGTTCCTGAACTCCTGCATATACTAGGCCATTTCATGATTCTGAGCCTTTACATGTACCTATCTCTTTTCAAGAAATGCTTGTTCAGTCACTGCCTATCCCCCAGCATAGCCACTTAATGAACTCCAATTACGCCTTTCAACTGCAACTTGTAGATAACATGTTCTGGGACATCTTTCCAGGTCGCTCCTCAATAAATAGAGATTATCACTCTCGCTGCTGCTTTCTCATTTTTCATTTACACATCCAAGAGCAATACTAAAATCATTGTGTCAAAAAAGTGAAATTGTCATGTCCTAATGGGCCGTAAGTTTTTTAAGGACAGGACAGCATTTTATTTATCTTGGTGTTCTAAGCACTTTGCATGATGACTAGTACTTGGGCAACACTTAATAAATTTTTGTTGAATTAATTTCCTTTACTTTTTCTCACTTTCAGGAAAATTTTTCTCTTTCAATTATTATTTTACTTTTACAAAGCTGCTTCTCTTCCAGGCATTCCTCTTAAAAAAAAAAAAAACCAGAGCAGGGACATATTTTTTATTTTATAATATAATCTGTATATTTTCTTATCATTTATCACCCAACCTTAGCAGAAGAATGCTGTGCTAATGTACTGTCTGATAGCTGCACTAAGGCAAATGGGAAAAAGCAGCACTCTTTCACTTGGAAGAAAAATTAGGCTGTTGCCAATATAGCAATTTCATAAAAATCCACTGTGTTCTTTTCTATCACATTTCAAGTTTGGGACAGGCTAGAAAATCTGACAGTCATTTTCTATATAATCAGAGCAAGAAAACAAGACTGTTGGAATACCGTGCTTTATCATTCAAAGTGGCAATCCGATTTGTGGCTAGTCTGGAAAGACAAGTGAATATTGCTACAGATACATTTAGATTCGACGTCTTATGTACAGAGCTAAGTGAACTTTTCTTATTCTTCTAGCCTAGCTTGGGCAAGGAGACTCTACAAAACAAGAAGAAAAGTCAGTATCCAAACCAAAATTTAAAGTACCTGTAAAGGCATGAATCCAGAGGGAAGAAAATCACTCAGAATGGCAACAAGATTAATGACAGAGAATGTATTTCTATAAAACATGGAATTAATTATTTATCAAGGAAGACAGAATAATTCTGTTTTACATATTCCATGACTTGGATATTGACTTAAGTACTTTTTCTCTTAGAATAACACATGTGGAAACAAAGAAGAAATGCCCCGTGGCAGTGAAGAGGTGCTCTGAGAGCTACTCCAGGCAGCGAGAGTCCTCCTGCCCCTGCACAAGTGTGGGGGCCAGCTACCCACATTGAACAATTCTTGATTAGTCATCTTATTTTAACAATGTATTCACAGCTGCCTATTGAGATCAGCGCAGTCCTTCATTCTAGTCTCAGAGAAGGCAACCTGACCATTTAAAATAGCAGTTCTCATCTTGCTGTCTCTTTATTTTGCTTTTTCTTTCTCTTTTTTGAGATGGAGGTTCACTCTTGTTGCTCATGCTGGAGTACAACGGTGCAATCTCAGCTCACCGCAACCTCTACCTCCTGGGTTCAAGGGATTCTCCTGCCTCAGCCTCCTGAGTAGCTGGGACTACAGGCACACACAACCATGCCTGGCTAATTTTCATGTTTTCAGTAGAGACAGGGTTTCACCATATTGGCCAGGCTGTTGTCAAATGCCTGACCTCAAGGGATCCACCCACCTCGGCCTCCCCAAGTGCTGGGATTACAGTGCTTTTTCTTGATAGTACTTGTCACACCTGAAACTACTTTTTAAAATTGAATTATATATATATATTGTCTCCACTCTCCACTAGCGTAAGAGCATGTATTTTGCCTAGTTTGTTTAGCTCTTTTTTTAATCAACTAGAATACTGCATGACATATCACACATGCTCAGTAAATACATATACGTTTATATATGTATAAGTGTGTATACACATATATATGTGTACACACATATTTTTAAATGCATCAATTACTTTAATGAGATTTTCTCTTCTGTGGCAAATATTTTGGTGTAGTTGCTAGGGAATCTAAAGCATACAAAATGCAGTTATGTGGCAAAAAATGTATATGTATACACAAATATATATTCGTGTACACATGTGTACATGCACACACACCCCCATAAATATATACTCTTATGTAGTCTCCTTACAACTGATGAACAGTAAAATCATCAATGAAAAGAAAGAATGAAATAGGCTGAGAATGTCTGTTCCAATCAGGAGTTGAGAAAAAGTGACCCAGAGGGCCTAAGAAATTTGGAATCCTCAAGGCTAAGTGACTATAAGAAAGCTTCCCAATGCGATACAGGTTTGGAAGGAAGTAGACATTCTTAAAAACTTCTGTGTTTATAAAACATGAAAATTATGCTGTCAGAGAGGACGTGCACCTTGCAGGAGGACCCTGAAAGTGTTGCTGGCAACAGATGAATCCTTAGGCTATGAGACAACTTCTCTCATTGTAAAAAATTGTTTGAGTTCAACCAAAACCAGTAAGAGACAGTAAAACAATAAACTACCATCTGGATTTAAAATCACTCTTAAACTCTCCCTTTGTTGCTCCTCGCTTAGGACCAGAAGTTTCCTTTTCCCTAGCCAGCAGCACAGGGTGTAATTAAACCTATATACTCATACCACCAAGCTACCAAGACACAAGAAGGGGTGAAGGAAGGGCCACAGCCTGGAAATGCAGGGGATATGGGGCCTCCAGGAAAAGCTCATGCATTAAGAAGGTGTGATTATCTCCACAAAAATATGCTTGGAAGGTCTGCACAGTGATAACAGGTTCTGTTTGGTTCTTGGGGACATTTTAGATAGTTTAAAATTTCTATACTCAGATTTCTGTCCTACACCCTACTTAATTTGGATTCTACCAGTGTCAAACTGTGGTAAGAATCTTTGAGTCATTTTTAAGGTCTTTGGCAGAAAAGAGGGAGTAAATCATTTCCTGAAGCCCCACCACAGTCCCTGCAATTGCTAGTAGGCAAAAGAAATCATTAGTGAAGGCACAGGGCTGAAAAGAGATATTCGAGGTGATCGCCAGGTAAAGGTAAGGCTAATTTCCCTTACTGCAGCTTTTACTTGGGAAGAGGTAAAAGGCCAACAGCACCAAAAACCAAAAATCTAACACTTGTGGCACACAAAGAAAGGTAAGTATACTCTGATTGCACAATTTTAATATTGACATGTAATGTAGTGAAAGAAAACATATCAGTTGGCATGTCTTAAGCAGTTACCTCTGTAATAAAATGTAAATAAAACAATTTTTGAGTTATACAAAATACTAAAAATAGAATCTGGTAGTATATTAACATATAATGATAAAGTAACGTTTACTTCAGAAAAGCAAAACTTATTGGTTATTAAGACATAGACTTGGCGAAGAATTTCCATAGAACTTACTCTCTTACTGTCTTATTATATCAACTTGAGTTTTTCTACAAGTGGGTCTATCCCTTTTTCATTTCCTTATCTCTGTCCCTACTGAAAGTTTTTAGAGGCTGTATTGATAAGAGGTAGTTTGGGTGTAAAGTAGAAAATTACAAGGTAACATCACTGACAGAGTAAAAAATCAGGATATGCTGTATTAAATGTTAAATCCATTCTTAATAAAATAAATTATAAAAAAAAGTGTCATGAAAATTGACTCAAGAATTACTTAAACATCTAAATGACAATTTTTTTCAAATTATTCTACGGCTATTGAATAATTTTCTCAAAGAAAGGCTCTAGATTTTTAAAATCAAGAGGGTGTATTGAACACATAATATACCAAAATATCCATGAAGTAAAAAAATAGAAAGGAATATAAGAATAAAAGTATAACAAATGTGTAAAACAGGAAAGAGTGCCACCAAGTGGAATGATGAGTTATTTAAAGTTCTCCTGAGAAACAGGACCGGTAGGAGATTGGTTCTCCTATTCCCACTAATAAAGCTATTGTATATGTAGTATGACATATTATGTAATAGAATACATATATGTATAGGCTTATGTAATCGTGGAAGCTGGCAAGTCTGCAATCTGCAGAGCAGGCTGGCTGGCTGAACACCTAGGGAAGAGTTGATGCTGCAGTTCAAGTTCAAAGGCTTTCTGCTGGCTGACTTTCCTCCTCAGGGATGTTTTCTATTAAGGCCTTCAACTAAATGTATGAGGGCTACCCATATTATGGAGTTTAACCTGCTTTATACAAACCTACTAATGTAAATGTTAATCTCATCTAAAAAATACCTTCACAGAAACATATTGAATTATGTTCGATCAAATGTCAGAGTAGCATGGCCTAGCCCAACTGACATATAAAATTAACTATCACAGATGATATCTGAGGAATTCCTAAAAGTGAAAGCAATCATATTTGCTGAAAAATAAAGAATCATGGTCTAACCCATAGGAGGAAAAGAGTGAGTTTAAGATTTTTCCAGAATCCATTTTGTTTTCCACAAGAGCACCAACAGATAACAACAAACAGAAGAGACCTGTTGGACAATTGTTGGGATAATTGACTTTGTCTCTATATTCAGAGCAGGTAAAACAGTTGGCTCCTTGCCCTTCCTGACTTGAGCTGAGCAATGGACAGCAGGAAACTTAGCTGATAGGTTTCAGCTTCGTATGGACAATGGGATAGAAGGGGCAACACGGAACCAGAGGATAGGTTCTGACTTTCAGAGACAGAAACCACACACTCCTAGAAGCCAGGCTGAGGAACACCACCCTTAGTGGCACATGCTGCACTTTACCATGATCACATAGCTAGCACCTACCATAGGGAAAACAGAAACTCTTAGATTCAGAGAAAAATTAAAATCACCAATCATTTGGATAAGACATGCAAAGAACTGTAAAAAGAGCAGTATAACTAAAGCACAGATGGTCAAGGAATCATGTGGCCTGAGAAGTCGTCACTGGAGCATTAGGAGAGGGGATCATGCAGGTCTCTGTGAGCCGAGTTGAAGTTTTAGCTTTATCTTAGAGAAACAGAAACCCATTAAAGGAGATTCAGCCTTGATGTAATGTGACAAACTGAAACAAAACCAAAACAGATCATGTGGTTGTCAGAAGAAAATAGTTTGGACAGGCTTTCCATTTCCAGTTATGATAGACTTTGTAACCAAACCAAACTTCCCACTGAAAACAATTAAAAATTCTAGATAAAACACAATAAAACCCCATCAATCTAATGGAAGAAATGTATGGAATATTGACTTAAAAATCTACATGGAGACAGAAACCCGTATGAATGAAAGTAACACAGAAACCACTTCTGTCTTACATTCAGGTAAAGATGTTGAACTCAAGTTTTGTCCTTTATGCTTTTTGGGAATAGGCAAAATGAGACCCAGCACAAGGCCATCCAAGGTATGGAAGATAACAACAGACTTTATTTTCATAAAGCTGGTACCCCAAAAGTCACATCCTCAGTACTTGAATGAATTAGAAATAAACTCATGACTTTCTAATCCTGCTCTTGCCATGAAATACTTCCTGTTTCAATAATGTGACTGAGCAAAAGGGGAAAATGTCTCTGAGAAATGTGATATTAGGTGGCTTTCTTATGCATTTATAGCTCAAATTCACATTGACTGCGTAAAGCAAAATAACTTAAGTGGTGATTTTAACTAAAATGGTCCCACACAAGTAGTGAGTCTAGTTGCCAGAGAAGTGAAACAAATCCACATGAAGGGAAATTGCCTTCATCCTAAGCATCAGATAAGTCTCACAAATAAACCCACAAGGAAAATGAGCAGCTTACAGTACAAATATAATAAAAAACAAATCATCAAGCACTGAATAAAACAAGTTTTCCATTAGCGAAAACCAGCAGAAACAGTGAACACTTGAAACATACCTATAGAGAATATATGATAGTTAGGTTTATTATATTGAAGGAAATAAGAAACAAAAATATCAATTCAGGGTACAGGAAACAAAAATAACCTAGAAAAAACAAAACATCAAATAACAATTTCCCCCCAAATTATCCACAATTAACATTTAAAATAATCAATGGATGATTTTAACAATAGGTTATACAAAACTAAAGAACTTAATATATCAGGGAAATAAATCTACAATGAAGAAAAAGAGCCAAAATATATGGAAAATAGGATAGAGAAAATAACACAGAGAACCTACAGTAAGAAAGTTCAATATATATCAATCCAGATTTCCCAAAAAATAAATAGAACAGAGGAATGTTTGAAGCAATGACTACTAAGCAATTGTTCAAATCTAATGAAAGACATTAATTTACACATCTAAGAAGTTTAATAATTCATAAACTGAATAAAAAGAAATCTATATCTGAGCACTCATAATGAAAGTATTGAACACCAAGCATAGAGAAAATATACAAAAAGCATAGTTTTTCAAGGAGAATAGTTAGACTGAGAATTGGCTTATCAATAGCAACACAACAGAAGTGGAGATTTAGTGGAATCAAATCTTCAATGTGCTGAAAAATAACAATCAAAATATTTTATCAGATGCTTCTGGTAATTGCAAATCAGCTTGCTGAAGATAATTATTTCTTTCAAAAACAAGTAGAAAAATACAAAGTAAAAGAAAAAAAAAAGTATTTGAACATGTCAGAGACCCACTGAGAGAACAAAAACTTGAGGAGACAACAAAGAGAAGCAAACCTGACATTCATTATCACTTTCTCACTGGGGCATTTTCTGTCTTAGAAGCAGGTACTGAAAGACTGAAAAGCTGCCCAAAACTTTCAGTAGGTTTTTAAGGCTGGTGGAAAAATGAATGTGGGTCTAGAAGGAATTGGGGGGGAGGCAATAAACACTCCAGACTGTTAGTTGGACCTTCCAAAGGGATATAGTCTGGAATAGCAGTGAGTTAAACACAAACCTTGAAAGTTAGCTTTCAAACAACTATAATCTCTAATTAAATTGAAATGATCTGTCCCAATTTTAACTGCCTGACACAAAGTAAATCTTCTCTTAGGAAAGATTTATCTTCAAAAAACAAAAAAGGGGATTAGTCATCAGGGAAGTTAATGCAAACAAAAACCATAATGGATACCACTGGATACCCAACACAATATCAAAAATTAAAGAGTCTGATAATTCCACAATTCCAAGTGTTAGCAAGGATGAGAAACGGTTAAATGTTGTTGTTGTTGTAAGCACAATTAGGTACACTTTGGAAAACTTTGGCAAAATAATGTAGAACATGTATATAATCATCCCAAGCAATTCTACACCTAGGCATATAACCAACAGAAAATTAGTCTATGTGCACAGAAAGACAAGTACAAGCATGTCATACTGTTTTACTGTAATAGCTCTGAAGAAGACCAATCCAAATGTCCACCAGCCACAGAAAGGATAAATAATTTGTAGTATGTTTATACAATGGAGAAGTATTAAACAATGCAGATAGCCAAATGGATGCTGCATATAGCATAAATGAATTTCACCACTGCGATATCGTAGAAAATAAGAAGTCAAATAACACATACTATATATAAAGTTTGAAAACAGGCAACATGTATCTAAGATGTTAGATACCAGGATAGAAGTTACCTCTGGAAAGAAGGGAGGAAGGAAGGTCACTAGAGACTCAGAGATGCTCTGTCTTGATCTAGGTAATGGTTACACATGAGTGATCAGTTTATAATAATTCATTAAATTGAATACCCAAGAATTATTAATTACCTGCATGTATGTCATACTAAAATAAAAATATTTAAAAATATATATTTAAAAGATACACACAGTGAAAATATCTTTCAAAAATGAGGGCAAAATAAAGACATTTCCAAACATAAACAGAGTTTGTTACAGCAAACTCTCCATAAAGGAAGTTCTAAAGAGTGCACCTCACTTAGACGGTGGTATCAAATGAAACGTCTGAAGTGCAAGAAGAAATAATGAACAAACAAATATATAAATAAATGTAAAAAAATTTAAATAACAACAGTATCTTGTACAGTTTTAAAGACAGATGAAAATAAAACATATTAAACATTAGTACATAATTGGGGAGTGGGTTTATGGAATCAAATTGTTTTGAGTTCTTTTATTGCTTAGGAAGCAAGTAGGACATTGATTAAATTTAGGTTTTGAAAGTTCAGATGCATGTAAAAATTTCTAGCCTAACTTCTTGAAGAGAATAAAGGTATAAAACCTTCAACCTGGTAGAGAATAAAGCAGAACAAAAAGTCGTCCAAAGGAAAGCTACTAAGGAGAAGAAAATAAATCACAGAAGAGGTAGAACTAAAAAGCAAAAATTAATACAGTACATACAAACCAAGATCTATCAGTACTCACAATAAAGATAAATAACTTAAATTCCCCAGTTTACAAACAAAAAGTTACAGATTAAAAATATAAAAACAGACCAAATAATCTGTACAAGCCCCTATGACACAAGTTTACCTATATAACATACCTGCACATGTATCCCTGAACTTAAAAGTTAAAAAGGAAAAAATTATACATAGATACATACACACACAGGTGTCACATACACACACACACACACACAAGCTCTGTACAAAAAACAAAAAATAAGGATAAAGAATGGTTAAATGTAAAAGGATGAGAGGATATTTTAGTCAAATATGAACCAAAAGAAAACTTTAAAAAATTATGTAAATATCAGATTTAAATAAACTTTGAGGCAAAGATATCCATAGAAATGAAGATGATAGCTTTATCAAAATTGGAAGTTAAATTCACCAAGAAGAATTTACTACTTAAAAAATGTAGTTATTTGAGCCTTTTGGCCCTCTGAGCAGCACCATGGCGGTTGGCAAGAACAAGCGCCTTATGAAAGGCGGCAAAAAGGGAGCCAAGAAGAAAGTGGTTGATCCATTTTCTAAGAAAGATTGGTATGATGTGAAAGCGCCCGCTATGTTCAACATAAGAAATATTGGAAAGACGCTAGTCACCAGGACCCAAGGAACCAAAATTGCATCGGATGGCCTCAAGGGCCGAGTATTTGAAGTTAGTCTTGCTGATTTGCAGAATGATGAAGTTGCATTTAGGAAATTCAAGCTCATTACTGAAGATGTTCAGGGCAAAAACTGCCTGACTAACTTCCATGGCATGGATCTTACCCGTGACAAAATGTGTTCCATGGTCAAAAAATGGCAGACAATGATTGAAGCTCATGTTGATGTCAAGACTACCGATGGTTACTTGCTTCGTCTGTTCTGTGTTGGTTTTACTAAAAAACGCAACAATCAGATACGGAAGACCTCTTATGCTCAGCACCAACAGGTCCGCCAAATCCGGAAGAAGATGATGGAAATCATGACCCGAGAGGTGCAGACAAATGACTTGAAAGAAGTGGTCAATAAATTGATTCCAGACAGCATTGGAAAAGACATAGAAAAGGCTTGCCAATCTATTTATCCTCTCCATGATGTCTTCGTTAGAAAAGTAAAAATGCTGAAGAAGCCCAAGTTTGAATTGGGAAAACTCATGGAGCTTCATGGTGAAGGCAGTAGTTCTGGAAAAGCCGCTGGAGATGAGACAGGTGCTAAAGTTGAACGAGCTGATGGATATGAACCACCAGTCCAAGAATCTGTTTAAAGTTCAGACTTACAGTAGTGGCAAATAAAAAGTTATTTGTGGAAAAAAAAATGTAGTTATTTGAAACAGTGGAAATTTTTAACAGGCATGTTGATTTCTCTTTGTTCTGTGAACTATGTAAGTGTTGAGTATGTAAATACATTTGTATAAGTAACTAATAAATTAAGCAGATAAAAAAATCAGTAAATTATAGAAGATTTGAAAGAAACAAGCTACATTTAATGGATGGAACATGTAGAACACTGAACACATTACAACAGGGTAGATTTATTTTGTTTAGCCCACATAGAACATTTACAAAAATGAACTACAGACTGGACAATCAAACAAGACATATTTCAAAGAAAGGAATCACAGAGATGTTTTTCTACTATCAACAATACTAAAATGGAAATAATAACAAAAGATGGCAAAATAAATTCCGTATGTTGGAAATTAAGAAACATTGAAAAATTTAAAATATATAGAATCAATAATCACTACTTATCAAAACTGTGTAGTGCAGTTAAAACAATACCTATCATTTGACAGCCTTAATGATTACATTAGAAAATAAAAATGGCTACTATTTACTGAGCTAAGCATCTGTCTTTAGATGTTAGAAAAAATAACAGCAAAATAAGCACAGAAAATGGATAGCCAGGAAATAGTAATAAAAGTGGATATAGAAAACCAGTTAAAGACTAGTGAAATGTTCAGTTGGAAGAGGCTTTTTAGTGATAAGAGAGATGGAGAAAAGATCAACTCTAGAAATAATACGAGGCAGGGAAGCAAATCTCTGTGAACTAATTCATATAGGAGAGTGAGGAAAGGGAAGTTGTAAGAATTATTCCCCAACTCTGGAATTAATTCAAATTATTTTTCATTGGAAATTGATGAATAACTTGGCCAAGTGTAGGAAACGGAAGTAAAAGGAGATACCCTTTATTGAATGCAAATGCAAGTATCATTTTTTGAACAGCCAGCACTGTATCATTCTACACATCGGTCTTATTAATTCTTACAATAGCCTTTGAGGTGCATCTGTTAATATATTCATTTGAGCTAAGTCTTCAGATGTATTAACTAGCCCAAACCCACACAGCTTATGTAAGAGTAAGCAGAGATTTTAATTTAGGTGTTGCTTTTAAAGTCCATATCCTTTCTTGATATTGCTTCAGACATGTTACATTTGAGTTGTCAGAAAAAAACCCTAAGAAAATTGGGCGAAGTACATATGAGCTGGCCATCAAAAGAAAAATAGCCAAATATAGGATGAACATATATTCAAAACTGAGAAACTGCATTTGCATGTTACTGAATTCCATCTATTAAATTTTCTTGTGGTTCACTTTATTTTCCATGATGATATAGGGATACTTCTCTGTCCAATAATAACTACGATGCAGGTTAAAAAAAAAGGCAGGAACTTGAGAAATGTTATTCTTACAAACTACAAATCATTTGAATGTGTTCTGCTTGTTGGCTTATGAATCACTTATAGAATTGATAGCAAGTCTGTGGAAGTGGAAATAAGTGAATCAAATTCAAATTCAATGTCCTTAGAAGTCTCCCAAACCAAAATTGGCTGCAGTCTTTTGGTTGATAAATGAGTACCTCATTGGAGGTAACACAAGGTTTGACAGTAAGTAGTCTCTATCCATTTAGTGAAATAATCTTGAAATATAATCTTATCAGAAGAGGGAAACAGGAATTGTTTAGGAGAATTTCCTATGGATAATAACTTTACATGAATAATTGGTTTCTCCACAAATTCTTTCATGCCTGTATAGTCATATACAATGAGGAAATAAGTCAATAGAATTGTATTATTCTGCCGTGTTAATTTTGGACAGCAAAATTGCTTACTATAGTCTAAAGAATATTTACCCACACATGGCTGCTTCTTTCTGGTAAACCCACAAAGATTATTAAAGTAAAATGAAAGTGAGAAAGGATTCCAAAAGATGATTTTTTAAAAGTTATTTCTAGAACGAGAAGTCAATTATCAGAATATAGTAGGTAAAGTTAAGGACACAGAAACTTCACTTTCTCCAGGCAACTCAAATACTCAAGGATCAAAAAACAAAGCTATGTTCTAGTACGAGAGAATGTAATTTCTTTCCACTAAAAACAGCAGACATTTGAGCTCAGTTATGATGAGGCAGAAAACATTTTAATCTTGTTTTACAAATGAAAGTGAATGAAGTAAAGTCTTTTATCTATGACAACTATATAGCAAGAATTATAGAAAAACACTGCAAGGGAGAATGAACACCTGTGAAAACAATGAGTATATGAAGCATTAATATTTTCCACATATATTATTCTATTTCTTTTCTTTTTGTTCTTATTTCTCTCTGGGATTTATTTATCCCTTAAGCAAATTTCTATACTGACAAAATGTAATGTTTTAAGTGCTGTCTCACAGATGATATCAGGATTATCACAAGAGGGAGATTACATTAAGCCAAGAGGAGAAGGGAGGGAGCAATAGACCATGAGTTATGAAAGTTCTAGCTTCACCAATGAGGCCAACACTATACACTGCTTATTAGTAGCCATTTTGCCTCCTCTGTTCTTCCACACTGTTTTAGTCAATATCTTATTTATATAAATATACAATGAAATATACAATGAAATATCTGATGTAATTCATAATAAAGAAAATTTGGGAAAGGACTGTCTTCCCTACCAAAATGAAAGTTGGTCCAAGTCAATGATAGCCCTTCTGATTCTACAATCTTCCCAGGTTATTTCTGAAATTCATTTTCATAATGTCCAAGTGAGCACAATGACTGGCTTTCTGAATGTATACTGTATTCTATGTAATGGATGTCATCCATTAATACTCGTCATAGTCAGGATTCTTCTACTATTCTCCATTGTGCTACACTGAGCAAGTCATTAACAAAGTTTCTGATACTGTATACATTTGTAAACGAGAAGTGCCTAATAATTACATGTATAGTGAATGATGAAAGTATTAGTTCAATAATAACTTTATATCTCTCAAACTCAAATACCTTCTTCACCAAAGTCTATTTGGCTGAAAATGTCTCCTTCCTCTCATCATCCCTTCTATTCCTACACACAGGTGAAACAAACGTTGTTAACCTAAACACTTTCCTTCTGAAAGCAAACATTAATTATCCAGTTTGCACTAGGCCTGGTTGAGAATGTTATTAA
Organism: Saimiri boliviensis; assembly: GCF_048565385.1. Taxonomy (NCBI): domain Eukaryota; kingdom Metazoa; phylum Chordata; class Mammalia; order Primates; family Cebidae; genus Saimiri; species Saimiri boliviensis. Next base: position 37,255,791 of record NC_133454.1, on the reverse strand, counting down.
TCTATGGTGGATACTGAAAACGAAAGTCTTTTTGCCAGCAATGTGCAACATGAGGCCCCCTTTCCAGAGGAAGCAGGCCACAAGTTACAGTCTCCCACCCTGAATTAATGTAAGCCAAGTAGATAAAATTATAAGGCAAATGCCCATTGCCTTTTGCCATGATTCTAACCCTGCTTATCGCCCTGCTTGATTCTAGGAAAGAGGGTTGTTGATATATCTTGTTCCAATAGGTAAAATTTTTACTAGCAGCTCTAACAAACAAAGTATCTTGGTAATGGTGACAGACAGATGTGTATACCACCCTAATAAATATTGTGTTCTAGATTTACATGTTTATAACCCCAGAACTCTGCATCAAAAATGACACTCTTTTCAACCAGTTTTTTAAAGGTATTTAAAAAGTAATGTAACCAGTACAATTTTGAATTCAATTCTCTGAGTAAAAGTCTCTTGAATACTTTGTGCCAGGTCATACTAGACAGCAATTTTTACAGGTCACTCATTCTTTCTCATTTTATTGATGGGTCAAAAGGATGATCAAATTATTTTCCCAAAGGCGCAGAACAGACAATGCCAGCACCAGACACCATGATACCATCACCCAATCTAGAGTCAGAGAAGCCATTTTTGTCATTCTGATAACAATGCATCAGTGGAGGGGGCGGAACCAGAGGCCCTAAAAGCTTTCTTTGCTCAAATTTCCTTGATTAGAAGGAGCATCAAAATTGCTCCTTATTTTCCACAGTGAAAAAATGCTGCTCTTGAAGTTTTTAAAAGGTTATAATATGGAACACTAACTGGGAAACAGACATTACCCCAGTTGTCTGCTTTCCTAACCGCCACTTGCATTCCAGAGGGTAGTTTGTTTTTTATTTCACTTAAAGGATTTAGTCCAGAAATTGGAAAACACACTATCCTCAACTAAAAGCTCCTTTAATCTTTTGAAATATAAGATAGAAAACAGAATCAACAAAAACCTTTCAATAACAAGATGATAGTGCTTGGGGAGGTTATTGAAATGCAGGACACAGTGTTTCCTGGTAGCTCGAGACTTGCTGTAGAAAAGAGGGCCTCAAGAACACACTTTAGTCATTGTTGACCTGTGCTCATCGAGGTCCTTTAAGAACACGAAGGAAGAACAACAACAACCAAAAAACCTATGTACTAAGATCCAAAGGACCTGATGCTCATGCCAAATCTGCCACCACTACTGTGGTACTTTGAGTAAGTCACTTAACATCTCGGAGGTTGGATAAATGAGAGGGTTAAACCTAAGTGATCATGTAAGGTTCTCTTCAGTTTAGTCAAAAAGTATATACACTTTAGCTTCAGCAAAATGTTTAAACACCACGGCATTCCTTGCCCACAACTAATAAATAATACATCCAACTATTCCCTACAGTGAAAAATCTCACACTGTTAGATAAACTGCAGTTCTGAGAAGCCATTGCCCTCTCTGAGATCAGTCATCATTTTATAACACATCTAATCATGTCATTCCCTCGACTAAAACACATTATAATTCAAGAGCTAACATTTAACATTTAACACTCGCTATGTCTCAGGTGCTAGTCTATGTACTTCATGCGGTTTAAATTGCTCGATTGTTTCAACAACCCTATGAGGGAGGTTTTGTTATTATCATCCCCATTTTACAACTAAGAAAAAAGAGGCATGGAGTCCATGATCCTAAATATTCTATTTTGCTGTGTCTTCTCATAGGACTGTTGAGAATACATTGTCTCCACTGCCTTTAGGATAAAGCTCAATTCCTAACTAAAGTGGAACTGAGTCCATGTTCAATAGCCTCACTTCGATCAGATCCTTTACCAGTACTCTGAACTCACTGCAGTTCTCCGAAATGCAGCCTTGAAGACATAAGGAGTGTGATGTTTCCTCTGCCTCTACTATTGCTCTCTCAGACCATACAAATGTCATAATTTAGAATTCACTTCTTCCAAGAAAAGGTTAGTTGGTTGGGTTGCTAGGCACCCCTTTCTCATGCTCCTATATCTTCCTGTTTTACTTTTATCGTAGCTCGTCTTGCAGGATATTAAAATTAACTGTTTACCTTTATATCTCTCACTACTGTAAGCTTCTTGACTTTTTTTTCCTTTTTCTTTTAGAAACAAGGCCTCACTCTGTCACTCGGGCTTGGGTGCAGTTATGCAACAGGCTAAAAAATTCTTCCATCTCAGCCCCTTAAGTAGCTGGGATTACCAGGACAAGCCACTATGGCCAGCTGATTTTTTTAATTTTTATTTTCATAGAGTTGCAGCCTTGCTATGTTACCCAGGCTGGTCTCAAACTCCTGGCCTCAAGCAAAACTCACACTTCAGCCTCTCAAAGTGCTCAAATTACAGGTGTGAGCCATTGCACCTGACCCTGTAAGTTTTTTGAACACGGAAACTATGTGTTCTCATGTTTATGCTCTTAAATATTTGTTGAATTAATGTAAAGAAGGAAGCATATTTGCTTTTTTCCTCTTTGCATTTTATATCTTCAATACAATTATGTGACTTTTGAGAAAACTAGTGGATTCCATAGTTCTCCAAATCCATTTTTTTTCTTTCCCATTAAGGGTTATCCATTCTATGAACTTTCTTATCAGAGTCCTGATCTATTGCCCACTTGTCTAATACTGCTCACATTTCTCCACAAGTTTTCCAAAGGAGTTATTACAGGCAATCAAAACATCGAAGTAGATGAGATACTTCTGATCAAAGGGACTGCTGCTTTATCAACACATCAGGGGCCTTCCCTGCTGCAGCAAGGAAGTTATGAAACTCTCGATTTTCAGAAATGTGTAGGCTTCGATGTTCTACAAATTAGGATGATCACTTTTATTCCTGAAAATAATGTAGAAAAAAATTCTAATTCAGAGAAAAGTTATTTTACTAATTAAAAATATTTGCCTGACATTTCCAGATTTTGAAAAAATATTTCTGAGATTTTCTTTAATTCTCAAATTGATACATGGACATATTTATAAAGATGTAACTTTGACAATTCCATCTAGAGAAAACAATACGAAAAAGATTTGGTATCAGAAAGTTAAATTGTATTTTCCCACGAGATAAACTGTAACAAATGTTAGGAAGAAAATTCTTCACTTCACAGTTGGTCCTATGCCTGTTTAAAAGCAAGGGTTCCTAAACATTTGCACCTCTACTGTTGACTGCCTCATACAGTTTCTTGCACTTAAGGTTTGAAGTTTTTAGATTGCCAACACAGAAACATAACAGAATGTGACTGCAGCAGCCAATAATGTCTGTTCCCAATTTGAACCACTCTAAAGTCTCCTAAGCTTTTTTTTTTTTTTTTTTTTGAGACTGTCTCATTCTGTTGCCCAGGCTGGAGTACAGTGGCACAATCTTGGCTAACTGCAACCTCCGCCTTCAGAGTTGAAGTTATTCTCCTGCCTCAGCCTTCCAAATATCTGGGATCACAGGTGCATGCCACTACATGAGGATAATTGTAGAGACAGGGTTTTGCTATGTTTGCCAGGCTGGTCTCAAACTCCTGACCTCAGGTTATCCACCCATCTTGACCTCCTGAAGTGTTGGAGTTACAAGTGTGAGTCACCACTCCTGGCCAGCCTCCTAAATACTGTTTAAAAGAAACTGAAGAACACAGGTTGTCCATAAGAGAACAGAAAATAGCATATTGCTAGTCTGGAGAATTCTCCTGTAAATTATGCAAGCACAGATTGACTGGAAGTTTGTGGTGTGGAGCAACAACATTAGCAAATCCAGTAGAATTTGGTGGCATTAAATCAGCTTCTGAGATATCCAAATTTGGGCTGGCATCTAAGGTTTAGTCCTGCAAGGAATAGTAATTTATTTGTCGGCATCAGGACTGTTAAGAATTATTGCAGAAACTATCATTTAAACAAACCTCTTTGCCCATTTCACATTACCATAGCCATATTCAACCTTTAAATTCTATGAAAATGTCCCCTTTGGAATTTAGATGATTCTGATTTCTGGGACTTTTAAATAACAGCACTCCAAAATCAAGGAGAGGGAAATCTGCATAACAGACTCTTCCAGTCCATTTCTCATTTGAACAGTCTCAGAGAATTTTTAGTGCACGCAGGAACTTCCTCCCTTCTCTCCCTTTTGCCTGGGGAATGGAAGCAAATTGTTATAATAATATTAATTGGCACAGTACATATCACATAGATATTTATTATCTTGGCCCTATTAACACCCCTGAGGTTAGGCTGGGGGCAGTTGCTAACATCACCATTTAGGAGATAAAGAAACTGGCTACCAAAAAATTAAATGACTTAACCAAATTTGCAAAGCGAATGAATAGAGAAACCAAGCTAAGAATCCCAGCCTTTTATCTCTAGGACCAGTGATTGCTGTTTGTCTTGTTCTACTTATAAGATCCTGATATATATTGGATAACTGGCAAGATGACCAAATAGGAACAGCTCCCATCTGCAGCTCTCAGCAAGATCAACACAGAAGGTGGGTGATTTCTGCATTTCCAACTGAGGTATCCAGCTCATCTCATTGGGACTGATTAGATAGTAGGTGTAGCCCATGGAAGGTGAGCTGAAACAGGGTGGTAGGGTAAGTCATGAGGGACTGTGCCACAGGGAATGGTGCATTCTGGCCCAGATATGATGCTTTTCCCACAGTCTTCACAACCTGCAGACCAAGAGATTCCTTCCAGTGCCTACACCACCAGGGCCCTGGGTTTCAAGCACAAAACTGGGCAGCTTTTCGGGCAGACATCAAGCTAGTTGCAGGAGTTTTTTTTTTTTTTTTTGCTTGTTTGTTTTTTTTTTAATAACCCTCTTGTACCTGGAACAGCAGTGAGATAGAACTGTTAACTCCCCTGGAAAGTGGGCTGAAGCCAGGGAGCCAAGAGGGTTCTAGCTCAGTGGATTTCACCCCCATGGAGGCCAGAAAGCTAAGATCCACTGGATTGAAATACTTGCTGCCAGCACGGCAGTCTGAAGTCAACCTAAGATGCTTGAGCAGAACAAAACCTCCAAGCTTGATGGAGAGAGGGGCATCCACCATTATTGAGGCTTGAGTAGGCAGTTTTCCCCTCACAGTGTAAACAAAGCCTCAGGGAAGTTAGAACTGGCCAGAACCTGCAACATCTCGGCAAAGCCACTGTAGCCAGACTGCCTCTGTAGATTCCTCCTCTCTTGGCAGGGCATCTCTGTGGGACAGAGCACCAGGGGGAAGGGGTAGCTGTGGGCACAGTTTCAGCAGACTTAATGGTTCCTGCCTGCCAGCTCTAGAGAGCAGCAGATCTCCCAGCACAGCGCTTGAGCTCTGCTAAGGGATAGACTGTCTCCTCAAGTGGGTGCCTGACACCCATGCCTCCTAACTGGAAGCCACCTCCCAGCAGCGGTCAAAAGACACCTCATACAGAAGAGCTCCAGCTGGCATCTAGTGCGAACCCCTCTGGGACGAAGATTCCAGAGGAAGAAACAGACAGCAATTTTTGCTGTTCTGCAACTTCCGCTCGTGATACCCAGGCAAACAGGGTCTGAAATGGACCTCCAACAAACTCCAGCAGACCTGCAGCAGAGGGGTCTGAATGTTAGAAAGAAAACTAACATACAGAAAGGAATAGCATCAACATCCACAAAAAGGACATCCAAACTAAAACTCCATCTGAAAGTCACCAAAATCAAAGACCAAAGGTAGATAAATCCATGAAGATGAAGGGAAACAAAAGCACAAAAATTCAAAATTCAAAAAACCAGATCACCTCTTCTCCAAAGGATCACAACTCCTCAACAGTAAGGGAACAAAACTGGACCAGGAATGAGTTTGATGAATTGGCAGAAGTAGGCTTCAGGAGGTGGGTAATAACGAGTTTCTCTGAGCTAAAGAAGCATCTTCTAATCCAATGCAATGAAGCTAAGAACCTTGAAAAAAGGTTAAAGAAATTGCTAAGTAGAATAACCAGTTTAGAGAAGAACATAAATGACCTGATGGAGCTGAAAAACATGGCATGAGAACTTTGTGAAGCATACGCAAGTATTCATAGCTGAATCAAGCAAAGAAAGGATATCAGATATTGAAGATCAACTTAATGAAATAAAATGTGAAGACAAGGTTAGAGAACAAAGAATAAAGAAGAATGAACAAAGCCTCCAAGAAATATGGGACTATGTGGAAAGACCAAAACTACATTTGATTGGTGTACCTGAAGTGATGCGGATAATGAAACCAAGTTGGAAGACACTCTTCAGGATATTATCAAGGAGAACTTCCCCAAACTAGCAAGGCAGGCCAACATTCACATTCAGGAAATGCAGAGACCACCACAAAGATATTCCTCAAGAAGAGCAACCCCAAGACACATCAGATTCACCAAGGTTGAAATGAAGGAAAAATTTTAAGGGCAGCCAGAGAGAAAGGTCAGGTTACCCAAAAAGAGAGGCCCATCAGACTAGTGAATCTCTCAGCAGAAACCCTAACAAGCCAGAAGAGAGTGGGGGCCAATATTCAACATTCTTAAAGAAAAGAATTTTCAACCCAGAATTTCATATCCATCCAAATTAAGCTTCATAAGTGAAGGAGAAATAAAATACTTTACAGACAAGCAAATGCTGACAGATTTTGTGACCACTATATCTGCCTTACAGAGGTCCTGAAGGAAGTACTAAATATGAAAAGTAAAAACCGGTTCTAGCTACCGCAAAAACATACTACTTTGTAAAGATCATCAACCCCATGAAGAAACTAAATCAACTAAGGGGCTAAATAACCAGCTAGCATCATGTTGATAAAATCAAATTTATTCATAACAATATTAAACTTAAATGTAAATGGGCTAAATATCACAATGAAAAGATACAGACTGACAAATTGGGTGAAGAGTCAAGACCCATCAGTGTGTTGTATTCATCTCATGTGCAAAGACACAGATAGGCTCAAAATAAAAGGACAGAGGAAGATTTTCCAAGCAAATGGAAAGCAAACAGAAGCAGGGGTTGTAATCCTAGTCTCAGATAAAACAGACTTTAAACCAACAGAGATTAAAAGAGACAAAGAAGGGCATTACATAATGGTAAAGGGATCAATGCAAGAAGAAGAGCTAACTATCCTAAATATATATGCACCCAATACAGGAGCACTCACATTTATAAAGCAAGTTCTGAGAGAGCTACAAAGAGACTTAGACTCCCACACCATAACAGTGGAATTTGATTTGCTAGTATTTTGTTGTTGATTTTTGCATCAATGTTTGTCAGAAATATTGACCTATAATTTTTGTTTTTTAATGTTTCTTTGTCTGATTTTAGTATCAAGGTAATACTGACCTCACAGAAGGAGTTAAATATTTCCTCCTCCTGTATTTTTTTGGACTAGTTTGAGTAAAAATGATATGAGTTGTTTTTTTTTAAATGTTTGGTAAAAGTCAGCAGTAAAGTAATTGAGTAATTGGGCTTTCCTTTGCTGGGATACTTTTTATTACAGCTTTGATCTCATTACAAGTATTTTAGTCCATTCTCACATTGCTATAAAGAACTATGTAAGACTGGGTAATTTATAAAGAAAAGGGATTTAACTGGCTCACAGTTCCACAGGCTGTAAAGGAAGTATAGCTGAGGAGGCCTAAGGAAACTTAAAATCATGGCAGAAGATGAAGGGGTAGCAGGATGTCCTACATGGCTGGAGCAGGAGGAAGAGGGAGAGAAGGGGGAAATGCTACACACATTTATACACAACCAGATTTCATGAGGACCCACTCACTATCACGAGAAATAGCAAGGGGGAAGTCCACTCCCATGATCCAATCACCTCCCAGCAGCTCCCTCCTCCAACACTGAGGATTACAATTTGGACATGAGATTTGTGCGGGAATACAAATCTAAACGATATCACCTTGTCATCATTCTGTTCAGATTTTAGATTTCTTTATGGTTCAATCTTGGTGGGTTGTATGTGTCTAGAAATGTACCCCTGTTTTCTAGGTTTTCCAATTGATGGGCATATAGTTGCTCACAGTAGCCTCTAATGATCTTTTGAATTGGCTGTAATGTCTCCTTTTTCATCTCTGATTTTATTTATTTGGGTCTTCTCTATTTCTTTTCTTAGTCTGTGTAAAGGTTCTTCATTTTGTTTATTTTTCAAAAAAAAATGTTTTTTAAGTTGATCTTTTATACTGTTGTCTTCATTTAAATATCACTTATTTCTGCTTGATCTTTATAAATTTTTTTCTTCTACTAATTTTCGGTTTGGCTTGCTCTTGCTTTCCCAGTTCTTTAGGAGGCATTATTAGATTGCTTATCTGAAATTTGAAAACACTATATTGATAGTGGTTGACAATCTAGATTTTGAGGTCAGAAAAATTGGGATTAAAGCCCTTCCTCCACTAATTTTAGCCATGGTATTTTGGACACAAGTTATTTTTACTTTTATTTTTTGAGATGGAGTCTTGCTCTCACACCAGGCTGGAGTGCAGTGGCGCAACCTCGGTTCACTGCAATCTCTGCCTCCTGGGTTCAAGTGATTCTTCTGCCTCAGCCTCCCAAGTAGCTGGGACAACAGATGCATGCTACCATTTCCAGCTAATTTTTGTGTTTTTAGTAGAGACCAGGTTTCGTCATCTTGGCCAGGATGGTCTCAGTCTCGACCTTGTGATTTGCCCGCCTCAGGCTCCCAAAGTGCTGGGATTACAGGCATAAACTACTGTGGTAGGCCAGTTATCTTACGGTTGAGAAAATTAGGGTTTTAAGAAGTTAAATAGAGAAAATTTAATCTTACAAAATGGTACTTCTGAGTTATTATTTCAGTAAGCACATTTTTCGCATTAAATCTGAAAGTAATTATGCAGATTTGTATTTGACTTTGCAGGAAATATTTTCTTTCATGGCATCTAATAAGATTGCAATATTATGGCAGCCTAAATTTTAGAATTCCCCCCTAGTAATCATTAAAAATAATATAAATTGCAAATACACAGTCTAGTAACTGCTCATGTAAGACCCTCAATAAGTATTTACTAAATGAATGAAAGATTTTAAAAGGAACACATGACAATTATATTGAGGCATCAAATAGATAGATAGATAGTTTCACCCTGAAAGGAAATCAAATCTGCTTTGTAACAACCAGTACTTGTTAAGCTTTATGTCAATTATTTAGTCCTTAGAATAATTACAGTTTTTTATGTTTTACATAAGGGAAAAACAAAAAGGTTGTTTGCTTTCATCTCAACACCTGCTTCCTTTTAGCCAAAAGAAGCAGGTAAGGAAAGTCAAAAACTTCCCCGGTCTTGGACCAATTAACAAATATGACATTTAATTATTCACTATGGAGAGGCGGTAAACAACAGATCAGTATTGAAACCTGTTCCAGCCAATGGGGGCCATTGGTCCAAGACGGAGTAGCATCTCTGGGCAATAGACAAGCAAGCAAGAGACAAGAAACAGGGAGCTTCAGTACAAGAACAGTAAGAGGTCTCTCTGCTCATAGCAGAATCACGCTGACTGCTCCCTGGAGGAAGGTTTTAATCTTTCTCAGGACTGTTTATCATGACCTTGGGATTGGATCCCTGAATGCTCACTCATAAGGGGCACATGAATCAGGACAGATTTTAGGCTCATCCCCTTTGGCTCTTCTGCTGAACAAATCTGGAAAATGCTTATCATGCAGATCAGCTCAGCAGTCTGCATGATTTCAAATTTAATCCTTACATATTCTGAATACTAGTACACATCCATTATTTTACAGGGAGAAGAATTTATAGCCACTACATAGTAGCTTGTAGGGGGAGGGGAACTAAGTACAGAAATCCATAAATTTTTGCCTCCATTTCTCTGTGACACTTTTATGGAGCTAATGACTTGTCTATGACCAAAAAACTAGTTATTAGTGAATCTTAGATCCAATCTAGGTATCTCTGATTCCCTGGTGCTATTCTGTTTATGAGTCTGCTGGATGGGGTGAATAACCTCACTACATCTCATAATACTGAGAGGAGTTTCCTTCTACAAATTAAAATGAACATGTTTCCCATCTACATCCCAGGGGGGAAAAAAAAGATGTATCAGCAACCTCTAAAGTACTGCTTCAGATCCTCTAGTCTTTTCCTGTCTCTTGATTCAGCTGCTGTTATAGTACTCTTTTTTGTTTGTATTTTGTTTTGTTTTATTTTGTTTTTGAGACAGAGTCTCGCTCTGTTGCCCAGGCTGGAGTGCAGTGGTGCAACCTCAGCTCACTGCAGCCTCCACCTCCCAGGTTCAAGCAATTCTCGTGCCTCAGCCTCCTGAGTAGCTGCAATTACAGGAATGTGCCACCATGCCCAGCTAATGTTTTTTTGTAATTTTAGTACAGACGGGGTTTCACCATGTTAGTCAGGCTGGTATGAATTACTGGCCTCAAGTGTTTCTCCTGCTTCAGCCTCCTAAAGTGCTGAGATTACAGGCACGAGCCACCTCACCCAGCCTGCCATAGTACTCTTTATGGGATCTGAGGCAACCTGACAATATCTTATCTCACTCAGGTGCAGATGCATTGTACCACTCATCTCCTCCTTGGTGTGACATGGACTGGGACCCCATATTACACATGCCTAACCTAGAAAAACAATTATGTCAACGTCTTGTAGAACACACCCTTAACCAGTGGAAAGGAAAAGAGCTCTTGGGTAATTCTTTACCCTTCTTCCTCACTAATGGATTATTCTCAAAAGCAGTTTAAATAACTTAAGGACTGTTTTCAGTCTTTTAGGATCAAGCATTTTAATCTTGCCTCTTCCTCCTTTCCTGCTTCACTGCCTACACAGTGTAAGGGAGGAACATGTTATCATTAAGAATGAAGCCCTCTGTATATATCATTCAGAAGTCACTATCATAAGGTCTAGTTAGAATAAATCATGTTGTTACATGCCATAAAGCCTATTAAATTTGAGAAAGCATAGTATTTGCAATGAAAGTGATGATGTGAGGGTGCATGGGGAAAAAAAGGTAAAAATCCAGAATATTATTACCAGAGCTGTCTTTATGATGGTTTGTTCGACCTCTGAGTTTTAGAAATAAGGAAACTACAGCCAGAGAAATTAGGTGACCTCTCTCAAGTCACACAACCAGCTGATGGGAAAGCCTGGGTGGGGTGACATCCAGGTCCCCCTATGTCTCAGCAATCTGCTTCTCCCACTGAATCCTGACCAGTGATACCAAAATTCTGTCCCCTTGGCAGCTTTGGCACACAGAACAAATAATGCATCATCAGACCCCCAGAGTTTAATGAAAAATATTCGCTAAGGCCCCAACTCATCATTCTTGGTTCTCCCACATCTTGCGGATCATCACTTTTCACAACTGCTTTGATTCCAAAAAGGGATAGCCATGATTGCTGTACATAAATATTCACTCTACCTAATAGCTACATACTGAATGTAAATTATTTTGAAGCAGTTCTTCAAAGCCCAATGCCTCTAAGTAAATGAATAGTTAAAAATGTTTCCTGAATTGGAGAGCTGGAGAACAAGACTTCAGAGCATGTGACTGCAGCGACATTTGAGCATCTGCCCAATGCAGAAGCCAGACTCCAATCCATATGACTTTCCCTTCCTCTTTAGTTCCAATCCATGATCAAAAAGTTGCTTCAAACATATCAGTTTACCTCCACGAACATCTGCTGAGGGCCCACTTATGTGCAAGGAGCTGACTGAATGAAAAACCAGGCATCCTTTTTAGAATCTGCTCAAGTCCTTTCTAGTTCACAAAAATTTTCTACAGATACCACGGATCTCTCTCCCTAAGGGTCAAAAGGCTTAACCAATGCACATGAAACTGTGGCAGAATCAACATCACATTTTTCTCTTTTCAAGAAGACTTTATGAGGGAAGGAACTGGTTATGTGTGTGTTTGGCTCACTACTCATTTCTCCAGGTTCTAACACAGTGTACACTGCATATACTGGCTGGGCATTTGATACATATTTGTTGAAATAACTTGTCTTCTCCTTACCTGTAGGGTAATTGACTTGTCTCAATTTGCTAACAACTTTCTTGGTTTTGCATAAAAGTCCCACATCCCAAGAAACCCCTCAGTCCTAGGCAAATGGAGAAGGTTGTTCATTCTTCTCTAAGAGTTTACAAGCTGGTCAAGTTGGGAAAATCATGTCTTTGAAAATACATATCCTAAGACTCTGCTGGGTACATAATAAATAGCAAATATTCATTTATCCTGGACACCAACTGGAATGCTTTCAAAAGAGACTGTTTTCCTAGACAATTCCCAAAAATCTACTAACACTACCCTTACATGATTAGCGTTAGCTCAGAGAATCTTTTCTCTGACAAAAAATTCCTTGTCATTAAGATCTGACTCACAGAGATACTTAAGTGACTAAGGATTAGGGCAGCTCAGGAGGAAGACGAGAGCACAGTGACCCAGAAAGTCCCTGTGAAGGGCCATGAAAGTCACAAAACATCAAAGTGAGGAGAGGCAATTTCCCTTAGTTGTTAGTAAGTGGCTGCATCTTGTAACCCTTCTTTGATGCTGCAGAACTGGCAGTCCCCTTTTTTTTGGTCCCACATCCTGGAGGTGTGGTGTTAAGAGCTGTAGAAAGCATTCTGCAGTAGTTTCAGATTTTATATTAACTTTTTTGATCCAATTTCCCTTTCGTCTTATGTCCCAGGTAATGCAATGGATACATTCTAATGATATTAAAAATAAAAAAGTAAATAATTTCAAGTACAGTCCCCACTCCATGCCCCACCCTACCAAAATCTTGCCCTCCCCATAGGGAACTGCCTTAAATAATAAATGGTAAACATATTGGATATGCCATATTGTCACATAATCTTGTGTTTTTCTTGTAGAATTCATGCATCTATTATATATAAACATAATTTTTTCAAAAGCAGATTCTTCTGCATTTGTTTCTATATACATATGACATATATATGTGTGTATATATATCTCAACTTTTTATTATAACTCTAATATAGATTTGCCTCATTATTTGTATAGATTGATGCTGTACCATCATATGGGTGTAACAATGTAACTATTTTCTCACTGGTGCACATATAGTTTGCTTCTAAGTTTTTGCTGTCACTGTTAGTGCTATAAAGAACATATGTGTCTGCTTTATTTCTGTATTGAAAGGATTGAAGGGTATGTGGCTTTTAAATTTGATATACTCAACTAGTGTATTTACAAGTGGTGGAGTTTTTTGGAGGGCAACTTGGGCAATATCTGGGAGTACCCAAAAAATTGCCAACCTGATAGGGAAAAGAAATATATTAAACTATCATGTTACTTTCCTTTATTATTAGTCAGAAAAGTTTTAGTCATTAAATCTACAATTCTTTTTTTCTTCTTCTTCTTTGAGACAGAGTCTCGCCCTGTCGCCAGGCACCAGGCTGGAGTGCAGTGGCGTGATCTCGGCTCACTACAACCTCTGCCTCCCGGGCTCAAGCAATTCTCCTGCCTCAGCCTCCCGAGTAGCTGGGACTACAGGCGCAAGCCACCATGCCCGGCTAATTTTTGTATTTTTTTTAGTAGAGACGGGGTTTCACCATGTTGGCCAGGATGGTCTCGATCTCTTGACCTCGTGATCTGCTTGCCTTGGCCTCCCAAAGTGCTGGGATTACAGGAATGAGCCACTGCACCTGGCCTAAATCAACAATTCTTTTCTGACAATATGAAAGCCCTCTTCTATGTAGATGCTGGTGATATGGAGCAAAGCATCCTCATTCTCATGCAGGGAATGAGGAAAACTTTATTACTTACTCAGTCCGAGACTGAAAGTCTTGGACTTGCAGTCGTGTCCTAGAAAGCTGCAAGACCCAGGAACCACAAGTGCTGTCAGCGTCTCTAAGTAAAAAAGCTTACCCAGGGAAACAGGCAGTATTCAATTTAAAAAATTCAGATATTTACAAATTTTATGAGTCAAAATAAGGTAGTGAGACAGAAGATACAGAGTAAGTTGGGGGGCATGATATTTTGTAGAGTGAGTATGAAAGTGTCTCTGATAAGAAGATATTAAAGCAGAGACTTACAGGAAGTGAGACGATGAGTCATGAGGATATCTGCAGGTAGGAGGGTTTCAAGCAGAGGGACCAGCAGTTGTAAAACAAGTAGGCAGAAACATGCTTGGCATATTCAATATGTTGGCCATTTGGTATTTCTTCTGTGAATGACTTGTTCATTGTTCTTGTGATCAAGAGTTGAAGCCTGGGTTGGAATACTCACTCCTTTGTGTGTGTGTGTGTGTGTGTGTGTGTGTGTGTGTGTGTGTATGCACATATACATATACACGTGTGTGTGTGTGTGTGCGTATTTCCACTGAGGTATTACTTTTTTTCTTATTAATAAACAGGAACTATAGATATTTAATAGGATAGTCATTCTTCATCTTTTATTTATGCTGCAAATACTTTCTTTCAGTTTGTTTTTCTACCAAACTTCCATTTATTGTGTTTCTTTTATTGTTCTTGTGAACAGGAGTTTTAAAGTTTTGTGTCTTGTGTCAAGAAGGTTTTCCTGGACAAGTCGCTTTAATTTTTCCTGCAAAAATAGCGGTCACGATCCTTCCAGATCAATTACTCTCAACTGCCTTAGTTCTGGCTGCTTCCCCAGCCCTACTGGTATTCCTGAAGAAAGTCCTGGGCTTGCAGTCATGTCCTAGAAAGCTGCAAGACCCAGAAACCACCACAGGCTGTCAGCATCTCTAAGACATGGGTCTGTTCCATGAACTCCATAGCTCTGTACTGAATACAAGAGATAAACTAAGATTGGATGTATTTCTAAGCTATCCTCTGGGATGTTCTGAAAATGGTCTAGTAAATTGGTTAGTCATAAATTCTTCCCCATCCCTATATTCCCCAGATTCCCTGAAAGTATAGGACACAAGAATGCAGAGCATATTGAAGAACCGACCCCTGAAACCTTTGGAGGACAGACAGCTGAAGCCTGGGTTGCAGTATTCACTCCTGTATACATTCCAGATATGACATATATCGGCTTTGATTAGCCCCTAGGGCACAGTTCTCAGTTATGGTCAGGCATTAGAACCATCTGCATAGCTTTCTGAAAATGCAAACCTGGAACAACAACAACAAAATGCTGATTCAGTGGTCTGAGGTGAGCGCCGGAAACAGTAGTTTAAAAGCCTGTGGGCAATTCTGGTGCTCATCTGTGGTAGGAAGCCTGAACACAAACATCGAGTCCACATCTGAGCATTTTGCCAATTGTCTATACACATCCAGCACATCGGTTCTTACTTCCCAAACAACTCCAGAGCATTTGACTACTATGAGCCATTTACTCTTACAAGAACTTTGAGTGGCAAATGTCATGTAAACCCAAGCATATGTGCATTTAGTTATTAGCTTTTGTTCTATTTCTTAACACTAGTTTGTTATTTTCTCATAAATAGGAGTGATTTCTACTATTTTTTTTTAATCATAGCATCCAACAAGGTCGAGAACAACATTGGAAGCAGAATCGTGGTCTATAAACATATACTATCTGACCACATGCTCCAGAAATTAAGAAACTGAATAAATCACTATTACTTTTTAAGTGCTAGTTGTCTAAACAGCATAATTAGGTTCTCTATGTACTATCCATAAAAGAAGATGTCTTATTAATTAATAATCATCATAAAAAGGACATCAACTCTAAAAACAACAACAAAAAAGTATCTTTATCTTGCGTAAACTCCTAAACTAGGAAAAGAATATTCAACTAGTGTGTTTGGCAAATAAAACACCTGGAAACTCAAATATCAGAACGTATAAATAAAGTGATTATTTTCCTGGAAGATCAAATTTGAGGAGGGTGGGGTAAACACAGGAAACATGCGGAGGACGTCGTTTCTGTCGGCTTTTTCTACTTTTATGACCCTACAAAATAATTGCAGGAGCATGTCATTCCAACCCCAATCACAAGACAAAAAAAAAAAAAAAAAAAAAATACTCTTCTTTGCTCTAACCACCAGACAACTGCAATCCAAGTTTATGATTTTTTCAAGGAATCCATGATTCACTTTCAACAAATCAGAGGCCAACACAAACTAGCAAGTCTTCTAAGTCACACCGAAACAGAGAAGTCCACATTTTCAGGCCTCCATTTGAGAAACGGTGTCTTCTTAAACTAATTCTGAGTACAGTTGGACGCTTTTCTATGTTCCCCATCACACAGCTTCCTACTCACCTCTCTGGCCTTAAATTCTCCCCAGCCCACCCACTCCTCACCTCCACACACCCGCTGCTCTCCAGCAGTACTGAGCAAAGCATCGCAGCATCAATATCCACTCTCCTTCCCCTCTCAATTTTCTCAGGAGTCAGTAATTGTATTACTTAACTCAAGAAAACATTGCATGGTCAAAATAATAGAAACCAAATAAGATGGAAGGGCTAAAATATATATGTCAGAAACATAAAGTGTGATCCTGATATTATGCCTCTGCCAATGACTGGGTTTTATGAGTATAAAAAAAGTGGCTCCCTTTCCTGAAGGGTGAGGGGCAGCTCTCTGGTGTGGTTTATACTACAGAGCCCTTCCCCACTGGATCTGCAGGGCTAGATCTCACCTGAAACAGCATGCTTGCTCAGCTCAATTTCCTGATCATCCTGCTTCCTTTACAGGTTCTTTTGAAGCACACTCCCAAATGAATCACCTGCACCCAGATTCCTGCCTCAGGCTCTGCTTCTATGGAACTTTAAGAACCATAATGTCAAAGACACTTAGAAAGTTTTCTACGTGTTATGTGACTGACTACAATTCCAGGCTATTTTGGTACTAGCATTTTGTGTCTTTTGAATATATCACTACATGGGAATAGCCTTTAGCGATAAAGCAAGAAGGCCTGGACTATTCATGTTACAATGAACTTCCCTGAATTCCATCAAATGTATCTTACCTTCTCTCCTCTTCTTACATGCTTTTCCCCATGTTTAGAACAATTTTCACCTTATTTTTGTCTAAAAAACTTTAGCTTATCCTCAGTTTTGATTCCTTTAAGGAGCCCTCCTAGATTTCTCCCCACCCTGCCTTCCAAAATCTATGTGAGGTGTCTCTCATGTAGTCCCATAATACAGTACATTCTCCAGCCATGACAGATGATACACTCAGGAAGGAGATGCAATAAGTCTATTTTGGTCATTTCTGAATTCCCAGAATTTAACATCATACCTGACATATGATAGGCATCCAATTTTAAATTTTACATTAAAAATGAGTGAATGCATAAATGCTAACAAAATGGAAGGTATGCTAGGTGGTATGATTTATCTTGTGATACCTAGAAAAGGTTTGGCCATGATATGGGCTTGGGGCAGTTTTTTTTTAAATAGCTCAACAACTATTTTCTACTCAATCTCTGCTCTCTCTGACTTATTCTCTGTCATCTTCCAAAAGTGTGCTGGAGTTGGAAGTGGTGCTCCTTGTTGCATTTGGAGAGATCTTGAATTATCATCATTAGACTGTATGATGCTCAATAGAATAGACTGTGTCTTAACCACCTCTTTATTTTAAAACCCTAGAACAGTGCTTGACAAACAGAAGATAATCAAGAAATGTTGAATAGGCAAAGAAATTTTGTTTTTGGAGCTGTATAAATTCATTAAATAAACTTCTGGTGGAATAATAGACATTGGAGACTGGAAGAGGTGGAAGGCGGGAGGGGAGGCGAGTGATAAGAAATTACCTAATGGGTACAATGTTCGCTATTTGAGTGATGGTTACACTACATGTCCAGATTTCACCACTATGCAACATATCAATGTAACAAAACTGCTATTGTACTTCCAAAATCTATAAAAATAAAGATAAAATAAATTTTAAAAAGAATACACTTTTGAACCTGACTTTCTTACCTACACTTTTTATTGTTAATACTGTGCCGACCTTCCTCTAGAAGCCACTGATTCCTGTTTTCTATTGCCAGTCACATCTCCATGCCTGCAGATCTGCTGTTTCCTTGACAGAGAACACCTTCCCTATCTCTTCCGGGCACCCAAATCCCACAGAGTCCACTGAAGTCTTCAGCTGATTTACGCAGCTTTCCCAGACTCCACTGGCTCTTGTTGACATTCTTCTCCATTGGATTTCATAAAATTATAAACCACAGAAATGCTGTCATCTCCTCTAGGGCAAAAGTTCTGCCTTAGACACTGGGAATGCAGAGATAAATAACACAGTGCCCAGAGCATAACTGGCATTAAATACATGTTTCTGGAGTTTTTATTAGGTTAGGATAGTAGAGTGGATGTGAGCCAAAATTCTTCCATCATTTCCTGCAGTCAAGACCTAACTTTCAGATTAGAAGAGCAGTTTGGGCTTGGGCAAACTGCTCTTCTCTAATTTAAATGGCAGTTCTATTCAGTGGCAGTCAGTGCAAAGAAGTTTACAAATACACTTAACGCAGTGAGAAATAGAATACACTATTAACATTAAAAGACCAGGGTTATTTTTTTTTTCTCAGGAAGAGGTGTCAACATTATGTTAACTTGAAAAACATGAATTTCTGATTTATAATCAATGAGAATTTCAGAAAAGAAATAAATTCATATTGTGGTGAAGTGTGTTTGATGTTGGATACTATAAGAAAAGGCTAATTGTAACCCAGAGATGAAGCTTTCCCACTCTTTCCTGCCCCTCTCCATTAGCCATAGGACTCCCCATTCTTGCTCAAAATAGCAAGCACTGAGACCAGAACCCACCCTTCTCCTCAAAAGCATTACAGTTGGCAGCTGGCAGAAGCCATGATATGTGCAGAAGTCAATAGGGAAAGAATGCAGATGCGTGAAGAGGATTGGTGCTTGCTGGGAAAAGGGGTGGACTAAGGAAAACTGACAGGCAAAAGCCTAACAAATAGAAATGGTGGTTGTGAAATAAAGTGTCTGGAGATGAAGGCATGCCCATGTGGAACACCTCTGGAGTTCGATGTCTGGATCACAACTTATTCTCCTTCAACAGGCAGAAAGGTGCTGGAGTCTCTAGCAAATCAGAGGATGCTTGCATATCCTATAGGCATTTAAATTTAACAAAAAAAAAAATTCTGAGTGCAAGTTCGGAATTCACAGTTCAGGCAGTGAAGCTTGTGCTTCGTGTTACTCAGAGAAATACACTCAATCTGCCCCAAACCTTAGGCTCCTGCGTGGCTTCAAGAATATTATCTAAACTCCTCAGTGAATACCACTGGAGTGTAAGTGGGCAAAGCAGTGCCTGTAGTAAGAACAGGTAACTTCATTACCTAGACCATGAAGGTCAATGTACTAACAGCACATTGGGCCAGTCACAGAGGGTCACGCCTGTAATACCAACACTTTGGAGGCTGAGGTGGGTGGATCACCTGAGGATCACCTGAGGTCAGTTCAAGGCCACCCTGGTCAATTTGGTGAAACCCTGTCTCTACTAAAAATACAAAAATTAGCCAGGCATGGTAGCAGACACCTTCAATCCCAGTTACTTGGTAGCCTGAGGCAAGAGAATCCCTTGAACCCGGGAGGCAGAGGTTGCAGTGAGCCAATATTACACCATTGCACTCTAGCCTGGGCAACAAAGGGAGATTCTGTCAAAAACAAACAAACAAACAACAGCACCTTGATGTTGTATTGCTGCAGTAAGGAAACAGCCACCTATAAACAGCTCCTAAAGAGAGAAACAAGTGTGATCTATACTGTGACTTTCTGCCATTAACAGAGTTTAGCTTCAAACACATTTAGTACCCAAAAAACATGGGTTCAAGTCTTGGCTGGAGTACACACTAGCTGTGTGCCTTTGGGAAAATCATTACATCTCTCCTAGCCTCAGATGTTCAGCTATAAAATGAATGTTTGGACTGGAAGGTCCCTCAAATTCCTTTAAACTCTAAAAGTTAACAATTTTGGATCAACTTATTATTATAAAGTTGGATATAACAAGCAAAAATCTTGACTGAAATTTATCCCAGTATTCTGTATAGTTTTGAGAGCAAAAAGTGTATTAAAGTATTTGCCTTCTTACTATATTCTCCTAGTCAACCACCTGTCACACAAGGACGCCATTGTCACACTCATGAGAAAAGCAGTAAAGACTCAAGAGACTTTCCTGTCATCCAGACACATGTATGAAATACCCTTGAATAAGCAACCCAAAAAGTTTTTCAAAAAATGTAAAATATTTATGTAAAGTATGATTAATTCTTAGTTGAGATATCTTCTATTGCTAATCATTTCATTTTTAAGTGTTAATAATGGTAACAATTATAAACGACTTATTATGTGGCTGGAATCACATGCCTTAAGAGAATTTAATATTTGTAACATCCTTATAAGACTGATATTAAGAGTATTTTGATTTTACAGTTGAGGAAACTGAGGCACAGAGAGGTTATATAACTTGCCAAAAGCCATAAAGTTAGTAAGCAGTAGAGCCAGCATTCAACCAAGCCAGTCTAGCTTTGCCTGATCATCTATTCTAGAATTTTGCTGAAAATCATCAAGTTTGGTATCTAGACTTTAATGTCTGCAATTCATTTTTTCCAAGTAATTATTTAGTGTTCCACATCTCCAGAAGTTTGACACTTCTGTTTTCTGCAATTCTTCTAATACTTCTACATCTGTACTTTCTGCAAGACACTTAAATTAGAGAAGTGTCGTCTTCTGGGGTCTCCATTTGCAAGCGGCTCTTTTACCCTTTCTAATTATAAGGTCCTTGTTGGATATCAATTTTTACAGAATTAGAAAAAAAAATCCTAAAATTCATATGGAACCAAAAAGAGCCTGAACAGCCAAAGCAATCCTAAGTAAAAAGAATAAAGCTGTAGGCATCATAACACCTGACTTCAAAGTATGCTGCAAGGTCATAATAACCAAAACAGCACAGTACAAAATAGACACATAAATCAATGGAACAGAATAGAAAACCCCAAAATGAAGCTGCATACCCATAACCAACTGATTTTCAACAAAGTTGACAAAAACATGCTATTGAGAGAGGACTCCCTATTTAACAAATTATGCTGGGAAAATTGGATAGCAACATACAGAAGAATGAAACTAGCCCTGTGTCTCTTATTGTATACAAAAATTAACTAAAGATGAATTAAAGACTTAAATGTAAGACCTGAAACTATAAAAATCCTAGGAGAAAGCCTAGAAGAAACTATTCAGGACACTGGCCAAGGCAAAGAATGTATGACTATGACTTCAAAAGGAAATGCAACCAAAACAAAAATAAACAGGACTTAACTAAGCTAAAAAGCTTCTGCACAGCCCAATATAATAATAATAAATATCAGTGTAAACAAACTACAGAATGAGAGATAATATTTGCAAACTATGCATCCAACAAAGGACTAATATTCAGAATCTATAAGGAACTCAACAACTTAACAAGAAAAAAAAACAAATAACCCTCTTAAAGATTGGGTAAAGGACATTCATAGACATTTCTCAAAAGATGACATACAAGCAACCAACAAATACATGAAAAAATGCTCAACATCACTAATCATCACAGAAATGCAAATTAAAGCCACAATGAGATATAATCTCATGCCAGTCAGAATAACGATTATTTAAAGGTCAAAAATAACAGATTTTGGTGAGAATGTGGGGAAAACAGAATGTTTACACTGTCGGTGGGAATGGAAATCAGTACAATCTTTATGGAAAACAGTATGGAGATTCTCAAACAACTAGAAATAGAGCTACCATTTCACCCAGTAATCCCACTCCTGGTTACATACTGAAAGAAAAAAAAAACCATTGTGTAAAAAAGACAACTGCACTTTCTTTTTTTTTTTTATGATCCTACATAGTATTTTATTTTATTTTTACTTTAAGTTCTGGGGTACATGTGCAGAACATGCAGGTTTGTTACAAGGTATACATGTGCCATGGTGGTTGGCTGCATCCATCACCCCGTCATCTACATTAGGTATTTCTCCTAATGCTGTCCCTCCCCTATCCCCCAACCCTCCAACAGGCCCCAATGCATGATGTTCTGCTTCCTGTGTCCATGTGTTCTCGTTGTTCAATTCCCATTTGTAAAAGAGAACACGTGGTGTTTGGTTTTCTTTTCTTGGGTTCCTTTGCTGAGAATAATGGTTTCCAGCTTCATCCATATCCCTGCAAAGGACACGAACTCATCCTTTTTTATGGCTGCACAGTATTCCACAGTGTATGTGTGCCACATTTTCTTTATCCATTCTATCATTGATGGGCATCTGGGTTGGTTTCAAGTCTTTGCTATTGTGAGCAGTACTGCAATAAATATACGTGTGCATGTGTCTTTATAATAGAACGAGTTATAATTTTTTAGGTGTATACTCAGTAATGGGATTGCTGGGCCAAATGGTATTTCTAGTTTTAGATCCTTGAGGAATCCCCACACTGTCTTCCACAATGGTTGAATTAGTTTACACTTCCACCAACAGACACCTGTACTTCCATATTTGTCACAACACTGTTCACAATAGCAAAGATATGGACTAACTTCAGTTCCATTGAAGAATGATTAAAGAAAATGTGATATATAAATGTCATATATATGTATATAGAGATATATATGCATATATAGATATCTATATATAGATATATATCTCATGGAATATTAAATGGCCATAAAAAAGAATGAAATCTTTTTTGTAGCAACATAGAAAATGGAGCTTGAGACCATTATCCTAAGTGAAATAACTCATAAACAGAAAATAAAATATTTCATCTTTTCACTTATAAGTGAGAGGTAAAGAATGGGTACACATGAACATACAGAGGGAAATAATAGTCATTGGTGAATCCAAAACAGGGGACAGTGGGATAGGGAAAGGGTTGAAAAATTACCTATTTGTATACAATATTCATTATTCAGATGATGGGTTCAATACAAGCCCAAATCCAACCACTACACTGTCATCTATCCATGTAACAAGTTTGTACTGTACCCTCTGAATCTTTAACAATATTTTTTTAAAAAAAATTATCCCTGTTAGAGATTACTAAGGAGAAGTTAACATCAGGCTGTCTATATGTCATTTGCTACTCAGGGTTGGGTCAAACCCTTTTTATCCCTCCCTAATTCCCAAGCTCTTTTGCAAGGTTGTTGCACTTTCATGAAATACTATGCTAAACTCTAGCTCCTTCTGATCTTTGCTTTGCTAGTTTTTTGTGTTTATTATGCCTTACTTGCCTCCGATTATTCAACAAATATTTATTCAGTGTCTGCTGAGCCATTATAATAGTCTTTGGCGGATCAAAGATTAAAATGGCACAACCCTTGCCCTTGAGAAGCTTACAGTTTAGTAATAGAAAAAAATAACCTCACTTGGAAAATAATGGTGAGACTGAAAATAAACTTTTTTCTATTTTACAGGTGAACAGAAGTTCTTGCCCTACCTTGAAATTTCACGTCCAGATTCATCCTTTCTTCCCCGCTCTCACTTGAAGAATTGTCAGTCCTCCTCCACATTACAGCTCATTATTTCATCACTGGAAAGTAATATATGAAAATGTTAAGAGGAACTAACTTCCCAGATGCAATACTACAAAGATTTTTACTTCTTTTAAATTTTATGTATTTTAAGCATTTTTCTTTTTACAATGAACAGAAGCTTTTTATAAATGTTTAGAGCCTCTTCTGTCTAGAGTATGTCCTAGAGTAGCTAACATTCTCTTATTGCCAAATTCAATGTCTAGAAGCGATGCTGAGGGAGCTGCCTCTCTTGGTAGTTCACATTTCTGCCCAATGCCAAATTCATGCTATTCAAGTTCTTCTTGTCCTTAAATCATGTCATGTTGAGGAACTTGTCCAATTTTCTTAGTGCTTGTTCTGCCACTTGCTGACATCTTTCCATTAGGTCATTTTCTTACACTAGTCCTATTTGTCCACATGTTTTCTGAGTTTAGCTCATTGCTTTTTATAGCATAGATTGTGTTTGTGTTATCACTGCTACTTAGGCCACACCAGATCTTTTTCCCCTCTTCTGATGTATTTTGTTCCTCACTACAGTCCAATGAAAATTCTAAAATCTGGAGACAGTAACCAAATATTTCTAGAGTTGATGATATAGAAATATCAATGAAAATATGTAAATTGTGTTTTGAAGCTAAGCAATGTGATATCAGAAGTCCAGTAATAATTTGACCCCTCCCAGCCTAAATTTACAGTTGTATTGTTCTCTATGAGTCCTGCAATTTGAAGGCAAAATTCTTGGGTCTACCAACTTACCTTTAGGCAACTTATACTAAGTTGTCTAAAATCCCTAGCTAGGTAAGGAAATGTACTCCTACTCACCTCATAGTCTCAAGTATTACTCTGTAATGTGAGAAAGTACCATAATATTTCAGAAATGTTAATTATTGCTCTTGGCTTCTACGTATTTTTGTTGTGAAAAATCCAACAATTTTGCTCTACAATCTGCTTTATCTCACAATTCATATTGGCAGTCTTTTTTTGGAAGAAGTTACACCTTTATAAAAGCTGATTTTCTTTTTTAAATTTTGTCATAAATCCATCTTTTTACTCAAAGAAAGAATAATAGAACATTAGTTAGAAGGAAATTTGCAGACCCTCTTGTCCAAACTCCTGAGGAAACTGAAGCCTAAGATGGTACCTCATGGAGTCAAAAGTAGAGCTGGCTTCTTAGTAGTCCTCCTCCTGTCTACAGAGCACAGAGCACATATTCAAAACCCTCAAAATCTGCCCCCACATTCGACATTGAAGAGAAGGATACAGCTCATTTAATAAAAGGAAAGCTAGTTTTGCTACTGGCATTTTTTAAAGTGACAACGAAAACATGTATATTTATAATGCACAGCATTCTGTTTTGAAATATACATACATTGTCTGGGTGCAGTGGCTCATGCCTGTATTCCCAGTACTTTGGGAGGCTGATGTGGTTGGATCACCTAATGTCAGGGGTTCAAGACCAGCCTGACCAACATGCTGAAACCCCATCTCTACTAAAAACACAAAAAATTAGCCAGGAGTGGTGGCAGGCACCTGTAATCCTAGCAACCTGGAAGGCTGAGTTCAGGAGAATCACTTGAACCCAGGGCCCGGAGGTTTCAGTGAGCAGAGATCACACCACTGCACTCCAGCCTGGGCAACAAGAGTGAAACTCTATCTCAAAAAGAAAAAAAAAAAAAAAAAAAAAAAAAAAAAAAAAAAAAAGCATGTATTATGAAATAACTAAATCAAGCTCATTAATTTATCCTTTCAATAAATGTGTGATACAGTCATCTTTACATACATGTACACTTACACAAATATATGCACATATATAAAATATATACATACAGACATGTCTATGTACACACAGACTTTTTTTTCACAGATTTCTTCAGCTCCAATGCCAATAAAATGTCCCAAGCCCATTAATGAGCTAGGAGGGAAAAATAAAAAGAGAGCCTGTTGCAAGATTTAGGAACAGTCAAAATTGTCACATGATAAAAGCAGGAGGGAGTAAACTGAAAGGAAAGTTAATAAAGCAAGCAGACTATGGGACTGAAGAGACCATGACTTCCAAAGCTTTTTCTGTCTTCTCAGAAAATGCTATTAGATGCCATGAGTTGCATCAGAACAGCTTACCAAAAAGCAGAGTTAGGCTGGGCACAATGGCTAATGCCTGTAATCTCAGAACTTTGGAGGTTGAGGTGAGTGGATCACTTGAGGTCAGGAGTTAGATACCAGCCTGGCCAACATGGTGAAACTCCAATCTCTACTAAAAATACAACAAATTAGCCAGGCGAGGTGGAGCAGGACTGTTGTTCCAGTTACTAGGGAGGCTGAGGCAGGAGAATCATTTGAGCCCTGGAGGCAAGGTTACAGTGAGCCGAGATGGTGCCACTGTACTCCAGCCTAAGAGACAGAGCAAGACTTCATCCCCCCCACCCCAAAAAACAAAACAAACAAACAAAAACAAAAAGCAGAGTTAGTTGGAGTTATTGTTTTCAAAGGTATCCACTCATTTGATGCTCTACTCCATAGCCTGCCATGTTAGAAACAAACAAAAGGCCTAAATTGCTCATCAGTGTAGGATATTATCCAGCTAAAACATGCCTACACACAGACATGCTAGGTATGTAATGTGAGTAACACCTCACTCTTTTCTGGATCTTGATATTAGGAGAGGGCTCTTAGTGGGGTTTCAGTGAAGTGTGTTAGAGATTGACATTCCTAAAGTTTAATGTGAGTGTAAAGGGAAAGTCTCTTAAAATTTTGTTAAAATATTTGGAAACTCAAAATATAAGCTAGTAACAATTCAGTTATAAACTCAGGACTTGGAATCTGTTGATCACCACCTTGCCTGCCTTCAGCCTAATTTCATCTTAGAGATTTTCCTCTGAACCAATTATGCAGAGATGGAATTAATATTCACAATGCTTTATTAGTATAGAACTTTTATGGTCTCAAAATTCTAACTACTTTTATGGATTGTATGATTACATGTTTACTTCTTAAATACTGCCTTGTATTTCTTATGTCTGCATTAGAGTCTAGAGAAGAAACACACAAGTTAAAAGTTTAATAAATAGATGCCAAATAACTTTAAGATGTATATTTTTTTCTCAGAGTTTGATTCTGCATTTCATTTTCCCAAATCCAAATATTTATCCAACATTTTCACATAAATGTATCCTAGAAACTTCAAATGCATTATGGCTGTTATTCAATATGTGGTTATTTTCTGCCCTGCTGCCAAATGTTCTTCTTTGCCTGTGTTCTCTAACCTGGCAAATTGTTCTCTATATATTTATTTATGATGCAGATTTTAAAAATCACCCCTGACCTTCCCTTCCTCCTACCCTGGACCACATCAATTCCATCTTCTAGTCCTGCCTGTTCAATTTCCAAAACATTTCTTACATCCATCCAACTCTTTGCATTGCTTAGTGCCATCTCCCTCCTGTAGCACTGCAGTGGCAGTGCTCCTGATTTTCTTTCATTCTTGTTGCACTCCTTACCTCTCACCTTCTTCTTCAGACATTGATTAGAGATATCTAGCCAAAATATAAATGCGATGAAGGCATTCACCACTTAAAACCATTCTCAAATTCCTATTGCACTTATGACAAGATTTTAAATATTTCACATGGCTTTTTAGTCTCTTTATATAGTCCCTGCTCTCATGAGATTTTCTGTTCTTCAGTTTCCACATCTACAAAATGGGGATAACAACAGAACATATCTTGCAAGACCATTATAAGTATTCAATATTTGTAAAGCACTTAGAGCTCTCCTTGGCACAGAGTAAATACTATATACATGTTTATTAAATGAATAAATTAATAAACCTCTCTTGAGCCATTCTTCCCTTATTTAATTTTCGGTACCGTACTGACTCCCTTCTACTTTCAAGCTTAGTCTCCCCTTAGCACCTCTACCCAAGTTTATTTCTCTACTGGGAATTTTCCCACCTCATCCTTCTTATCTCCACTCATTCTTTCTTTGGCCCCCAGTTTAAAAAGCAAAGCTTTTCTTGACACCTCACTCTCCAGACTAAGTTATTTCCCTGGTACACATTCTTATAGCACCCTTTACTTGTTCTTTAGGGGACTTATCGCAATTCTAATTATTTGTGTGATTTCTTACCTAATGCTCTTGTACCTAGACAGACTAGATGCCCCAAGATGCAAGCACTAGGATTGCATTTGTGTTACTTATGTTCTAACCCCAGCATCAAGTACAATATCTTGCATGTGGCAGTTTCCCCAAAAACATTTAGTAAATAAAATGAATGAACAATGAATGATTTCATAACTCCACCCACATACACCATGCTGTGAAACCCTTTGAGTTTCATAGATAGCACGCAGAAAAATGGCAGTGTGGTCTTATCAGTTTATGAGAGACAGATGTGCTGAAGTGGAGTTTTAGATACTCTGTTGAGTGGCTCTGTACAATTTAACTATTTGGTTAAAGGTGCCCAAGCATGAATATTCACACTCAGGGAGTATTATTCTCCCTAAAGTTTTATATGAAAAGAAATAGCAAAAGTAATAAATTCCCAGACCAGTGATAAATTTTCTTGTCATAAAGGACTCATCCCAATAACGGCATTTTGCTTATAATGCTTTCTTGTTACCAGTCACATTACAATGAGTTGAAAAACATCCTAAAGAGGCAGGTGCTTCTTTTGGGGTATCTAACTGACCAAAGCCCCCTTTTCAGATGTGGGGCCTCAAAACAGCAAACAGAGGAAATTATTCCCACAGCACTTAGCTGCTAGGCATGTGTAAAACTGAATTGTAGTCCTATAAATCAGTGAAAAACATTTACTTCCCTTTTAACTATTTTAGAATTTAATAATCCTCTGTCTCTAAGGGAAAAGTACAGTTAAATAACAACCAATGAAGGAGCTAAAAAACGTACTTGCAACTCCCTCCTTAAAAAAAGCATCTATTCATTTGTGCACTTGCTTGTATGTCCTGAAACATCTCAGCCTTGACCTGGGTCATTTATGAAGGGATCAGCTCAACTGTGAGCCAAACACTCTCCTTTCAGCAAGCCAGAGTATAACCACTTTCACAGCAGCAGGGTGTCTTGACACTGTGAGGCAAATTACCTCCTCATGGATACCAAGTGGTACCAGGAAAAAGTAATTTACCCTCTTCAGGTTACACATGCACAGAGGATAAAGCACTCACCTACATCAGCAAATTGCTTTTTCCTTATCATTATGAAATGCCATCCTGACACTGTTCTCTGCCCTGGTCCGTCAGAGGGCTGGCTTTTAACATTCATTTTTATATTCCTCTTCCCTTTCAGTGGGGAGCTAGGAAAAGAACCTAGTGAGAAAATGAAGCTGCTTCTACTGAAAATCAAAGGCCACGACTCAGTGGAGTGATACTGGTTCTGTTATTCCCCTGATTTGTGTCCCTAAAACACAGGCTGTATCTATACTAAAGGTTATTTCTAAAGGTGGAGCATCAGCAAGGAGCAAACACGTTCATCTGGCTGATTTGCAGTCACTAGGAACAGCCTGAAAATAAACGTTTTGAATGGCATTTCTTACAACTTACTCAACTACCTTACTAAACTCCAAGGATTTAACTTGAGAGTTGCGTTTCACAATGGCTCTGCGTCCCCTTTTGAGATCAAGGAGATGACCTTTGCCAGGAGATCCATGAGTTCTTTTCCATCATGAGGGCATCATGTTATGTTCTCAAAACTCAATTTCATAAATCATCTTTTGTATCTTCTAAGAGTTAATGTGACCGAGCTCCTCACAAATGACTCACTCTCTTTTCAGCCACAGAGACAGGTGTGCCACAGATTTGATTGCATCAAAAATAAGCACTCACTAAGGATAGAATGTTTACAGAATTAAAGGCAGGAGAAAATATTAGACATATATCAAGATGGGCAGGTATAAAAATACACAAGGGTGTCCTGACCCATAATGGTTTTCATGGAAGAATTAAAAGGCAGTGATTTTTGTGGGTTTGTTTTGTTTTCTGGGAATGCTGCTATATTAATTGAAAGAAATAAGATGTAAACCACAAGGCTTCATATGTACAATTATTATTTTGGTAATATAATTTTACCCTTCAACTTTATCTAAAGTAAGGCCTGAGTTGTTAGCCATGGGAAATTAAGATTTAAAAAGTAAAAAATACAAATAAAACTTACAAATACAACATTTAAAATGTGAAATGTTTCTAAATTAATAACATGTTAAAGTAATCTTTCGGAGGAACAGAAAGCTAAGAGAAAAACTGTGTGGAACTATGGTGTTGCACTAAATGAGACACAGCACCTTCCACGTAATCTGGAGGACTGTTCACTTCCCCGTGGAATGCTTCCTTTCCCCACAGGCAAAGAGAGAGACAGAAATAGGAGGGGTCTTAGAATAATCTTGTACAGTTTTGCAACTACAGATTGCACCACTGCTCTTGTTAGATTCACACAATCTGTCTAGTCACCACCAAACTCCATCAACACAATAATTTGGTTAGTGAATTTTAGGCTCCTTAAATATAGCACATGTAATATCAGACATGGAAGAAGAGAGAAAGAGGGGAGGTGGACAGAAAGAGTGAGTCAGAGAGAGAGAGAGAGAGAGAGAGAGAGAGAGAGAGAGAGAGAGAAACGAACCAAGGCAGAAATTAAAACAAGAGGTGGACTTGAAAGTATAGACACTTTCTTTCCCCTTGGGAGTCTGGCCAATCGCACGCTCCATTTCTTTTTGGAAGGCTCAGGTTCCCTCTTCACTTCTAAGCAATAGTTAATAACATTTGCAAGTGTTTTTGCACTTCCTTTCTGCATTCCTTTCTTTCATTTCTATTTCAATTTATTGTACGAAATACATTTTAAAACCAGTATGTATTATACAACCATCATATTTGCATTTCCTTCCCCCAGGATGACTTGGATTTTATATATTTGTTAATTTATTCACTTGTACCCTCAAACATTTATACAGTGAGTATTACCTACTGGAAATTGTATTACGTGGTGGGGTTGCACATCGGATAAGATATAGTTGTTCTAGTTTCACCATGTACAGTAAGCCTGCAGACAGAAAGTTATGCTGTGAATATACAAGTTAGAACAAAAAAAGAGAGCCCTTTTCTATTTTTTCAAAGAACTGAGTTGAATAGATGAACAGCAACAGGCTGAGAGAATTCTGCTTCTGGTCAAGATGTAGTGATAGCGACTACATTTACCTCCTTGTTTAAAGAAAAAATAACCAAACACTTGACATAATATATAAAATAATGTTGCCAATCATTTAATATCAGGCAGTAAAGGACAGAAACTAGGAAGAAATAAGGTCAGAACTACAAATTCCTCAGTTTAATTGCTTTGAGATCATTTCTAAGACACAACAGAGGAAGGGAAGAACCCAGGCAGAGGCCGGTAGACTCTCAGAGTGGAGAAGTCCGTGTGAGAGTCCAGAGATACCAAAGTAGCTGGAACTGGCAAGACAGGGTCCTGAGGAGAAGGCTGCACAGAGAACGTTAGGGACCTGGAGCATTCAGCAGAGTATTCATAAACTTATGTATATTTGAAAACTACACAAAACAGCAGGAAAAAGAAAAAGCAACATCCAAAAGGTTTGGAAGCAACAGGTTTAGAATTCCTGAGTACTCACACAAAGACAGAGAGAGGAGTTTTTCCTTCCAGCTAGACTGGAAAACCTCATTCATGGAGTGCTAGGTAGAGCACCAGAAGTGTCTTGCCTCAGTAGGGTCATGATGAGTGCTAAAAAATCACTGCTCTGGGCCCATGTAACAAATTTTAAAAGCAGGACGAAAAAAGATCAAACTGTTTCCAAGTAACTTAACTGCACCCTGAGCAAAGCTCAAAAACATTTGTAGCAATACAAAAATATAAGCATCCAAAAAGGTAAAATTCACAATTTCAGTTACTAATTAAAATTGGCAAGAATGTAAAGAAATAAAAAAACACAAATCATGAAGAAAAAAAAATCGATCAAAACAACCAGAACTGGCACAGATATTTAAAGCAGTAGGCAAATACATTAAATGAGTACTTTATGTATTTCTTGTGTTCAAGATGTTAAACAGTAACATGGAAAATATAAAAATTTAAAACTTACCTTCTAGGAGTGAAAATTAGTAACTGAAATGAAAAGTACACCAGGTGGGAATAATGGCAGATCAGACATTACAGAGGAATGGATTAATGAACTTGAAATAGAAGCATAAATTCTTAAAAAGTAAATGCAAAAATTAAAAAGGAAAGCAGTGATCTATAGAAAACTTCTAGCAGCCTGACATCATGTAATTGCTAGTCCTTGAAGAAGAATGAGCAGAAAAAGTATTCAAGTATATCAGTGCCAAATTTTTCTAAATCTAATAAAAACTATAAGAAGGTTGATGAACCCCCAAAAGATAAAACACAATCAATAAAAACTACACCAAGACATAAGATAAGGAAACACCTCAAAACTAATGATAGAGAGAAAATTTGAAAAGCAGCCAAAGATTAATTTTTTAAAGGCCTGTTATATATAAAGGAATAAAAACAGAAATAAAGGTAAATTTCTTCAGCTCTGTGCAGTTTTTCGGGTTCTCCATTATTCCTCAATAAAATTATAAAAAGAATAGGTTAATAAATAGAAAGCTGAATCATGTCAGTGTTGAAAACTGTTGAGGTTGAATATAAATTAAAATTTCTCACAACAGATTCAAGGTTTTCTAAACCTTGACACAGTTTCTAGTTCTCCACCCCTCCCAGGTCTTCAGTGTGATTGATCCAGATTACCTGCCTTATACAAACCCCTTCTGGTGCCCACCTCCCTGTGGGCAGATAGATACAACCTACTGGACTTGCCCAAATGACCCTCACAATCCACATGGGCTGCACAGATGTGCCACAGTGACCATCTTTCAGTCACAGCATAATTCCAAGGAACTCATGCCTGCTTGTAAACCTATCAATTAGAACTACCCTCAGGAATCCTGGTTAAGAAACACCCTGGAAAGGCTTGGCCCACAAATTCCTCACTCTCTCTCTCTTGCCTTCCATGCACTGGTTAAGTGTACCTGTCCCCAGTGATTCCCCATTTGCTGTGAACCCTGTGAGGCTTGTTACCCTCTTTCCTCTGGGATCTACAAGTAATCTGTTGTTTCTGTTACTTTATGTGTTTTGTTGAGTTGCTTCCTCTGTGTCTCAGCTAAAGGATACCCCAGAATCTAACTATCCTCCCAATCAGGCTGTCTTAGAGAGTGGTTATCTTGGTAGGAATAAAATGAACACAAATTAGGCAAGAGCCACAAGGGTATGTGCCAGTACAAGCAAATTTTCTGTGAGAGGGACTCCTGATCACAGGTGAGACACTTAGGCATGAGATTACCTATCAAGATAAAAAAGCAATATACATGACTACCTTATCTAGAATCTCATCAGGGCACAGCTAGAGTTTACTGCTACTCTAATGAGAAAAAGTTCAGGATGAAATTTGAGGAAACTATTACAGGTAAAGACTCCAGTATTAAAACACTCCATTAGAATTATATCTAAAGACCCAACTTCCTGACCAATAAAGAAATCTTGCAATATTTCAATTGGTGGTCTCCCAGTCTCTGCATGGACACCTACAAAGCCAGGAAATCTGGACAATATTTGAAAGTTCTAAGATCTGATAATTCTTTAAATATGGTCTTAGGAATACTATACTTGCCACCATGGAAAACAATCGAGCATTGTGACTAGGAAGGCAAGCTACGGAATCCAACTGCCTGGGTTCAAATCTTGACCTGTACCCTATGAAACTCTCCTAGTCCCTAAATCACCATCACTGTAGCATACTCCAAGGGCTACAAATAAAGATTACTGACATCATCTTACGTTTTGTTCAGAAAGCATTTGAGGCAGGAAGGATGGAAACTATCACAGAATTATTGTTTATTAGATGCCAGTGCTTTCAGATTAAAAAAATAATTTCTCCTGTACTTATTTGCTTTCTCGTTCTCTATCATTGGTGTAAAGTTCCTTTTCTCTTCATCTGAAAACTTGAAGCCAGCCTAGTTGGATGTAGATGACGCTGTGCTTCTATTGATTTGAGATGTTCAAGACATTCCTTCAAATGAAAGCATACTACATTCTTTCAGAAAAAAAAAAAGAGTGCCATGAATAAATGTTCTCTATATTCTTGAACGTATACATACTAAAGGTTTTTTTTTTATTGCATTTTAGGTTTTGGGGTACAATAAATGAAGGATAAATGAGAAATCATAGACCCTGCGTCCAGTGAACACGGACTCCCATTCTGCCAGGGCATGGGCTGTGACAACATTGCAGGGGGCTCTACAGACCATGACTGTGAGTTTCAGGGACACCATGTTCGAATCTCTTCCTTGAAATTAGGAGTTTAATTTGAAGCGATTCATATAACCTTCTCTTCCTATGTAGATTGGGAATAACATCCACAACTATATTGCTGTGTTTTTATGAGGGTCAATTGAGAAAATAAGTATAAAAGAGTTATGATAGAGGTAGTTATTATTTATCATGACAATTGCATAGCATCTTTATGAGCGTAATATAGACCTACCAAAGACAATTGAAGCTGACTTTTTTTCAGAAGATTGTTTTAATAACATGGAACAAGTAACATTGAATATTTTATGCAACTGGTTTTGAAGTGACTCTAGGTATAACTTGTGTCCAAAGATGTTGCAGACAAATTATTTTCAACATTTGATACCAGTTCTAAACGATCTTTTTACTATCTTATTGAACTATAGGAAAGGTTTCCTCAAAAGGTATAGAATGCCACCAATATATTAGTTTATGAAACTAGATTAACTGGTTTGTACACAGATCTTGGACTTGCTTCTCCAGCTTTGTAACTATTTGCAGGGTGTCTGACTGCAAAAGGCATACAAAGACATGCAATCATAGATTACATAACCAGTACCACCTGAAGTTTCTTCTGTAAGAATCAGAATCTTTTCCAGCTTTGAGCCCCATGAAATACAGAAATAAACAGGTTGCTGAGACTGATGTAAAACTGTAAAACTAGTATTATAATTCCCAACTCCAAATATTTGTATTCATCACAGAAATTCTTATTTGTATTGACTTTATAGTAAACTAAATAGGATTTTGAATTATATTAGTAAATTTGACCTTAGAAAAATATAATTGTATTTTGCATTTATCTATGGGCAAAAACAGGGTTTTATTTCAGAATCAAAGTTTAAAAATCACTGTTCTAAGGTACAGAAACTGACATTACCCACTCAATGTTTACCCCTTAAGGCAGGAGTTCTCAACCCCTGGGCTGTGGACCAGTACCATCCCTGGACTGAAAGGAACCAGATCACAGAGCAGGAGGTGAATGAGTTATAATTACTGCATGAGGTCTGCCTCCTGTCAGATCAATGACCTCATTAGATTCTCACAGGAACACAAACTCTATTGTGAACTGCACATGAAGGGATCTAGACTGCACAGTCCTTAGGACAATCTAATGCCTGATGATCCGAGGTGGAACAGTTTCATCCCAAAACCATCCACCTGCTTCCATGTCCGCCCCCAACCTTTGTTCATGGAAAAATTGTCTTTCACCAAACCAGTCTCTGGTTCAATAAAGGTTGGGGACTGCTGTCTAAAGGAATTAAACTGTTATAAAATAAGATGCATACATAAAACTGTAAGCCGCATATAATGATATTTACAAAGTATCATTTGTTGGGAGGGTTTTTTAAAAAACTGAGTAACTCTGAAGAACTATTAACAGAAAAACTATAGTCTCAGAAAAAAAATCAAATGATATAGATGGATGGCAGAATAGAATCATGAATGGGCAAACAGGTTTTATTCAAGGACAGAATTACCTTATTCAAAAGAGAGAGAGCAGCAGTTCATTTTCCTGGGTAAATAGCAGATATCAGGCAGACGGAGATGTGATAGAGGAGACAGGGGTTGCCTTACTCCAAAGCTGCTGAAAACATGAGCAGCCTAATACCTCACAGATTAGATGTTCAACTCCTATTTATGCCATTATTGTTGATAATGATGATGACTATGAGTTAATCAATAGAGGGGCATTATGCCTACTGTGAATAAAAACACCAATTATGGGCAGTCCCTGGGTGGTGAAACATGGGAGGAAATGTAGAAGAAGAGACAGAAGAGGAGAGTGGAAAAGGAAGAGAGAAAGGCTCATCTACTGAATGTCTGCCCTTTTGGGGTTTGCCAGGCTTATTTACATGTGGAGCTGTACTGAATCTTCGCAGCAGCAGCTGCTATCATCACTTCCCATCAATAAGAAAACTGAAGTTGTGAAGTGTTACTATATACATCCATTCCACATATATTGCTTGCCAAGTATGTTTCATCAGTGTGCTCATCTCTGAGGATATAAAGTAGGATCTCATGATCCTACTTCAAGAAAATTCCAAATTGTGACAGCCATCGATAAGTGACTTACCCCAAATCAAACAACCAGTATGTGAAGGCAGGTTTTTCTAGCTGTAGAACCTGTGCTCTTTCTACCATCATACCAGGGAAAAGCAAGGAGCTGCTTCTCTCCACTGCTTTCCTTCACAATGGCCACAGCCAGAGAGTGGGCAGGTCTGCTAGCACATTTCTCTACACTTTCTGAGCCCTGGCTTCCCAAGCTGTGCATGGCCACCCCTCGGATGACTGAAGACAACAGTAGTAATTGCTTCGAAACCTGCCATAACAAATAATTACATAGGCCAAAAATTGCAACTGTAACGAATTTTGAGATATTGCCTTACATGCTATTTTTGTCTCTCTGGATGCTCCCTTTTCCCTTTACCATATTTAAGCTTGTGGCTGGCTCTATGTTTGTTATCTTAGGTATGTGTCAGGAAGAAAGCAAAAAACTCTGTAAGCTTTCGTTTGTCTAAAGAGCAAAAACAGGCAAATATATGGACAGAATATTTTGGAACAGAAGTTTTGTTTCCTAGCCTTTCCTCATTTGTTGACTAGAATGAGACTCTCCTGGGCTAGCAGAGGTAGGGAGAGAGAATGGAGCCTGCAGTAGGTTCACACCCTACTTGGCTTTCTAGCAACATTACTGGGAGAAGGTAACCACTGCCCCTTTCCCCACCCCCACCCCCAAAAAAACAGTCTTGTGGTACATTCGGATGCACACAAAATAGGAAGCATTTTGTAAGATTTCAAGTCCCTAAATGTAGCACAAAAGTGATTGAGACTGAAGTGCCTCATGGACCAGGACAATGAACAAGGACCAGAGGGTTTCACGACATTACCACCATCGCCCTCCAACCCCAATAATGTAGTAAAGTGTAGCACAGTTTTGGAGAGAGGCAAAGAGAGCAAGCTGCTTCCCACAAGCTCAACAGGATACAGAACTCAGAGACCAATCAGTTGAGCTATAAATATAGAACTACATTTCCTACAATCTTTGTTTGTACACTAATATTTATAACTCCTTCAGGGAGAGAGGAAGAATGTAGGGGAGTGAACAGGAGTAGGGAAAGGGCACTCCATTCCTCACAGCTTCAGAAAGCATACCCAGTTTCTTTTATTGATGGGGATAATGTGTCACTTGTATCCCCCATCCCTGTCCCACATCCCCAGTAGAGTAAAATCCTTCTAAGCAGTATCTAGTCTGCCCCATCTAAACACCAAATCTTCCCTTCTATAAAGGATGTCTTCCAGGCCCAACTATCCAGCTAAAATAAAACTTGGAGGGGTTGGTCTCTTTGTTAATTCAAGATTCTATAAATGTAGCAAAGTATAGGCTGAGCCTAACTAAATAACATTTATATAGCCTACTATTGTAATTTTAACATAATACATCACATGCAGTAGGGCTCTAAATCTCATACTATTTTTCTGAGAACTGGGAAAAATGCTTTTTGCCTGGTGTAGCCTGTGTCACTCCTGTTACTAGTCATCTCTGTGTTCTCCAAAGCAGGACATCCCAGGGATGTTGATTCCTTTTATTTGAAGGCTTACAGCTATTGAATAAAAGGCCTTAGTCCGTAGTCATTCTACAAGAAAGATTAATTCCTTCAACCCTAGCTGCAAAATGTCTTACAGAAACTATTACTCAAGAACCATTGTGTGCGTGTCTGAGTGAGAAACGTGATTGCTCCTGTTATCTCTCTGCTTTGAGTGGTCTGCGCTCAGGCAGTGTTCCTGCCTCACTGGCATACTGAAAAGTGTGTGTTTTCCTGTTTACACATCGTGGAACACAGTGAGGCCTTTACACTGGGTACAAACTTAAAGAGATGGCAAGTCACATAAAAAATAGGGATGCCATTGTTTCAGCATAATCGTATAAACATCCTCACTATCTGTAACACCTCAACAAGGAGGTTTCACAACTTAATCATGTAGCACTCTGTACATGGGCTTCAGAAACATTACAAAAATCATCATTTACCATTATTAATTAGATCCTCATGAATGATGAATCAAATAGAAAATGTACTTCAGAGTCATTTACAGAACCAAGGGCAATAAAAAAGAGATATTACACACACACACATGAACACACACACACACATGAACACACACACAAGCATTTCAGATATTATATGAAGTAAGAAAAAATACTTGAAGTCCAGCTTGCTTCCAAGAACATTGTTCTGATTGAAAACATTTCCCAAAGGGGAACATAATTCAGCCAATAGGCTACAGTTTCCACATGTATACAACTTAGTTTACATCCTACTCTTCTGACAGCTTCAATTTGTCTACTTGCAAATGCTTCCTGCAAACCACTTGGGGGTACACTAAAGAATACCAACATCCACACTCAGGGTACTGCCTGCAGATGCCCTCATTACTTCCTACCCTATGCCATTGGTACATTGCTGGAGTCTGGCAGATAGAGTGGCTGCCTGCTTCAGTGGAGAGGTTTCTTCACCGAGCCTCAAATATATGAAGACATTCCAAAGTCTCATGAAGTTGCCCTGGCTTACTTGCATCGGATTTTGTCATGAGAAAATAGCATCAATGTCATCCAGTCCATCCTCAGTTTCTCCAGCCTTCCCAGATCAAGCCTTTCTCTTTCCCTATCAACAAAAATAACAGAATAGGGCAGGGGTAGAGATATTGGTAGGCAAATGCCTTATTACATATATAGGTTTCCCTCAAATATTAAATTTTAAAAATATAAACTTCACAAGGAGCTTCTTGTTTCTGTTCCTATTTGCATCACTGGATTTCCCAGGTAAATGACTCAAGATTTCATTATTTGGAAATTTTTTACTGTATTGAAACCTCAGAAGAACAAAACACTGGTTATATGTCTGGGTCATGGGATTACTGTGACTTCTATTTTCTACTTTAGATATTTTCTGCTTCTTTGTAGCAACCAGGTATTAACTTAATGATCAGAAAATGCCACAAGTAAGAAGAAACGGAACCTTCTCAAGCATTTCCTGGAACTCCGTCTGTAATGTGCACAAAGCTGACGACGTCTGCCCTTCTGATGCAAGGCCCCATGGAGCTCTGCCAGAGCACTCCCAGAAAATGTATTCACTGGTTGAGTTCATGAGATCTTTCTTAAAAGAAATGTTGCTATCCTGGGCTCCATTTTTTTCTCTCTTATTTCCCCTATTCTTCCCCCGCCTACTTTTTTTGGTTTTTCGTTTTGGAGCACTCTGTTCTTTCCTCTTCCTGTTCAACAAATTCCAAGACTGAGTCCTTTCTATTATTCTTCCCTGAAATTTCATATATTCTTCTATTACAGCACCTACCACACTGCTTTAATGTTCACATATATCCAAATACTTAATCAGATTTTTATATAGATTAGGACTGTAGAAAATAAATTGTCACATGGTGTTTAAGTTTTTACAAAGTTTTTGTTTGCTGGACAACACCTTAACATAAATAACAATTAATTATTTATGTTAAATTATGTTGACATAAATAACACCTTAACATAAATAACACTTAGTTATTTATGTTAATTTATGTTAATTGACAAAGCATTCTGTAGTGGAGACATCTGAGTCTGAAACATCTCCATTGATGCTGATTTGGGATCTTTATATATGACTTGATTGGAGAAAATAAGGAACATAAATTTAACTCAGAACTAGTCATTATTCCCCAGAGGAAAACGTTGCAATTGCAAATATCAAAAGTTACCAAAAAAAATCCCTAAATTTATCATTTAACACCACTGGAATAGTTGATTGCATGAAGGTCACGAATATGTAGCTACACAATGAATTGGAGGAAACTGTCCTTGTCTCATATGAAGAATTAAAATTTTTTTTTTAATTGCATTTTAGGTTTTGGGGTACATGTGATGAACATGCAAGATTGTTGCATAGGTACACACATGGCAGTGTGGTTTGCTGCCCTCCGTCCCCTCACCTATATCTGTCATTTCTCCCCATGCTATCTCTTCCCACCTCTCCACTCCCCCGCCCCTCCCCCATTTCCCCCCAACGGACCCCAGTGCGTAGTGCTCCCCTCCCTGTGTCCATGTGTTCTCATTGTTCAACACCCGCCTATGAGTGAGAATATACGGTGTTTGGTTTTCTGCTCTTGTGTCAGTTTGCTGAGAATGATGGTTTCCAGGTTCATCCATGTCCCTACAAAGGACGTGAACTCATCGTTTTTGATGGCTGAGTAATATTCCATGGTGTATATGTACCACATTTTCCCTATCCAGTCTATCATTGTTGGGCATTTGGGTTGGTTCCAGGTCTTTGCTATTGTAATCAGTGCTGCAATGAACATTCGTGTGCACATGTCCTTGTAGTAGAATGATTTATAATCCTTTGGATACATACCCAGTAATGGGATTGCTGGGTCAAGTGGGATTTCTATTTTTAGGTCCTTGAGGAATCGTCACACTGTCTTCCACAATGGTTGAATTAATTTACATTCCCACCAACAGTGTAAAAGTGTTCCTATTTCTCCACATCCTCTCCAGCATCTGTTGTTTCCCGATTTTTTAATGATCGCCATTCTAACTGGTGTGAGATGGTATCTCAATGTGGTTTTGATTTGCATTTCTCTGATGACCAGTGATGATGAGCATTTTTTCATATGTTTGTTGGCCTCCTGTATGTCTTCTTTTGTAAAGTATCTGTTCATATCCTTCGCCCATTTTTGAATGGGCTTGTTTGTTTTTTTCTTGTAGAACTGCTTTAGTTCTTTGTAAATTCTGGATATCAGCCCCTTGTCAGATGGGTAGGCTGCAAAAATTTTTTCCCATTCTGTTGGTTGCCGATTCACTCTACTGACTGTTTCTTTTGGCGTGCAGAAGCTGTGGAGTTTGATTAGGTCCCATTTGTCTATTTTGGCTTTTGTTTCCATTGTTTTTGGCGTTTTGGTCATGAAGTCCTTGCCTACACCTATGTCCTGAATGGTTTTGCCTAGATTTTCTTCTAAGGTTTTTATGGTATTAGGTCTGATGTTTAAGTCTTTAATCCATCTGGAGTTAATTTTGGTGTAAGGTGTCAGGAAGGGGTCCTGTTTCTGCTTTCTGTACATGGCTAGCCAGTTTTCCCAACACCATTTATTAAACAGGGAGTCCTTTCCCCATTGCTTGTTTTTGTCAGGTTTGTCGAAGATCAGATGTTTGTGGGTATGTTGTATTTCCTCTGAGGCCTCTGTTCTGTTCCATTTGTCTATATCTGTTTTGGTACCAGTACCATGTTGTTTTGATTACTGTAGCCTTGTAGTATAGTTTGAAGTCCGGTAGTGTGATGCCTCCTGCTTTGTTCTTTTTGCTTAGAATTGACTTGGCTATGCGGGCTCTCTTTTGGTTCCATATGAAG
Organism: Saimiri boliviensis; assembly: GCF_048565385.1. Lineage (NCBI taxonomy): Eukaryota > Metazoa > Chordata > Mammalia > Primates > Cebidae > Saimiri > Saimiri boliviensis. The sequence continues at coordinate 37,214,631 of NC_133454.1, read as the reverse complement.
TTTAAGGTGTTTTTTTTCCAGTTCTGTGAAGAAGGTCATTGGTAGCTTGATGGGAATAGCGTTGAATCTGTAAATTACTTTGGGCAGTATGGCCATTTTCACGATGTTGATTCTTCCTAACCATGAACATGGAATGTTTCTCCATCTGTTTGTATCCTCTCTTATTTCGTTGAGCAATGGCTTGTAGTTCTCCTTGAAGAGGTCCTTTACGTTCCTTGTTAATTGTATTCCTAGGTACTTTATTCTCTTTGTAACAATTGTGATGGCAGTTCGTTCTTGATTTGGCTCTCTTGAAGTCTATTAGTGGTGTAGAAGAATGCTTGTGATTTTTGCACGTTGATTTTGTATCCTGAGACTTTGCTGAAGTTGTTTATCAGTTTCAGGAGATTTTGGGCTGAGATGATGAGGTCTTCCAGATATACGATCATGTCATCTGCAAATAGAGACAATTTGATTTCCTCCTTTCCAATTTGGATACCCTTTATTTCTTTTTCTTGCCTGATTGCTCTGGCTAGAACTTCCAGTACTATATTGAATAGGAGTGGTGAGAGAGGGCATCCTTGTCTAGTGCCAGATTTCAAAGGGAATGCTTCCAGTTTTTGCCCATTCAGTATGATATTGGCTGTTGGTTTGTCGTAAATAGCTTTTATTGTTTTGAGATACGTTCCGTCAATACCTAGTTTATTGAGGGTTTTTAGCATAAAGGGTTGTTGAATTTTGTCAAAAGCCTTCTCTGCATCAATCGAGATAATCATGTGGTTTTTGTCTTTGGTTCTGTTTATGTGGTGAATTACGTTTATGGACTTGCGTATGTTGAACCAGCCTTGCATCCCCGGGATGAATCCTACTTGATCATGGTGGATGAGCTTTTTGATATGCTGTTGCAATCGGTTTGCCAGTATTTTATTGAAGATTTTTGCATCTATGTTCATCATGGATATTGGCCTGAAATTTTCTTTTCTTGTTGAGTCTCTGCCGGGTTTTGGTATCAGGATGATGTTTGTCTCGTAAAATGATTTGGGAAGGATTCCCTCTTTTTGGATTGTCTGGAATAGTTTCAGAAGGAATAGTATCAGCTCCTCCTTGTATGTCTGGTAGAATTCAGCTGTGAACCCATCTGGACCTGGGCTTTTTTTGGGTGGTAGGCTCTTTATTGCTGCCTCGACTTCAGACCATGTTATTGGTCTATTCAGGGTTTCGGCTTCTTCCAGGTTTAGGCTTGGGAGGATGCAGGTGTCCAGGAATTTATCCATTTCTTCCAGGTTTACTAGTTTATGTGCGAGAGTTGTTTGTAATAATCTCTGATGATGGTTTGGATTTCTGTGGAATCTGTGGTGATATCCCCTTTATCGTTTTTTATTGCATCAATTTGGTTATTCTCTCTTTTCTTTTATATTAATCTGGCTAGTGGTCTGTCTATTTTGTTGATCTTTTCAAAAAACCAGCTCCTGGATTTATTGATTTTTTGAAGAGTTTTTTGTGTCTCTATTTCCTTCAGTTCTGCTCTGATCTTAGTTATTTCCTGTCTTCTGCTAGGTTTTGAGTTTTTTTGATCTTGCTCCTCTAGCTCTTTCAATTTTGATGATAGGGTGTCAATTTTCGATCTCTCCTTTCTTCTCATGTGGGCACTCATTGCTATATATTTTCCTCTAGAGACTGCTTTAAATGTGTCCCAGAGATTCTGGTATGTTGTGTCTTCGTTCTCATTGGTTTCGAAGAACATCTTTATTTCTGCCTTCATTTCATTGTTTATCCAGTCAACATTCAAGAGCAAGTTGTTCAGTTTCCACGAAGCTGTGCGGTTCTGAGTTAGTTTCTGTATTCTGAGTTCTAACTCGATTGCACTGTGGTTTGAGAGACTGTTTGTTATGATTTCTGTTCTTTTGCATTTGCTGAGGAGTGATTTATTGCCAATTATGTGGTCAATTTTAGAGTAGGTGTGATATGGTGCTGAGAAGAATGTATATTCTGTGGATTTGGGGTGGAGAGTTCTGTAAATGTCTATTAGGTTTGCTTGTTCCAGGTCTGTATTCAGGTCCTGGATATCCTTGTTGATTTTCTGTCTGGATGATCTGTCTAATATTGACAATGGGGTGTTAAAGTCTCCCACTATTATTGTGTGGGAGTCTAAGTCTCTTTGTAAGTCATTAAGAACTTGCCTTATGTATCTGGGTGCTCCTGTATTGGGTGCGTATATATTTAGGATCGTTAGCTCTTCTTGTTGCAGTGATCCTTTTACCATTATGTAATGTCCTTCTTTGTCTCTTTTGATCTTTGTTGCTTTAAAATCTATTTTATCATAGATGAGAATTGCATCTCCTGCCCTTTTTTGCTCTCCATTTGCTTGGTAGATCTTCCTCCATCCCTTTATTTTGAGCCTTTGTGTATCCTTGCATGTAAGATGGGTTTCCTGGATACAGCACACTGATGGACTTTGGCTTTTTATCCAATTTGCCAGTCTGTGTCTTTTGATTGGGGCATTTAGTCCATTGACATTTAGGGATAGTATTGTTATGTGTGAATTTGATACTGTCATTTTGATGCTACCTGGCTGTTTTGTTGGTTAGTTGATGCAGATTCTTGATTGTGTTGATGCTCTTTTACCATTTGGTGTGTTTTTGGAGTGGCTGGTACTGGTTGTTCCTTTATATGTGTAGAGCCTCTTTCAGGAGTTCTTGTAGAGCAGGTTTGGTGGTGATGAAATCTCTGAGTGCTTGCTTGTTCACAAAGGATTTTATTTTTCCTTCACTTATGAAGCTTAGTTTGGCTGGATAGGAGATTCTGGGTTGAAAGTTCTTTTCTTTAAGGATGTTGAATATTGGCCTCCAATCTCTTCTGGCTTGTAGGGTTTCTGCTGAGAGATCTGCTGTGAGTCTAATGCGCTTCCCTTTGTGGGTAACCCGACCTTTCTCTCTGGCTGCCCTTAGCATTTTCTCTTTCATTTCAACCCTGGTGAATCTGACGATTATGTGCCTTGGGGTTGCTCTTCTTGAGGATTATCTTTTTGGTGTTCTCTGTATTTCCTGGATTTGAATATTGGTCTGCCTTGCTAGGTTGGGGAAGTTTTCCTGGATAATATCCTGAAGAGTATTTTCCAGCTTGGATTCATTCTCTTCATCACATTCAGGTACACCTATCAGACGTAGATTAGGTCTTTTCACATAGTCCCACATTTCTTGAAGATTTTGTTCATTCCTTTTTGCGCTTTTTTCTCTGTTCTTGCCTTCTCTTTTTATTTCATTGAGTTGATCTTCGACCTCTGATATCCTTTCTTCTGCTTGGTCAATTTGGCTGTTGAAGCTTGTGCATGCTTCACGAAGTTCTCGTGTTGCGTTTTTCAGCTCCATCAATTCACTTATACTCCTCTCTATGCTGTCCATTCTCGTCAGCAGTTCGTCCAATCTTTTTTCAAGGTTCCTATTTTCTTTGCGCTGGGTTAGAACATGTTCTTTTAGCTCACTGTAGTTTCTTACTACCCACCTTCTGAAGTCTGATTCTGTCATTTCATCATCCTCCTTCTCCATCCGGTCTGATTCCCTTGCTGGTGAGGAGTTGTGATCCCTTTTAGGAGGAGAGGTGTTCTGGTTTCGGGAGTTTTCATCCCTTTTGCGCTGGTTTCTTCCCATTTTTGTGGGTTTATCCACCTGTTGTCTGTCTCTGTCCCAGGGAGTTGGAGCTTTATGAGTTTCCATTGCACTACTGCCTTTTTTGATTTTTCTTTCAGGTCTGACCCGCCCAGCTAGCAGCAGGCCTAGCCACTGCCTGCCCGCAGGGGCTTTGCTGAGCTGCTGTGGGCTCCGCCCAGCTGCCCTGAGCTCTTCCCTGTAGTCCTTTTTATATGGGGGTAGTTAGAACTGTCTTGGCAATGGTGGCCCCGCCTCTGTTATGGTGGACTCTCTCTGTTGTGGCAGGTTGCCTCGGCAACGGCAGCCTGCCTCCCTAGTGGTGGAGAGTCTCAGTAATGGCAGAAGCCCCTCCCCCACCGAGCTGGACTGTCCGGGTTCTGCTGTGCTTGTTTTGAAGGGCTCAACCCAGAGGGTTTCCAATTACTGTTTTTGTTTTCGTTTTTGTTGGCGGTGAAGGTGGGTGGGACCAACCGAGCCTGATCACCTGGCTCCCTGACTCAGAGTCTTTTCTTTTAAGTTGAAGGACCCCGCGTTCTGGTCGCTTGTTGAAAAGGCGCCGGGATCTCCCGTGCTGTGACTCACGGAGTCGGCTCGAACTGCGGCGCCGGCTCCTGGTTGATTTTTTGCCTAGGAATCTCCTGGCCTGGCTCGCTATTTCAGATGAATGGGCAACTCTGCCGTCTCAAGGCTCTGCTCGCCAGCTAAGAGGGCTCCCAGACCAGTGGCTTTTGTAGGGAGAATGGCAGCAACAGGGCGTGGTCACAGCAGCCGCGGGCGGAATCAGCCCCGCGGGGGCCAAAACAGCCGCACCGGCTGGGACTGCGACGCTGGCGACCCCTCTGCCTGGGTATCTCCTGGTCTGTGGGCAATAAGAGTTCATCTGGAAATGCGGCGTCCACTCACCCTCTGCACTTTCACTGGGAGCTGAAGTCCTGAGCTGTTCTTAGGCGGCCATCTTCCCAGCATTCCAAGAATTAAAATTTTTACCCCATGCATACATTGCCCTTCCCCTACAATTATATATCTCAAATAATTTATATGTAAGTAAACAGAATATGCTCTAGAAATTTGTTAGATATCTAGGGGAAAAAAGCTCTACAAAAGACAAAAATACAAATACAAATGCTAAATACACATGTGGAGAGTTTAAACAAAATTTGATTAATAAAATGTGAAAAGGGAAAAACTAAATTACCACATTATATATGCCTATATAAAATCTTCAACATGAATTTATCATTAAATTGATAAACTGAAGTATCATAAACATTTTTTACATTGTTTAAATTCATATATTCAAGTTTTGTTTATAAAATTAAGTTCGTATATTATAGATAACTACATAATTTATTGTCTAAACTAGGGTTATTTTAAGAGTATTAGAAGTATAAATAAGCAAATGAGGAAACAGATATAAGATGTTAGTGATTCAAGCAAGCCAATACATGTGGTCATCCATGGTATATACAGTATTATTTACGAATTTTTCTTCTTGAAGTCCAAGTCTGTGTATGCGTATTAGGCATTTTTTTTTTTAGCCCTTGCTTAGTAAGGTATCTGGCATGTGGTAGATAGTTAAATGCTTTAACTCATGAAGGAATAAACTAATTAATTGATTGAGCTTTATTTTACAGATTTATGAACCAGAAAAGAAAGACCAGAATTTGACACACTCATACCAGTTATACGCAAATATCCAAAAAAATCAGTATAATGTGTTTTACTGCCATTTTCATTTTTTGATGAATAAAAATATTTAAATTTGAGTATTTAGAAGTGGTTGATTAACAACAACGGGAAAGGAGTTGGAGCAGATGGCCAAGTAGAAGCCTCCACTTACTGTCCTTCCCACAGAAACACCAAATTCGACAACTACCTACACAAAAAAGCACCTTTATAAGAACCAAACATTAGGTAAGTGATCACAGTACCTGGTATTAACTTCATATTATTGAAAGAGGCATTGAAGAAGGCAAGAAAGACAGTGTTGAATTGCCAACCCCACCCTCCCCAGCCCCCAAGAAGTGACCACATGGCAGCATGGAGAGAGAATCTGTGTTCTTGGGGGAGAAAGAGTTAAGTGACTGTGGGACTTTACATTGGAACTCAGTGCTGCCAACAACAGGCAGAACTCAGCCAACACCCATGGAGGGAGTATTTAGACCATCCCCAGAGAGGAACTGCTGATGCCAGTGGGTGGACTTGAGTTCCTGCCAGCCTCATCACCACAGGCTAAAAAGCTCTCTGGGGCTCCACACAAACTTGAAAGACAGTCTCGGCCACAAGGATTGTACCTAAGTGAGGCCTACGGCTGAGCTGGGCCAGAGACGGCAGAATGGGAGTGCACATGCACATGACCCACTGAAACACCAGCGGGGGTGACTAAGGAATGTTGACACCACCCCTCCCCTAACCTCAGGCTACACAGCTCATGGCTCCAAAGAGACCCCTTCTTTCTGCTTGAAGAGACAGAAAAGTGGAGATTATTTAGTCTTGCATATTGAGTACGAGCTCAGTCACAGTGGAATACGGTACCAGTCCTAGTCACGAGGTCCCCTTTCCATGCTGTAGTTCCCAGACATTTCTAGACACACCCTGGGCCAGAAGAGAACTGCAGCCCTGAAGGGAAGGATCTAGTACTGGTGAAATTCATCACCCCGTGACTGAAGTGCTATTGAGATCTGAAAAATCAGCAGTGGTAACCAGGTAGTACATACTGTGGGGCCTTGGGTGAGATCCTGAGATTTGCTGGCTTCCAGTGTGACCCAGCAGATTCACAACCATGGTGGATATGAGGAGAGACTCCTGCTTGAGAAAAGGAGGGGTAATAACAAAAAGGATTTTGCTTGCAGCTTAGATACAAGCTTGGTAACAGTGGGGAAGAACACCAAGCAGGGTCTTAGAGTCTCTGATTCCAAAATTTGGCTCTTGGATGGGATTTGTGGGCCTATCCTTGGCCAGAGCCTAGTTTCTTGCCCTGAAGGGTGCATCCCAAACCTCCCAGCATTCACCATGAACTGACTGAAGAGCCCTTGAGGCCATAACTGAACATCACCGATAGCCTCACAGTACTCTCTGTGAGCCTGTGTGGTGGTGGGCACAGGGAGAGATTATTTTGCCTGGGAAAAGTGGGAAGGACTTTGTATTGTGGTTTGAATGCTAGCATAGCCACAGCAGTTAGATTTTTAGGTTTTCTGACTTCAGGCCCTGGCTTCCAGATGGCATCTCTGGACCAGCCGAGGACATGAGGGAACTCACTGCTCTGAAGTGAAGGTCACACGACTGGCTGGCGTCACCACCTGCTGATGTTAAAGCTCTAGGGCCTTGAGCAAATATAGGTGGTAGCCAGGTAGTAGTTACAGCAGACCTTGGGAGAGATTCAGGTCTCATCCAGCCCAGTCCCAGTGATGATGGACACAGAGGTGCTTGAGTAACCTTTCTCACCACTCCGTGCACCTCAGCAAAGAAAGAGAGATTTCTTGGTTCAGTAGAAAGTAAAGGAAAAGCAAGAACCACCACATTTCTTGGAGCGCTCTGTAATGGCTTTCAGTGACCAAAATCTCAGATCTCAACCCCCAAGTCTCTTTGAATATGTAGAAATTTTCCCAGGAAAAATGGATACACACAAGCCCAGAGTGTGAACACTATGATAAAAGCATAACTCTTCAGTGATCAGACACCAGTGAACAGCTAGAGGCATCAAGTCCATACAGAAAAATATGACTTCACTAAATGAAAAGGCACCAGGGTCCAATCCTGGAGAGAGAGACGTATGTGAATTTTCAGACAGAGAATTCAAAATAGCTATGTTGAGGAAACTCAAAGAAAATTAAGAGAACACAGAGAAGGAATTCAAAATTCTATCAGATAAATTTAACAAAGACATTTAAATGAAAAGAATGAAACAGAAAATCTGGAGGTGAATATGAAATTCACATGCTAAAAAATGCATCAGAGTCTCTTAACAGCAGAACTGATCAAGTGGGAAAAATAATTATTGATTTTGAAGACAGGCTATTTGAAAATATACAGTTATGAAAGAAAAAAGAAAAAAATTTAAAAATGAAGTATGCCTCTAAGATCTAAAAAAATAGCCTCATGGGGGCAAATGTAAGTTACTGGCCAGAAAGAAGAAGTAGAGAAAAAGATCGAGGTAGAAAGTGTATTGAAAGGGATAATAGAAAATTTCCCAAACCTAGAGAAAGATATCAATATCCAAATGCAAGAAGGCTATAATAAACACCAGGCAGATTCAGCCCAAAGGAAACAACCTCAAGGCATTTAATAATCAAAATCCCAAAGGTCAAGAATGAAGTAAAGAGTATAAAAGCAGCAAGAGAAAAGAACAAATAACATACAATGGAGCTCCAATATGTCTGGCAGTAGTCTTTTCTGTGGAAACATTACAGGCCAGAAGAGAGTGGCATGTCATATTTAAAATGATGAAAAAAATATTTTACCTTAGGATAGTATATCTATTGAAAATATCATTTAGGCATGAAGGAGAAATAAAGACCTTATCAGACAAAGTTGAAGAATTAAATCAACACCAGATCTGTCATGCAAGAAATGTTAAAGGGAGTACTTCAATCTGAAAGTAAAGGATGTTAATGAGCAAGAAGAAATCATCTTAATGTACAAAACTCACTGGTAATAGCAAGCACAGAGAAAAATGAAGAATATTATACTTTGTGGTGTATAAACTATCCTTATTTTAAGCAGAAAGACTAAATAATGAACCAAACAAAAATAATAATTATTGTTATGATTTGGCTATGTCCTTACCGAAATCTTATCTTGAATTGTAGCTCCCACAATTCCCATGTATCATTGGAAAGATCTGGTGGGAGATAATTGATTCATGAGGGTGGGTCTTTTTCATGATGTTCTCATGAGAGTGACTAAATCTCAAGAGATCTGATGGTTTTATAAGGGGGAGTTTCTCTGTACAAGTTCTCTCATTTTTTTTTTTGGTCTGCTGTCATATAAGATGTTTCTTTCATAAAATTAGTTAGGGAGGATTCCCTCTTTTTGTATTGTTTAGAATAGTTTCAGAAGGAATGGTACCAACTCCTCTTTGTACGTCTGGTAGAATTCGGCTGTGACCCCATCTGGACCTGGACTTTTTTTGGTTGGTAGGCTATTAATTGCTGCCCTAACTTCAGACCTTGTTATTGGTCTATTCAGGGTTTCAACTTCTTCCTAGTTTAGTTTTGGGACTGTGTAAGTGTCCAGGAATTCATTCATTTCTTCTAGATTTACTGGTTTATGTGCATAGAGTTGTTTGTAGTAATCTCTGATGGTAGTTTGTATGTCTGTGGGATCTGTGGTGATACTGCATTTATCATTTTTTATTGCATCTATTTGATTCTTCTCTCTTTTCTATTAGTCTGGCTAGTGGTCTGTCTAGTTTGTTGATCTTTTTAAAAAAGCAGCTCCTGGATTCATTGATTTTTTGAAGAGTTTTTTGTGTCTCTATCTCCTTTAGTTCTCCTCTAAGTTATTTCTTGTCTTCTTTTAGCTTTTGAACTTGTTTGATCTAGCTCTATCAATTTTGACAATAAGGTGTCGATTTTTGATCTTGCCTCACTTCTCATATGGGTATTCAGTGCTACAAATTTCCCTTTGGACACTGCTTTAAATGTGTCCTAGAGATTCTGGTACGTTGTGTCTTCATCGTCATTGGTTTCAAAGATTATCTTTATTTCTGCCTTCATTTTATTGTTTATCCAGTCATAACTCAGGAGCAGGTTGTTCCGTTTCCATGTAGTTGTGCGGTTCTGAGTGAGTTTCTTAATCCTGAGTTCTACTTTGATTGCACTGTGGTCTGAGAGACTGGTTGTTATGATTTTCATTCTTTTACATTTGCTGAGGAGTAATTTACTTCCAATTATGTGGTCAGTTTCAGAGTAAGTGTGATAGGGTGCTGAGAAGAATGTATCTTCTGTGGATTTGGGATGGAGAGTTTTGTAGATGTCCATTAGGTCCACTTGGTCCAGATCTGAGTTCAAGTCCTAGATATCCTTGTTAATTCTCTGTCTCATTTATTTGTCTAATATTGACAGTGGAGTGTTAAAGTCTCCCACTATTATTGTGTGGGATTCTAAGTCTCTTTGTAGGTCATTAAGAACTTGCTTTATGCATTGGGGGTATTGGGTGCATATATATTCAGAATAGCTAGCTCTTCTTGTTGTATTGATCCTTTTACCATTATGTAATGCCCTTCTTCGTCTCTTTTGATCTTTATTGGGGACATCACACACTGAGGTATGTTGGGATTTGGGGACTAGGGGATGGATAGCAGGGGAAGAAGAGGTTGGGGAGGGATAACATTGGGAGAAATGCCTGACGTAGGTGATGGTGGGGGGATGGAGGCAGCAAACCACCATGGCATGTGTGTGCCTATGCAACAATCCTGCAAATTCTGCACATGTATCCCAGAACTTACAGTATAATTTGAAAAATAAAATGTGTGTTTCACCTTCCACCATGATTGTGAGGCCTCTCACCAACCACATGGAACAGTAAGTCAATTAATCCTCTTTTTCCTTATAAATTACCCAGTCTCAGGTATGTCTTTATTAGCAGCATGAAAATGGACTAATATGGTAAATTGGTACTGGTAGAGTGGGGTTGCTGCTGTAAAGATACTAAAAAATGTGGAAGTGACTTTCCAACTAGATAACAGGCAGTGGTTGGAACAGTCTGGAGAGCTCAGAAGAAGATAGAAAAATGTGGAAAAGTTTGGAACTTCCTAGAGACTTGTTGAAAGGCTTTGATCAAAATACTGATAGTGATATAGACAAATCCAGGCTGAGGTAGTCTCAGATGGAGATGAGAAATTTGTTGGGAACTGGAGTAAAGGCGACTCTTACTATGTTTTGGCAAAGAGACTGGAAGCATTTTGACCCCACCCAAGAGATTTGGTGGAACTTTGAACATAAGGGAGATGATTTAGGGTATCTGGTGGAAGAAATTCTAAGCAGCAAAGCATTCAAGAGGTGACTTGGATGCTGTTAAAGCATTCAGTTCTAAAAGGGAAATAAAGTATAAAAATTCAGAAACTTTGCAGCCTGACAATGCAATAGGAAAGAAAAACCTATTTTCTGAGGAGAAATTCAAGCAGGCTGCAGAGATTTGCAGAGATAAGCCAAATGTTGCCAAGACAATGGGGAAAATGTCTCCAGGGCATGCCAGAGGTCTTCACTGCAGCCCCTCCCATCACAAGACTGGAGGCCTAGGAGGGGAATATGATTTCGTGGATCAGGCCCAGGGCATCCATGCTGTGTGCAGCCTAGAGACTCAGTGCCCTGCATCCCAGCAACTCCAACCATGGCTGAAAATGGCCAACATTCTACTCAGGCCATGGCTTTAGAGGGCGCAAGCACAAAGCCTTGGTAGTTTCCATGTGTATTGAGCCTGTAGATGCACAGATGTCAAGAATTGAGGCTTGGAAACCTCCACCTAGCTTTCAGAGGATGTATGGAAATGCCTGGATATTTAGGCAGAAGTTTGCTACAGGGGCTGGACCTTCATGGAGAACCTCTGCTAGGGCAGTACAAAAGGGAAATGTGAGGTTGAAGCCTTCACACATTCTTCCTTGGGTCACTGCATAGGAGAGCCATGAGAAGAGGGCCACTGTCCTCCAGCCCCTAGAATGGTATATCCACCGATAGCTTGCATTGTACTCCTGGAAAGGCTACAGTCACTCAATACCAGCCCATGAAAGCAGCCAGCAGGGAGGCTGTACCCTGCAAAGCCACAGTGGCAGAACTGCCCTAGACCATAGGAACACACCTCTTGCATCAGTGTGATCCTGATGTTAGATATAGAGTCAAAGGAGGTCATTTTGGAGCTTTAAGATTTGACTGCCCTGCTGGATTTCAGATTTGCACTGGGCCTTTAGCCCCTCTGTTTTGGCCAATTTCTTCCATTTGGAATGGGTGTATTTATCCAATGTCTGTACCCTCATTGTATCTAGGAAGTAACTAACTTGCTTTTGATTTTACAGGCTCATAGGCAGAAGGGACTTGCCTTGCCTCAGATGAGATTTTAGACTGTGGATTTTTGGATTAATGCTGAAATGAGTTAAGTCTTTGGGCAACTGTTGGAAAGGTATGATTGGATTTGAAATGAGAGGACATGAGATTTTGGAGGAGCCAGGCTGAGAATGATATTGTTTGGCTGTGTCCCTGCCCAAGTCTTATCTCAAACTGTGGCTCCCACAATTGCCACGTGTCATGCAAGGGATCTGGCGGGAAGTAATTGAATCATAAGGGTGGATCTTTCACAAGCTGTTCTCTTGAGATTGAATAAGTCTCATGAGATATCTGATGGTTTTATAAGGTGTGGGGGGGTTCCTTTCACAAGTTCTCTCACTTTCCTTTTGCCTGCCACCATGTAAGATGTGCCTTTTTATCTTCTGCCATGATTGTGAGGCTTCCCCAGCTATGTGGAATTGTGAGTCAATTAAACCTCTTTTCTTTAGAATTTACCTAGTCTCAGAAATGTCTTTATCAGCAACCTGAAAATGAGCTTTTCAAGACATAGTAAAATAAGACATAAAGAGAAAAAACGTAGCCATATGTCACAGTTATGGACTGAAACCAACATTTCATAATGTTAATTCTCTCCAAATTCATTTATAGATTCAATTCAATCCTAGTCAAAACTCAAGCAGGTTTTTGTAGAAATTAACAAGCTAATTTTAATATTTCATAGAATTTCAAAGGGCCTATGCTATCCCAAACAATGATGAAAATGTTAGATGACTTACACTGACTCTCAGACTTATTATACAGCTACAATAATCAAAACAGTGTGATAAGTGACATAAGAATCAACAAAAATGGATCAGTGGAACAAAATATGGAGCCCAAAAGTAGACGTGCACTTGTACAACTATTGGATTCCTGATAATAGCATCAAAGCCACAGTCAAACAGGGGAAAAAAGTCTTTTCAACAAAAGGCATCGATAAAGTTGGTTAACCATGTAGAAAAAGATAAATCACAACCTCCTACCTCACAATATACAAGGATTAATTTGAGATGGAACTCAGATCCACACATAAATGCTAAAATCAAAAAGCTTTCAGAAATAATCATAGAATATCTTTGTGACTTGGGAGTAGACAAAGGTTTGTTAGAGTGGACACAGCTGTTAAAAAATATTGATTAAATAGATTTCATCAAAATTTAAACCATTGTTCCTTCAAAGATACTCCAAGAATAAAGGCTCCAGGGGAGGATAAACATAGTGGATAGGAGGCAGGACTAGCTTGCAGCTCTAGCTTGGATGGACAGAACAGTGTCGAGATTCACATCATGAACTTTTCCTCCAAGAACTACCTCAGGAGCATACCAGGAAAGCTTAGAGAATCCATAAACCATTTGAAGAAATAAGATCACTGCTGCAGTTTCCTGAGATGCTGGAAAACTGTGAGTCTGCTTGTTTCCTCAGCACGGAGGCTGGTAGTCTGGGGAATTTGGTCACCAGCTGACTGGAAATAGATTCCTTTCTGTTCAAGGGGCATGGTGAGAGTGAGATGGGCCTTTAAGACTTCAGGCTGTGTAAGAGCTGGGTGAGGCCTGTGACTGCTGCTTTCCCAAATTTTCCTGGTGACCTGTATGACTAAGCAGAAGCAGCTATAATCCTCACTGACTTGGGAAAGTCAATCCCAACTTCAACCACAACCTCAGGCCCCACAGCAGCTGCAGCAAATTCCACCCAAGGAGAGTCTGTTTAAATACACATATCCTTGTCCCAATGTGGTGGTCTTTCTCTACCTGCCCTGGTAGCAGAAAACAAAGGTCATATTTCTTGGGAGCTCTATGGCCCTTCCCACTGCCTGAGAAAGCTGAATACTTAACCAGAAATCCTAGGGCAAGTTTACATCCTCCCTGAGTACCACAGCTGATGCACTCTCAAAAGCACCACCTCCTGGTTGGAGGCCAACGAACATAAACCATTGCACTAACAAAAATACAACCAGGGACCCTCAAAGAGTCCACTTCACTCCCCTGCCACACCTACCAGAGCAGAGGGTATCCACAGCCAAAAGTGCTGGAGACAGATCACATCATAGAACTCTACAGGCATTCCCCACTTCCAGTCTGGAGCCCAGTAAGTCCACTGGGTGGCTAGGCCCAGAAAAGCAAAATCACTGCAGTTTGACTCTCAGGAAGCACTATTCTTAGTGAAAAAGAGGAAATACCACATCACAGGAGCACCCCATGCAAAGAAAGAATCTGAACAGCAGCTCTTGAGTCCCAGATCATCTCACTGATATAGTCTACCCAAATGAGAAGGAACAAAAAAACAATTTGGGTAATAGAACAAGACAAGGTTCTTTAACACCCTAAAATGTCACACTAGCTCATTGGTAGTGGATCCAAGCCAAGATGAAATCTCTGAATTGTCAGAAAAAGGATTCAGAAGGTCAATTTTAAAATTAATCTAGTAGGCACCAGAGAAAGGTGAAGTCCAATTAAGAGATATCAAAATCATGACACAGGATATGAAAGAAAAACGTCTTCAGTGAAATAGAATAAATAAAAACAATCGTAACATCTAGAAATGAAGATCATGCTTAGAGAAATGCAAAAGGCACTGGAAAGTCTCAGTGACATAATCAAACAAGCACAAAAAAGAACTTCAGAACTCAAAGACAAGTTTTTGAGTAAACACAATCCAACAAAGAAAAAGAAAAAAATAATTTAAAAAATGAGCAAAACTTCTAAGAAGTATAGTACTATGTTAAATGTCTAAAGCTAAGAATAATTGGTATTCTCAAGGAAGAAGAGAAATCTAAAAGTTTGTAAAACATACTTGAGGGAATAACTGAGGAAAATTTCTCCAGCCTTAATAAAAATCTAGACATCCAAATAAAAGAAGTTCAAAGAACACCTGGGAAATTCATCACGAAATCATCATCACCTAGGCTTATAGTTATCAGGTTATTTAAAGTCAAGACAAAGAAAATAATTTTAAGAATTGTGAGGCCAAAGTACCAGGTAACCTATAAAAGAAAACCTAACAGATTAGCAGCAAATTTCTCAGCAGAGACTCTACAAACTGAAGGAACTGGAGTCCTGTTTTTAGCCCCCTGAAACAAAATTATCAGCCAAGAATTTTGTATCCAGTGAAACTAAGCTTCACAAGTGAAGGAAAGATACAGGCTTTTTGAGACAAACAAATACTGAGATAATTCACTACTACCAAGCCAGCACTATTCTTGAAACAAATTATCAAAATACACCAAAATAGAACCTCATAAAAGCATAAATCTCACAGGACCTATATAACAATAACACATTGAAAAATGAAGTTATTCAGTCAACAAATAGCACAATGAATAGAATAGTACCACACATATCAGTACTAACATTGAATGTAAATGTCCTAAATGCTCCATCTAAAATATGTGGTATGGATAAAAATTCAACAACCAAGTTTGTGCTATCTTCAGGAGACTCGCCTAACACATCAGGACTCACACAAACGTAAGGTAAAGGAGGGGAAAAAGATATTCTATGGAAATTGGCACCAAATGCGGGCAGGAGTAGCTATTCTTGTATCAGACAAAACAAACTTTAAAGCAAATACAGTTAAAAAAGACAAAAAGGGAGATTATAAAATGATAGAAGTACTAGTCCAACACGAAATTATCACAATCCTAAATATATATGCACTTAATGCTGGAGCTCCCAAATTAACAATTACTACTACACCTAAAAAATGAAATAGCAATACAATAATAGTGATTGACGTAATACTCCACTGACAGCACTAGAAGGGTCATCAAGACGGAAAGTCAGTAAAGAAACAGTAGATTTAAACTATACACTAAATCAAATGAACTTAACAGATATTTACAGAACATTCTACTGAACAACTGAAGAATATACATTCTATTCATCAGCACATGAAACATTCTCTCAGGCCACAAAACAAGTCACAGTAAATCTAAGAAAGTAAAAACTATATTAAGGACTGTCTCAAACCACAGTGGAATACAACTGGTAATCAACTCCAAAAGAAACCCACAAATCCATGCAAATATATGGAAATGAAATAAACTGCTCATGAATGATCATGGGGTCAACAATGAAATCCAAATGAAAATTTAAAAATTCATTGAACTAAATGATAATAGAGACAAAACCTATCAGAATCTCTGGGATACAGCAAAAGTGGTGCTAAGAGGAAAATGCATAGCATTAAAGATGTACATCGAAAATTCTGAAAGAGTGTAAGTAGACAACCGAAGGCCACATGCTACAGAACTATAGAAACAAGAACAATCCAAACCCAAACCCAGAAGAAGAAAAGAAATAACAACGATCAGAGGAGAATTAAATGAAATTACAACAACAACAACAAAATACAAAATACAAATGAAACAAAAATCTACTTCTTTGAAAAGGTAAATAAAATAGGCCATTAGTGAGATTAACCAAGAGAAAAAGAGAGAAGATCCAAATAAACTCTGCTACAAATGAAACAGGAGATATTGCTACTGATACCACAGAAATACAAAAGATTATTCAAGGCTAATATGAACACCTTTGTGAGCATAAACTAGAAAACATAGAGGAGATGGATTAAGTTCCTGGAAATATACAACCCTTCTAAATTAAACCAGGATGATACAATAACTCTGAACCCATGACTAATAACAAGAAGCAATCTTGAAATAGTGATCTTTAAACTGCCCCCCCCCCCCACCAAAAAAAAAAAGTCTAGGATCAAATGAATTCACAGCTGAATGCTATCAGACACTCAAAGAAGAATTGGTTCCAATCCTACAGATACTATGTCACAAGATAGAGGAAGAGGGAATCTTCCCTAAATCATTCTATGGAGCCAGTATCACCCTGATACCCAAACCAGGAAAGGACATAACAGTAACAAAAGAGAAAACTACAGACCAATATCCCTGGTGAACATATAATAGAAGAAAAAATCCCCAACAAAATCCTAGTGAACCAAATCTAACAGTGTGTCAAAAAGATAATCCATCATGATCAAGTGGGTTTTATGCGAGGGATGTAGGGATGGTTTCACATGTATTGGTCAATAAATGTGATACTCCATATAAACAGAATTAAAAACAACAACAACAACAACAACAAAAACCACACGATCATCTTAATAGATGCAGGAAAAGCATTTGACAAAATCCAGCATCCCATTATGATTAAAACCCTCAGCAAAATAAGCATAGAAGGGACATACCTCAATGTAATAAAAGCCATCTATGAAAAACCCACAGCCAACATTATACTTAATGAGGAAAAGTTGAAAGCATTCCCTCTGAGAACTGGAACAAGACAAAGATGCCCACTTTCAACACTTCTATTAAACATAGTACTGAAAATACTAGCCAGAGCAATCAGGCAAAAGAAAGACACAAAGGGTATCCAATTCAGTAGGGAAGTTGAACTGTCACTTTTCGCTGATATGATTGTATACTTCGAAAACCCGAAAGACTCATCCAAGAAACTCCTACAACTGGTAAATGAATTCAGCAAAGTTTAAGGACACAAAATTAATGTACACAAATCAGTAGCTCTTCTATACACCAACAGCGACCAAGTGAATAAACAAATCTAGAACTCAACCTCTTTTACAATAGCTGCAAAAAATAAAATACTTAGGAATATACCTAATTAAGGAAGTAAAAGACCTCTACAAGGAAAAGTACAAAACACTACTGAAAGAAATAAAAAAATGACACAAACAAATGGAAACACATTCCATGCTCATGGATGGGTAGAATCAATATTGTGAAAATGACCATACTGCCAAAAGCAACCTACAAATTCAGCGCAATTCCCATCAATATACCACCATCATTCTTCACACAACTAGAAGAAAAAAAAGAACCTAAAATTCATATGGAATGATAAAAGAGCCTGCATAGCCAAAGGAAGGCTAAGCAAAAAGAACAAATCTGGAGGCATCACATTAAACCAACTTCAACTATACTATAAGGCCATAGTCACCAAAACATCATGGTACCGTTATAAAAATGGGCATATAGACCAAGGAACCAGAAAAGAGAACCCAGGAATAAAGCCAAATACGTACACTCAACTGACCTTTGACAAAGCAAACAAAACACAAAGTGGGGAAAGAACATCCTATTCCACAAATGGTGCTGGGCTAAGTGGCAAGACACACGTAAGAAGAATGAAACTGTATGTATACATACAGAATGGAGTCGGAGACTATTATTCTAAGTCAGGTAATTCAGGAATGGAAAACCAAACTTTTTGTGTTCATCAAAACTCAGCTAATGTTAACTGAAGATTTGTGACTTTTAATTGCATATAAATTGTATCTCAAAAGAAAAAAATAACCTGTAAACAAACATGTACAAAGTTACAGGGTAAATCCCCAACAGCAATTTCCTTTGAAATACATTCAATAAAAAGACTAATGGATGGTGAGAGGAAGGAGAGATACATATATATGCTGTAGGACAAATATAGTAAAATATTGATGGTAGAATTTGTGTGACTACATGGTGCTGTAAAGTTTGTTTTGAATAATTTGTGTACTAGCAAATTTCCATAGTAAAATGTCGAGAAAGTACTGATACATCTGTATACCTAAAAAGTGTGCATTTAAAGACTCTGTGCTACTTATGCATTGCACATTTGATTCTGTATACAACGTTGTGTGCCTCTCTTCTGTCTCTTCCCTACTCCCCCATCCTGATTTCTTCTCTCTTCTTCTCTTCCTCTCCTTCCCTCTCACTTTCCTTCCTCACAGTTCTTTCTCCTCATCGCCACAACACTGCATTGCTACATTTCACTCTAACTTCCTACCTACCCATGTCCTCAAAACTGGAAAAAGGAAGCGGGGGTGGGTGTGGGTGAAAATCTGGATATACAAATACATTTTTGAAGCATCTTTATTATGATAAAAACTATGAGAGGTTAATGGCCATTCTTAATGAATGTAAAATCTGATTGTGAACCATGAATATATATATGTCATTAATTTCAAATTAAAATAACAAAGCCGTCAGCCAGTCTACAGATCATACACTGGACTCCACTGGTCCAGAGAGCAGAGAATGTAGAGGGTTTTTTTTTTTTTCTCCTTTGTTAACTGATGGTTAGAAGAGTGCTCAACACATTGTATGTACTCAAAAAATATGCACTGAACTGCATGTACGTATATTCACACACACACACACACACACACACATACACACACACACACACACAGACACAAAGAAGATGGAAGATCCCTAAATAATTTTCCTCATGATCTTGCTCCAAGTCAGCTCTAGCATTAAAAACTAAACAGTGTTAGCCTGGGAAAAATTAAAATAATTCTACTCAGCCCTGAGAATGAGGCCAAGTCTACAATTATAGAGGCCTCTGCTCAGCTCAGTGGCTCTATGCCTTCTCCTCCTGCTTTGAAAAGTTTACTCACAGGACTGTGTGATGACTTTAGTGGACTCTAGGCACCTTTGCCTTTATGACACCTTCCTTCATTAAAAAAAAATATTTAAAGTTACATTTGATGACTAACTTGGCATATAAACAACTATATTCCAGGCTGGATTTATTATTATGTTTTATTTCCCTGTTTTGGATTTTCAAAGACATTAAAATTGTTTTCATTTTCAAGAGCTGCTATGAGTATGGTTTCTAGGCACTGTTCCTTCTGTGCCTAGTGAATGAACTGGTTCTGACTGTAGGGCTTCCTTTTTAAATTTGTATTGCCTTTTAATATTTTCCTTCCTCTTACCAACCTTCTAACAATCTCAAGACATCTTCAGTGATGACGATGTGTACTTTGAGCTCTACACCCAGATTTGAAATCTTTTAAAAAATAATTTTTCAATAGAAAATTTTTCTTTGGCAGACAACCTTTCAGTTTCTCTCTCTGAGAGTAGAAAAGTCAGTCTGTTACACGTTTTTCTTCTTCCCAAGCAGAGCTCAACTTGACCAGAGAACTTCTATTGAATTGAGAGAGTGAGGTTGAATATGCACTGAGCTTCTAAATGGAGTTCTAATGTCTCCTAATGCTTATGATGTCACTTAATACAGATGAAAATCCTGTTGTTTCTCCTGTGGTCTTGAAGTGGATTTTAAAATAAATAGGAGTAGGAATCTTTTCATTTTAAAAAAGGCATTAAAAATGCACTTTAGAAGAGTCTAGTAATTTTAGAAAAGATTAACTTGTATTACCTTTTATTAGTTCTAAAACAAAAGAACGCTGAAGCTGTTAATTTTTCCAGAAGTGGAGACTAAAACCATTTACTTAATACATGTATTTTGAGGACATATGCATGTTCGATAGTGTCACCGACACTAGGGATACACAAAAGTGAGTAAATCATTTTTTCTGCTCTGGAGGAACTTGAAGTCTACAAGAGAAAATTTAGCAATAAATGTCAATAAAATGCGTTAAATTCTATGATAGGAAAATACATAAGAGAACAAGTACCATGTAAGTAAAGAAGGCTTTAGGGATTATTCCCAACTGTATCTTCTGACCTCCTGTGAGGATTATCATACAGATACAGACACATCCACACCCAGACAACTCTGTAGGCAGAGTATATTCCCTATCCTGTTTTCTGGCTTGGCCATGCAGGGTCCAGCCCCGCTGGGTCTAGAGGGTATTCTCTACAGGTGCAGAAAAGAGAGACTGGAGAAATAAAGATGTGATACATCAAAATAAGAGAAAAAGAGTTGGGCCTAGGGAACCACTACCACCAGTACGCAGAGACCAGTAGTGGCCCCGAGTGCCCGGACACTCTTTTATTAGGTAAAAAACAGGGGGCAGGGAAAGTAGGGAAATTACGTGTCTAAGAAACAAGGGGCCCAGGGCTTTCAAGTAACTGAAGCAGGGAGCAGTGACATGCGTTAGCCCTTTATGTTATGCCTGTCAAGAACAAAGTCTTCAAGAATTATGCTACTTCTTGCTATTTACAAAAAATGAACCAGGTACAGAAATAGGGAGTGAAAGCAGACACAGATTGTACCCAGTAGAGCACAGCACCACATAGAAACAATTAAGCCCCCAGGTAGCTACAGGTTGGGCTGACTCTATCAGTCCTTCCACAAGACTGTGGGGGTATGGAGTGTTCTCCAACTCTCCCAAAGGCAGGGATGTTCCCTTCCAAGGTCTGCTGAGTAGTGGGTGCTTTCACAAGCACTGGCAGTACCGAAGAGATTTTAAATGCCCTCCAGCAACCCTTATTCAGGTGTGACAGAGAGGTTGGTTCCCGCATTCAACAGGTTATCTCTGCTGATCACCACCAGTCCTCGTTCAACAGGTATGAATGCCCTTGCCCCATGGCTATATTCCACAGGGTCCCCTATCAGTCCCTGACCACAGCAACCCAGAGTTCCTAGATAATCATGCATAAAATATAAGAAAGCTTTAATCAAGGCTTAATATTCAATATGACTAATGTCTAATCACTCATGATACTTAATATTCAATAAGTCTAATATCTAATCCCTCATCATACTTATTCCTAACTAAATTTCTTTCTATATTCTATTTGTTAAAGAGGAACTGGCTGAGGCTTCAGGCTCCTGCTTGGGCACGTATGAGACTTTCCACCCACATGGCCATGTAACCTGCATGGGCCTATGGATTATGAGCAGAAGTGACCCTGTGCCAATCCTCAACAGAAGCTTTAAAGTGGGACTCTTTGTTTTGGCTTGGTCTCTTGCAGTTCCCTTTGCCATGAAAATTGCGTGTCCTAGACAGAGCCATTTCCTTCATCCTGGATGCTAGAATGAGAATATATGTGTACCCAAAGAGAAGATAACCAGACTAAGCTGCACTAAAACTGTTCCATGCACCCATGAGTAAGAAAAAAAAATGCCACTGTTTAAGCCCTTGAGCTTTTTTGTTTGTTTTACTATAGCGAAAGCTGACCAATACAAATTAGTTTGGTCATCTTAGTAGATCCAGCTTTTCTGCCTGATAAAGCTATATATTTCTATCTTAGAAAGTATTCTACTTGAAAATAACAAAAAGTAAAGAGAAAGTATACTATTTGACTGGCATTAATACAATTACTGGGAAAATAGAACATAAAACAAAATAAAACATGATGGTTTACCATGGTTCCTTGAAAGATCCAGACGTTATAAAAAGGCATCAATAATATCTGATTTGATAAACTTCTTGTGAAACTTATATATGAATACTTTTCTGATGCCATTATAATTGAGTGCCAATCCCTTAGGAAAGTAATTATAAGAACTGGGAAGGCTGGGCACAGTGGCTCATTTCTATAATCCCAGGTAGGCTGAGCCAGTTGGATCACTTGAGGTCAGGAGTTTGAGACTGGCCTGGCCAAGATAGTGAAACCCTGTCTCTACTAAAAATAGAAAAATTAGCCAGGTGTGGTGACACACACTTGTAATCCCAGTTACTCAGGAGGCTGAGGCAGGAGAAAAGCTTAAACCAGTGAGGCAAGATCATGCCACTACACTCCAGCCTGGGTGATGGAGTGAAACTCTGTCTCAAAAAAGAAAAAAGAACTGGAAACATGTTTCTATTTTGGTGCAGTAATACTATCCCTGGAAATATGTTCTAGGGAAATAATTTTTAAAATAAGAAAAAGTATCTTACTCAGAAGCTTTTATTTTTTACAATTATCCATAATGATAGAAAATTATAAAATTATACACAACTATAAAGAGTAATATGGGCTTATTATCTAACTTATGGAAACTCAGTTTTAAAGAATGTTTTGAAATACTCAGCTTGTACTTATGAACGCTAGGTAGCAATGGGGCAAAAATTTAAGAAATAGTGATCATTGGAAAGAGTAGACTAAGTTGCAATGCATACTGTAATTATAGTGATAGAAAAATGTATGAGCATATAGGCTAAAATGACGACTGGAAGAAGTCAATGATATCTCATCTTCCTAATCCAAACTATTTTCAATATTTTCTTTCGTGTGTTTTGAGATGGAACTGAAAATGACAAAAACACATCTTATAGCAAAGAGGCAATACTCTCAAGCCAGCGGTCCGTCCATAATCATGTTTAGTCTCTCATTGCTGAAAATTCTCTGAACTTTTTGTTGTAAATCTGTGTCTAGTCTAAAAAGATGTCTGCTTATACTAATGAGAAGTCTAGTCTAGAGTTTACCCACTTGCTCATTACAATAAGTTGCTTTTTGATTGGCATTTGTCCCAAAGGTAGTTATCCGAAGTCTGAAGTAGAAGCACAACACAGGGATCTTTTGAAAAATACGAAGTCTTGACTTCCATCCAAAGATACTCCATCAGAATTTTGGAGGGTGGTTTCAGGACTCTGCTGTATTTAAAAAACTTCCCCTAATAATTCTTACATTGCCATGTTTGGAAACCACCTACATTCTGCTTGAATTTTTTTCATATACCTGAATAGAAGTGCAAGAAGACGGTGTTTTAGGAAAATATAATCTGGAAAAAAATGTAGAGAGAGAGCCAGCAAGAAAATTAGAAGATTACATTTTCTACTCAACTTCTATTATCTAACATTGACAACCTGACCTTCCTGTTTTTCATTTACTTTATATTACAAAAGAGTGTTTTTGAGAAAATGAAGTAATGAGGTAAGATAACTGGACTGAGCTTACAAAAAGCACCTCTTTTAAAGTATATGCCACCTAGATCTCTGTAATTCAAAGACAGGGTCCTGAAATCTCACAACAAAAATTGGTTCAGATCAACATCATGATAAATTCTCTAGTTGCGTGCTGAGCTCTAATTCATTTAAGTTTCTGTCAATAATTTGGATAAGAACAGGTGATAGTATATCAGATTTAGAGATGAGAGGTTGAAATAGCCGTTCATTCGATGTCAAAATCTGCCAAGATTATTTATAGGCTGGAATAAAGAATAAATATAGGGAAGTAAAACCTAATAAAGATAACTGCATCTTACACTTGAGTCCAAAAGTCTACTGATATAAAATATGGGTGACATGATTAGACGGTAATAAATACATAAAAAATTTAAAGGGTAGATGGATTATAAGCTCAATATAAAAATGATTGGAGGTAGGGAATAGAAGGAGCCTGATTATCAATTGATCCCAAGATGTGGCTGCTGAAAAATTTTTTTTAATTTTAAATACATTTTTTATTTATTCAACACAGTTCTAGCCAGAGCAATCAGGCATAAAAGAAATAAAGGGTATTAAATTAGGAAAAGAGGAAGTCAAATTGTCTCCATTTGCAGATGACATGATTGTATATTTAGAAGACCCCATTGTCTCAGCCCAAAAACTTCTTAAGATGATAAGCAACTTCAGCAAAATCCAGAATACAAAAACAATGTGCAAAAATCACAAGCATTCCTATACACCAGTGACAGAGAGCCAAATCATGGGTGAACTCCCATTTACAACTGCTACAAAGAGAATAAAATACCTAGATATACAACTAACAAGGGATGTGAAGGAGCTCTTCAAGGAGAACTATAAACTACTGCTCAAGGAAATAAGAGAGGACACCAACAGATGAAAAATATTCCATGCTTATGCTTAGGAAGAATCAATATTGTGAAAATGGCAATAGTGTCCAAAGTAATTTATAGATTCAAAGCTATCCCCATCAAGCTGCCATTGACCCTCTTCACAGAACAGGAAAAAAACACCTTAAACTTCATATGGAACCAAAAAAGAGTCTGTATAGCAAAGGCAATCCTAAGCAAAATGAACAAAGCTGGAGGCATCACACTACCTGACTTCAAACTATATTGCAAAGCTACAGTAATCAAAACAGCATGATACTGGTACCAAAACAGAGCTATAGACCAATGGAACAGAACAGGGCCTTGGAAGTAATGCCACACAGCTACAACCATCTGAACTTTGACAAACCTGACAAGAACAAGCAATAGGGAAAGGATTCCTCATTTAATAAATGGTGTTAGGAAAACTGGCTAGCCATGTGCAGAAAGCTGAAACTGGACCCCTTCCTTACACCTTATACAAAAATTAACTCCAGATGGATTAAAGATCGAAACATAAGCCCTAACACCACAAAAACCCTATGAGAAAATCTAGGCAATAGCATTCAGGACATAGGCATAGGCAAGGACTTCATGACTAAAACACCAAAAGCAATAGCAACAAAAGCCAAAATAGACAAATGGGATCTAATTAAACTTAAGAGCTTCTGCATAGCAAAAGAAACAATCGTTAGACTGAACTGGCCACCAACGGAATGGTAAAAAAAAATTGTAAGCTACCAATCTGACGAAAGGCTAATATTTAGAATCTACAAAGAACAAAAACAAATTTACAAAGAAAAAACCAAACAGCCCCATCAACAAGTGGGCAAAGGGTATGAATAGACATTTTTAAAAAGAAGATGTTTACGTGGCCAACAAACATATCAAAAAATGCTCATCATCACTGGTCATTAGAGAAATGCAAATCAAATCCATGTTCAGATACCATCTCATGCCAGTTAGAATGGTGATCATTAGAAAATCTGGAGACAACAAATGCTGGAGAGGATGTGGAGAGATAGGAACCCTTTTACACTGTCGGTGGGAGTGTAAATTAGTTCAACCATTGTGGAAGACAGTGTGGCCATACTTCAAGAATCTGGAAATAGAAATACCATTTGACCCAGAAATTCCATTATTGAGTATATACTTAAAGGATTATAAATCATTCTATTATAAAGACACATGCACACATATGTTCATTGCAACACTGTTTACAATAGCAAAAAGTTGGAATCAACTCAAATGCCCATCAAAGATAGACTGGATAAAGAAAATGTGGCATATATACACCATATAAGACTACGCTACCATAAAAATAGATGAGTTGTCCTTTGCAGAGACATGGATGAATCTGGAAACTATCATTCTCAGCAAACTGACACAAGAACAGAAAACCAAACACCACATGTTTTCAGTCATAAGGGGGTGTTGAACAATGAGAACACATGGAAATGGAAGGGGAACATCACAAACTGGGGCCTGTTGTGGGTGGGGGGGGCTAGAGGAGGGATAGCAGGGGGTGAGGAGATTGGGGAGGGATAACATTAGGAGAAATATCTAATGTAGGTGACAGGGGGATGGAGGCAGGAAACCACCATGGCATGTGTGTACCTATGTAACAATTCTGTAAGATCTGTACATGTATCCCAGAACTTATAGTATAATTTTTTTTAAAGTATATTAAGTAATTTAATTTTAGGTTGCATTTATACATATGCTATCTGGAATAAAGGGATGGATCATTATGCTTCATAATTTCCTAGGATCTAGCAGATATTAGATAATGAGCACTGAATTTTTGAGCAACTGAAATATATATATTTTTAAATATAGGAAATTAAACTAGAAATTATGATATGTTAGAAATAATTGAATTAAGAATATTTAACCTAGAGACTTAAGGAGGAGGAATTTTTCTATCAGTAAAAAAATATTTATTTTCATTGTGCCTAACAAATTTTATTTCTTCTTCTCTTTCTCAGCAGTTTACTTTTTAAAAATTATTTTATTTTTAACTGACAAGTAATAATTGTATACATTCATCAGGTACAATGCATTATATATTTCAAAATGGCTAAAATTGTACATTTTAAATGTTCTTACCACAAACGAATAAGTATGTAAAGTAATAAATATTTTAATTAGCCTTATTTAATCATTATACTATACATGTATCATCAAACACATTGTAATCTACCAGCACATAAAGTTTTTGTTTGTTTGTTTTAGACAGAGTCTCACTCTACCCCCCAGGATGGAGTACAGAGGCATGATCTCGGCTCACTGCAACCTCTCTCTCCCAGGTTCAAGCAATTCTCATTAGTCAGCCTCCTGAGTAGCTTGGATTACAGGCATGTGCCACCACATCTGGCTAAGTTTTGTATTTTTAGTAGAGATGGGATTTCACCATGTTGGCCAGGCTGGTCTTGAACTCCTGACATTAAGCAATCCACTCTCCTCAGCCTCCCAGAGTGCTGGGATTACAGGCATGAGCCATTGCACCTGGCCCAGAATATTTTAATAATTATAGGTGGAAGAATAGCTAGATATAAACCAGGGGTAGAAACTACAAAAACTATCAGATTCATAAAAGGAAAAGGCTAAGAAACTGTTCAAGACTGGAAGAAAATAAAGGGAAATTTCAGTGGCATCTGTCGATATAATGGTATTATTTCATCAAAGATTAATTTTTCTTTAGACACCTATATCATGGTTATGTTGGAGAGTGTCCTTGTTCTTGGGAAACATATACTAGAGGATTATGATAAGGATGCAACATGTCTAAAGATTGATCTTAAATAGTTTTGAAAAACATAAATAATGAAACAGTGAGAGACAAAGTCAATGAGAGAGACCAAATATACTCAAATGTTAAGAATAGCCCATATCTTGGTGAGAAACATGCAGATGTCACAAGTTTTATATAGTTTTGGCACTATCTTAACATAAATCATATAAAAAGTTAAAGAAAGAATCAAAAATTTCAGAATTAGAAAAAGCATGTGACTTGGAGTGGGGCACACATAGACTTAAAATATATTAATGATTTTTTAGTTCTAATTGGGGTTGTGTGTTGATTTTAGCACTCCTTATGTCTTAAAATATATAGAGATCTTAGATATACAGATAAATAAAAGGTTAGCATTATAAATGACTTTATAACTTAACATCTAAAGAAATATACATGATGTAATCCTATCATGCAGGAGTGGGAGCTTGCAGGTGTAATACTAAAAAAATGCACACACACACAAATATGCACAGAAAAAGTCCTTGTTCCTTCAGCATTTTGAGGCATCTACTTGTAATTTTTAAATAAATATCATAAAAAATTTTAAATTATAATTGTTTTTAGTAATTGTGAACATAATACCTTATCTCTGTAATTCTGTAACTAAAGGTATACTATCATTTGTTAGACATAACTTGAGGAATATTTAACCAGAACTCTAAGTTCATATGAAATCTGAAGAATAACACATTCCCTTTGTTTTCTCAGGCTTCAAGTTAGATGTCAAAATCTTAACAAAATCTTAATAGTTTATGTGCTTCAAATAAATGAGTAAAGAAAGGCAAAACATTACTCCTTTCTCTCCAACTAGTCAATATGCTCTTGGCATAATAAGCCATAAGGCTTCAGTCTCTACAGTATACAAGGTAATTGATGAGACACTTCTCAGGTCATAATGACTTTTTGATTCACTCACATTTAGACATCTTGACCTGAATTGTGGTAACTAAAGTGAGTCTTGACAGTCTATTCAGCCTTAAATCAAATACGAGTGAGAAGAAAACATTTCTTTGGTATTTCTATTCCATCGGATTCTAAAACTCCTTTTATTGTACTCAAACTGAGTTCAGGGTTACAGAGGCAGGACGATTTCTCAGACCTACTTGATATACAGGCTTCTGTGAAAATCTCTGGGGAGGAGAAGGAGGAGGGAGCAAGCCAGGTATCAAATTTATAGCCAAAGCAGGTATTATCAGTGCTATTCACATGGCATTGAAGCAACAGGTCAGCCTAGTCAAAGCTGAAATAAGTCTGTTCACAGGTTAATGTCATGATGACCTAGTTGGTACCTGGAGCAGGTAAATGCAACAATGCTGTAGAAAAAGGCCAACACAATAGTCACAGCTTTTCTTAAAGATCTTCTAACTTCTCCTTCTGGCATCTCTTTTCCACTTAGTGTGGGCTCTGTCAAAACTCAGATTCTTAGTTCCACTGTGCTCTCCCTCCTTTCGTCCTACCATTTAAACCTTCTGTTCAGACAGTTGTCTCTTTGGAAAGAATAAGAAGTAAATTCACACTGTTGTATGTGACTGCAGTAATGCATTGCTATTCCTAATAAAAGAGTCTACCATTACTTCCATCACATTGCATCATAACTCATATTGTTGTTATTTTCTGTTTTCCTCTAGTACAGTGTAAGCTTCCTGAGAGCAGAGACCTTGTTCTTCTCTGCTGAATCTCCGACCAACCTAAAATAAAACATGATGTTTCTAATTACCTTCCAATTACCTTCTAATTACCAGACACAAAACAGATAGCCATGTCCTGCTAGAAGCCAGGGGCCTGTTCTTGATAGACGTGGCTCCCAGGCTGGAGTATGGAACATAGAGCAACTGGACTGAACCTCAGCCTCAGGTCATAGAATGGCATGACAGTCAATGAGTAGGCTCCCAGAAGTGTCTTCTAGGAAAAGGGCTGCTGAGTGATCACTGGCAGGAGGGAAGTGGTGGAAGTGGGGACAGACTATGTTCACACAGCACCTACAGAATGTTCACTGAAGACTCCCAGTGACAGATATTCCAAAATAGACATTAAAACTAACTCCTGGTGCCTATGGAGGTAAAGCCATTGATGCACTGTAGAAAAGCCAGCTCAAAGAGGTAGTTGTCATCCAGAAAAATAACTATCATCTGTACTTATTTCCCTACCCACTAGCCCGTGATTTCATCCCTTTTGACTTTTCATATCCCTTCTCTCTAGGTTTTCATTAGCCAAAGAAAATTATTTCTTCTTGTTTGAGCCAACAGAATGAAGTCAAATAACTAGGCTACATCATGGCAGACAGGAGTCAGAAGTAGATAGCAGCCCCACTTGGACAGAGCAGAGCAGAGTATGGAGAATCTCACTGTGAACTTTTGCTCCAGAACTACTGCAGGAATAAACCAGGAAGCCTGAGAGAACCCACAGACCCTCTGAAGGAAGCAGACTGATCCTACAGAACCCAGAAGACACCCCAAATACTGTGAGTGTCCAAGCTGTGGAAGTGGGATGGGGGAATTATCTACCCCTGAACACACACCCTCACTGGGGAACCTGACAGTCTAGATCATTGGAGAAGATTCTGACCTTACCTAGAACTGAGTAAACTTAGAGAGGTAAGCAAAATACAGGGGTAGAAAAAGCTACGGGATAAAGTCTGTGGGCTCTCTGGGTCCCCTGGGAACACATTTCTGCTTTGGTTCACAGGAGTCCTTATGGAGGGCTGCCAGAGGTACTGGGAAAAGACCACCGGGAGAAGAAAACCTCCAGCTGAACTTTCTAATGATTCCAACCAAATGCAGTCTCCTGACCAGAGCTCAGGGAGGGTGTGAATCCAGTGTACAAACTCCACAGGCCCAAAAGCCCCTGCTGGCTTTTGCAGCTGGGAGGCTGTAGTGTGGAGCAAGTTCTCAACCCTGCTCACCCACTGTCCAGAAACAGACTCAGTACTGTTGAAGGCGGAAATGATGGGAGCAAGACTGGCCTTTTGGGTTGCGTACTGCTGGCTTTCCCTCACTTTCCTGACAATCTGAATGACACAGCAGAGATAACCATAATCCTCCTGGAAACATAACTCCATTGACTTGGAAACCACAACTTAATATCCCACAGCAGCCACAGCAAGAACCGCACAAGGAGAGTCTGAGCTCAGACACACCTATCCCTGTCCCCACCTGCTGGTTCTTCCCTACCCACCCTTGTAGCTGAAAACAAAGAACAAATGCTCAGTAGCTCTAGGGCCCCACTAACCAACTTATCCTCCCTTTACTACCAGAGATGATACTCTCTTAAAAGTACCACCTCCTGGCAGGAGGCCAAT
Source organism: Saimiri boliviensis (assembly GCF_048565385.1). Taxonomy (NCBI): domain Eukaryota; kingdom Metazoa; phylum Chordata; class Mammalia; order Primates; family Cebidae; genus Saimiri; species Saimiri boliviensis. Next base: position 37,184,410 of record NC_133454.1, on the reverse strand, counting down.
CAGCACAAAAATAATACATTAAAAAACAAAATTAAGGATCCTCGCAGAGTCCATTTCACCCTCCTACCACCTCTTCCAGAGCAGGTGTTGGTATCTGTGGCTGAGAGACCTACAGATGGTTCACCTCACAGGACTCTGTGCAGATAACCCCCAGGATCAGCCCAGAATCTGGTAGACCTGCTGATTGGCTAGATCCAGAAGAGAGATAAAAATCACTACAGTTCAGTTCTCAAGAAGCCACATCTCTTAAAAAAAAAGTGGGGGGGGGGGTGAGGGAGTTCTACGTCAAAAAAATACCCCTTGAGACAAAAGATATGAACAGCAGTCTTGAGCCCTAGATCTTCCCTCTGGCATAGCTTATCTAAATGTGAAGGAATCAGAAAAACAATTTTGGTAATATGACAGGACAAGGTTCTTTAACACCTCCCTCTCAAATCACACTAGCTCACCAGCAACGGATCCAAACCAAGAAGAAATTCCTGATTATCTAAAAAATAAGTTTGTTATTAAGTTAATCAAGGAGGCACCAGAGAAAGTTGAGGTCCAATATAAGAAAATCAAAAAAATGATACAAGAAATGAGGGGAGAAATATTCAGTGAAATATATAGCATAAATAGAAAACAATCAAAACTTTAGGAAATAAAAATGCACTTAGAGAAATGCAAAATATTCTGGAAAGTCTCAGCAATAGAACTGAACAACAAGAAGAAAGAATTTCAGAGCTCAAAGACAAGATTTTAGAGTTAACCCAATCCAACAAAGACAAAGAAAAAAATAATTTTAAAAATGAACAAATCCTCCAGGAAGTCTGGGATAATGTTAAATGACCAAACCTAAGAATAATTGGCATTCCTGAGGAAGAAGAGGTATCTAAAAGTTTGGAAAATATATTTGGGGAAATACTTGAGATAGACTTCCTCAGCCTTGCTCAAAGATATGGACATCCAAATACCAGAAGCTCAAAGAATATCTGGGAAATTCATCACAGAAATATCATCACCTAGGCACACTGTCATCAGGTTATCTAAAGTCAAGATGAAGGAAAGAACCTTAAGATCTGTGAGGCGAAAGCACCAGGCAACTTATAAAGGAAAACCTATCAGATTAACAGCAGGTTTTTCAGCAGAACCCTGTAATCTAGAAGAAATTGGGGCCCTATCTTCAGCCTCCTTAAACAAAACAATTATCAGCCAGGAATTTTGTATCCAGTAAAACTAAGCTTCATAAATGAAGGAAAGATTCAGTCTTTTTCAGAAAAACAAATGCTGAGAGAATTTACCACTACTAAGCCAGGACTACAAGAACTGCTAAAAGGAGCTCTAAATCTTGAAACAAATTCTGGAAACACATAAAAACAGAAACTCTTTAAAGCATAAAGCTCACAGGACCTATAAAAACAAAAAACAAACAAACAAAAAAGGTCAACAGGCAACAAATACCATGATGAGTGGAACAGTACCTCACATCTCAATACTAACATCCAATGTCAATGTCCTAAATGTTCCACTTAAAATATACAGAATTGCAGGTTGGATAAAAATTCACCAACCAAAGACCTGCTGCCTTCAAAAGACCCACCTAACACACAAGGACTCACATAAACTTAAGGTAAAGAGATGGAAAAAGACATTCCATGCAAAGGGACACCAAAAGCAAACAGAAGTAGCTATTCTTTTATCAGACAAAACAAACTTTAAAGCAACAGCAGTTCAAGAAGACAAAGGGGGACATTATATAATGATAAAAGGCCTTGTCCAACAGGAATATATCACAATTCTAAATATATATGCACCTAACACTGGCGCTACCAAATTTATAAAATAATTACTACTAGACCTAAGAAGATAGACAGCAACACAATAATGGGGAACTTCAATACTCCACTGACAGCACTAGAGAGGTCATCAAAACAGAAAGTTGATCAAGAAACAATGGATGTAAAGTGCATCCTACAACAAATGAACTTAACAGATATTTACAGAACATTCTACCCAACAACTGAAGAATATACATTTATTCATCAGGACATGGAACATTCTCCAAGATAGAACATGTGATAGGCCACAAAATAAGTATCAAAAAAGTTAAGAAAACTGAAATTATATCAAGTACTTTCTCAGACCACAGTGGAATAAAACTGAAAATCAACTTCACAAGGAACCTTTAAAACTATTCGAATACATGGAAATTAAATAACCTGCTCTTGAAGGAGCAGGGGTTAACCCAAAGGGGTTAACAAGGAAATCAAGATGGAAATTAAAAAATTCTTTGAACTGAATGATAACAGTGACACAACTTATCAAAACGACTAGGACACAGCAAAGGTGGTGCTAAGAGGGAAGTTCATAGCCCAAACTGCCTACATCAAAAAGCCTGAAAATTCACAAATAGACAATCTAAGGTCACACCTCAAGGAACCAGAGAAACAAGAACAAACCAAACCCAGCAGAAGAAAGGAAATAACCAAGATAAGAGCAGAACTAAGTAAAATTGACACAAACAAACAAAAAATGCAAAAGATAAATGAAACCAAATGATGGTTCTTTGAAAAGATTTTTTTAAAATGATAGAGCATTAGCAAGGATAACCAAGAAAAGAAGAGAGAAAATCTAAGTAAGCTCAATTAGAACAAAATGGGAGATATTACAATTGACACTACAGAAATACAAAAGATCATTTGAGGTTACTGTGAACACTTTTAAGCACATATACTAGAAAACCTGGAGGAGATGGATAAATTTCTAGAAAGACACAACCCTCCTAGCTTAAATCAGCAAGTATTAGATACCTGAACAGGCCAATAATAAGCAGTGAAACTGAAATGATAATTTTTAAAAATGACCAACAAAAGAAGTCCAGGACCAGACAGACTCACAGTTGAATTCCACCAGATATTCAAAGAAGAATTGGTACCAATTCTACTGATACTATTCCACAAGATAGAGAAAGAGGGAATCCTCCCTAAATCATTCTTTGAAGGCAGCATCACTCTAATACCAAAACCAGGAAAGGACATAACCGAAAAATAAAATTACAGACCAATATCCCTGATGAAAATACATGCAAAAATCTTTAACAAAATACTATCCAACCAAATCCAGCAACATAGCAAGAAGATAATCCACCATGATTAAGTGGGTTTCATATTAGGGGTACAGGAATAATTTACCATATGCAAGCCAACAAATGTGATGCACCACAAAAAAATTAAAAACAAAAATCACAAGATCATCTCAATAGATGCAGAAAAAGCATTTGACAAAATTCAGCATCGCTTTATGATTAAAACCCTCAGCAAAATTGGCAAACAAGGGACATACCTCAATGTAATAAAAACCATCTATGACAAATCCACAGCTGACATAATACTGAATGGGGAAAATTTGCAAGCATTCCCTCTGAGAGCTGCAACAAGACAGGAATGCCCACTCCTACCACTTTTATTTAACATAGTACTGGAAGTTCTACATCTAGTAATCACACAAGAGAAATAAAGGGCATTCAAATTGGTAAAGAGGAGTTCAAATTGTTGCTGCTTGCTGATGATATAATTATATACCTAGAAAACCCTAAAGATTCATCCAAAAAGCTCCTAGAACTGGTAAATAAATTCAGCAAAGTTTCAAGACACAAAATTAATGTATACAAATCAGTAGCTTTTTTACACACCAACAGCAACTAGCTGAGAATCAAATCAAGAACTCAACCCCTTTTAGAATAGCAGCAAAAAATAAAATAAATAAATACATAAATAATAAAACACTTAGGAATATACCTAACCAAGAAGGTGAAAGACCTCTACAAGGACAACTAGAAAACACTGCTGAAAGAAGCCATAGACACAAACAAATGGAAACAAATCCCATGCTCATAAATGAGTGGGTAGAATCGATATGGTAAAAAAGACCGTACTGCCAAAAGCAACCTACAAATTCAGTGCAATTCCCATCAAAATACCACCATCATTCTTGACAGAACTAGAAAAACCAATCCTAAAATTCACATGGAGCCAAAAATGAACCCACATAACCAAAGCAAGACTAAGCAAAAAGAACAAATCTGGAGGCATCACATTACCTGATTTCAAATTATACTATAAGGTCATAGTCATCAAAACATCATGGAACTGGTATACAAATAGGCACATAGATCAATAGAACAGAATAGAGAACCCAACAATAAAGCCAAATACTTAGAGCCAACTGTTATTTGACAAATCAAGCAAAAACAAAGTTGGGAAAGGATACCCTATTCACTAAGTGATGCTGAGATAATTGACTAGCCACATGTAGGAGAATGAAATCTTTCCTGTAAGATGACAGATGGATCCTCATCTCTCATCTTACACAAAAATCAACCCAAGATGGATTAAGGGTTTTAATCTAAGACCTGAAACTATAAAAATTCTAGAAGATAACATCAGAAAAACCCTTCTTGACATTGGCTTAGGTAAGAATTTCATGACTAAGAATCTAAAAGTAAATGCAATGAAAACAAAGATAAATAGGTGGGACTTAATTAAACAAAATAGCTTTTGCACAGCAAGTGGAACATTCAGCAAAGTAAACAGCCCACAGAGTGGAAGAAAATCATCACAATCTATGCCTATTTCAAGGGACCAATATCCAGAATTGACAACGAACTCAAATCAGCAAGAAAAAAAACAAACAATCCCATCAAAAATTGGGCCAAGGACATGAATAAACAATTCTTAAAGGAAAGTATAAGAATGTCCAACAATCACATGAAAAAAATGCCCAACATCTCTAGTAATTAGGAAAACACAAATCAAAACCACAATGTGATACTACCTTACTCCTACAAGAATGCCCATAATCAAAAAAATCGAAACATAGCAGATATTGGCATGAATGCGATGGAGAACACTTCTGCACTGCTGGTGGGTATGCAGACTGGTAAAACCACAATGGAAAACACTATGAAGATTCCTTCAAGAACTAAAAGTAGAAGTACCATTTGATTCAGCAATCTCACAACTGGGTATCTACCCAGAGAGAAAGAATTCATTATATGAAAAAAAGTGTACACACTCATGTTTATAGCAGCACAACTTGCAATTGCAAAAATGTGGAACCAACCAAATGGCCATCAATCAAGAAGTGGATAAAGAAACTCTGTGTCTGTGTGTGTGTGAGAGAAGACGAGAAAGAGAGAAAGAGGATAGATAACAGATAGATAATAGATGTACAATGGAATACAATTCAGCCATAAAAAGAAATGAATTAACGGCCTACACATTGAGAATAATTAATGCTTTACAAATGATCTGGGTATTCCTTGATGCATTTAAGTTGACACCCAAAATCAATCCTCATAAACCCCAAGCTTGGGATTTATTAATTCCTTTGCCTGTTCTTACCACATTTTTTTATTTGCTTGGGAGTCACTTGATCTTCCCAGGAAGGATAATTATGTGAGTAATTTAATTTTTTCTTATCCTCTTAGTATGTGTATGGTGTTATCAGTTTTGACATCAAAACCAACAGGGTCCACCTTGTTTCTACAGCATGTCAAAACCACCATAAAAGCAATATCCAAAATACAGTTGTCGGGGGGAGGATGCATGACAGCATATTCAAGCTTATGTACATGGCATTTGAGGTCAGGGTATGGAAAAGTACTGAGGCACTGTGTATGTTATTTGTGCATGGAAATAAAACTCCTTGACCCTGAAAACAGGACAGGGAGTAGAGAGTGTGGTATAATAAGGAACGCTGAAAACAGCCTCCTGAGAAAGCAGTTTGAGTGCGTACAAGGTCATAGGTGCCTCAGCAACTCACCTCAAATGACCATCTAGTGGATGTCTGTAGCTAATACAAACCCTTTTGATAAATACTTGGTGGACAGATGCTGGGGCGGACTCTCTCAGAAGAGCTGCTCCCTATCCCCACTCAGCTGGAATTGTCTAAATACTTCATTCTTGGCATTCACTGCAAGCTATAAGCTCTGCAAGTGGTACCCTTAATGTGATCACCTTGAATTGACACATGAAAGAGGAGAACTCATCGGTTTTCAGGGAATCCTGGTAAGGGGCAGTCCTGACTCCCATCAGGAGGACAGGACGCACACATAAAATATCAAGGGCTGTGTTATCATGGGTCAAGAAATAACCAAAGAGCAAAAAGTATTTTTTTAAAACAGTGCAATAGCTACTTAGGGCGATCCAGTGCCAGGAGCACTATACAAGCTTATGCTCTTAATTAGGCAGGAATGTTCTTGTTTTCCTGATCAAGGAAACTTTGATTTAAAGTTATGGGAGCAGGTAGGTCACTGCATGAAAAGAGGACACAAGCAAGATCATTTTACTAATGTTACTATTTTGATCACCTGGGCACTGCTATGCTCTACCTCGTATCCTGTTTATCTACCAGATTGCAGTGAGTCAAACTGCTCATCTTCTCCACCTGAAGGGAATTCAGGAGACTTAGAAGGAAAAACAGAAACCGGAAAAACAGGGATTTCTCTTCCCACTTCATTCCCTTCTATAGGGAGTAAGAAAGAGATTTTTTTCTAGTGAGGATAAGAACAGACCGCAGCCTTTTCCTCCCACTCTAGAAAAGCTATTGCCCTCCTTTCCTCCACCTTCAAAGGAACCCGACATCTGTTTCCCTTATTCAGGCAACTGTGCCTCCCATCCCCCTTGAGAAGACTGGAGGCTGCCCAAAGGATGATTCTTGGATAAGACCCCTAGTCAGCAAACAGGCGGCCATGTCCCCTTGACAAACTTCCCTGCTGGAGGAGGGAAGGAAAATGGCCGATTATGATTGTCTTCCTAACATGCAAGTTCTCACTTCCTACTTCCAACAGTGGCCTTGCCTTTTTTTTCTTTCCCTGGAGTATAAAGGAAAGTTTCATGCTGCCTCCTGGGTTTTATCCCAGAAAGCTCTGGCTTTCTTGTTGCCCACAGAGGCCAGGGACAGGAGAGTTGCTAAGATGCCATGGAGTGCCCATTTAGTCACTGGTAGTCTAGGCAAGTTGCCCCTTCCTGGATATATGGTAATGGAGAGGAAACCAAGAGGCACAGAAGGAGTCCCTGGGTGGCTGCAAGCTGCTCCAGCCCGGTCCTGAGGATGCCCCTCACCATGGTCATGTGCCTGAAAAAGTGGCCTGCAGCTTGCTGTGCTGATGCTTTTTCTACTTCTGCCACCCCTCGCATGTCTCACCTAACAAGCAATTCCTTGTCTTCCCTGGCCCCCTGGGGAAAGGGCTAAGAAACAGTCCATGGGCAACCTGATCTTATTAGCCTAAGGTGGGCAGAGGGGTGTGGAGCAGCCTAGAATACAGAGCTCTGGGGGAGAAGCCCGCTAATAAGGGGGGATCTCTCACAGCCATTAAATGCTAAGTAGGCTGAGGTGGGTTAGCTCTGCCAGATGCTGTCATCTTCAGAAGACAGATGCAACAGTAAGGAATATTTATTTTGCTTTTCTATAAAATGTCCTAAAACACTGTGTCTGGGACACTTCGAAGCAGACCCTGTGCTGCATATCTGCTCCTGCCCTCAACCTCTCTGCTTGAGGGTGGTAAAAATAATAAAAATCCCAGTATATTTTCAGTACCTTACCTAACAGAGTTGGCTCAAAGCGTAGGTGTCCTGGAGGACGAGGGGAGACATCTTCTCCTAGCCTGTTACCCTCTCGACTCCTGCCTCCATGATTATACAAACACTTTACCACCTGGTCGTTCTCTAACCTCTTGCTGCCACTTGTAGTATGAGCGCAGCAACAGGTGATGACTGTTAAAAAGAGACACTGTCTAAGGAGCCCAGAGCAGATGGGAAGAAACTGGCCACAGCCCTACTTTCCCAAGCTCATTTCTAAGAACATTCTAACATTCTAGCTAAAGGCTAATGCAGGAAAATGGCCAGCACCTAAAGACTCTTTTTTTTTTTTTTTTTTTTAAATACAGTCTCATCCTGTCACCCATCCTGGAGTGTAGTGGTGTGATCTCGCTCACTGCAATCTCTGCCCCTCAGGTTCAAGCAATCCTGCCTCAGCCTCCTGAGTAGGTGGGATTGCAGGCACGCACCAACACACCCAGCTAATTTTTGTATGTTTAGTAGAGACAGGATTTTGCCATGTTGGCCAGGCTGGTCTTGAACTCCTGACCTCGTTATCCACCTGCCTCAGCCTCCCAAAGTGCTGGGATTACAGGTGTGAGCCACCCCGCCAGGCCAGACTTAAAAAAAAAAATTTCTGCTAATTTTTACACACTTAAGCTAACTCAATGCAGGTTTATTATCTTGGCGTCCTGCAGCCACATTTTAATGACTTTTTAAGGCCAGAAATTATGGTAGAAATCACTTAAAATATCCATCCTGTCCATGCCCTAGTTAACAGGAAGGCTTTATCTTTTGCCATCTGTATTGTATATGTTATGTACGTGTCTTATAATCCCTCTAAACACATATAAAAGACTACAGATTTAATAGCCTCTTTTCTCATAAAGAGATGTCAGCGTTGCCTCCAATTATCAAGATATAATCCCACTACTCTTTTTCTACCTACCGGCAAGCAAGGAATAATTTCATACTCTTTTATCTTGTGATCTTAATTGGCAAGTAGCAATGGCTGACTTTATTGGTAATATCAGCTTCCACTTACGAGCCTGTAAGCTCCTGAACTGTTTATGGACTGTGTCTTTTAAATTTGTGTCTATTGTTGTCTCTGAGCCCTTGTTTCAAGCCACTACTTTCTTTACAGATGGTTCAGGAAAAAGCAAGTAAAAGCAGCTATAGGGTGGCAAGATGCCATGCAGAACTGACAACACAAAATCCAGGAACATTTTAAAACTATGCAATAGGTACAGTTAAGTGCCCTAATATTGGCTTTACACACTTTACATCCTCACCAAGACATAAATATGGTAAGTGATTCTGCTTATGCGGTGTATCGTATTACTAATTTAGATCTTGCACATGTGAAGGGTGTTACTAATGAATCCCTACTAGCTTTGTTTCTTACAGTGCAAAAGCTCCTCTGTGCCTGTCCTCACTATCTTTATATCACCCATACTCGCTGTTATCCTAGGTTACCTGGCCCTTTATAAGAAAGGAACGCTCAAGCCAATGCTCTGGTACAACCACAAATGTGGTTTGCAGATTCTTCTGCATTTTTGTGAGCTCAAGCTGATCATGCTTTTCTCATCAGAATGCCTGCAGTCTTAAACAGCAGTTTCATTTGACACTTGCTTAGGTTATTAAAACATGATTATTAAAACTTATCCTGATTGCCAAAAACGTTCTCTCTCTCCTTTTTCCTTAGGGCTTGGTGCCATCCCATGAGGTCTGGTGCCTAATGCTCTCTGGCAAACTGATGTTATTTAGAAACTGATGTATCCACCTTTAGATGTTTTAAGTTTTTCCACATTATCAAGGACACTTACACAGGTTTAATACATGCTAACCCCCAGACCAGAGGAAAAACTAAAGATGCAATTGCTCATTTGTTTAAATCTATTATGAATTTAGGCCTTCCACAAACTATAAAAACTGATAATGGACATTGCTATCTTAGTGCTCAATTTGCATATGCAACTTTGGTACATACAACATAAAATTGGCATAACTCATAACTCAAACAGTCAGCCCATTATTAAATGAGCTCATTAAACTCAAGTATATCTTAATAAACAAAAAAGGGGGAATATGGGGCTCTTTTCCTTGAGAACAGGACCTGTCGTTGGAGAATCAACCAGCAATGACAGTGGCGACTCGGAAGTCATCTGACATTACTTGAGGACAGCTAAAGAAATTGGATCAACAAGCAACTATCCAGCTTGCCACCTGGAAGTCCCTGCAACTGCAGAGAACTGGCTTCTTATGTATCTGGAGGTAACTGGGGAAACTTCTGAGAAAGTAAGACAGACGTGGATGCCAGGGTGGCTGGTAATTCTTGTCCTTTGCCAAGTGGGATCACTCAAGAGTCATGTTCTACATCCCTGTTTTTAATGTTATTACATGATGTGATGCTGACCCACCCCTGTCATCTAATAATACATCTTGGACAAGAGATTGATGGATGACCCTGTCTTACCCCTTAACTGAAAATCTGAGATGGATTAAACTTAATAACTCCTTAATTGTATTGTGTAGTTATCCCCCTCTTTGTTTTTCCACAATAGCACATGACAAGTGTGTTACTCTCATTCCTCAGGAGTCTCTTTACTATCAGCCCAAAAGGGACGCTAAGCTTGCAAATTGACCTTTATTTCTGCTGTTACCACTATTCTTAACTGAGGCCTCTAACAAAGCTACAGAAGTGCTTAATCTTCCTATATGCCATCCAAATAGAGACTGGCAATATAAGTTTGAGGCTGTCCAGTCGTCTCCATGTAGACAATCTACACCATGTTAGGTGCCTCTGTTTGATAATGGCACTTTACTTGATTGGAGCCCCATGTTTATGTCTGCAAATCAGGCTATTGAATTTGGGAGTCCCTCTAATAGTTTTATCACATGGTCAGAGTATGGGCTTTCAGGACCAATATTACAACCAAAAGGGAAACAAGCCTTAAGTCCTGCTCATACCTGCAGTTGGAGACAAGGTCTTCCTTTTCTGAACAGGTTCTTTCACATGGTGAGTACATTACTAGTGATGACAACTATACCCTCTCTTTGCACAATAATGTTACTGATGTAGTCTTGGTTTGTACTACACAGCCTTATATATACTTCTGTTTGGGCAAGGTGTTTCTAACATAGAGCAGAATCAATCCTTTTACGGTATTAAAGTCTCTTCCAGTAGCTGGTATGCTACATCTTTGTCTCATCAAAACGTTATACAGTTAAATATAACCTATGTCATGATCTTGATACAGTGAGCAGAATTGTGGCTGCCTACAAATTTAACCTGGAACTGGAAGGAGATTCCACCTTGCAGTTATTTAGAAAAGCACATCTGCAAGGGGCTTACCATACCATTTGTCTTCTCAAATTTCCACTCTTGAATGTGAATTAAAGAAATAACTTGAAGAATGGTCACAGCAATTATAAACAAGTACCCCTCGGCAATTACAAGAAGGCTTTCAATGGTTAAACCCAAACACTTTGTTGTCTGGGTTAAACATACACATTTGGGTGATGGCTGCTATACTTAATCTTTTTTGTATCTGTTGCTAGGCATTTGCAGATGGCTCTGTGCTACCATCCAATGAATCCACAACCAGGGAAGAACAATAGAAGTTTACCTTGCATTGAATAGCATGCTCTAAGAATTAAAGAAAGGGGGGATGTAGGGGGTACATGACAACTTATTCAAGCTTATGTACATGGCATTTGAAGTCAGGGCATGGAAAAATACTGAGACACTGTGTATGTTATTTGTTCATGGAAATGAAACTTCTTGACCCTGAAAACAGGACAGGGAATAGAGTGTGTGGTATGATAAGAATTGCTGAAAACAGTCTCCTGAGAATGCACTTTGAGTGTGCACAAGATCACAGGTGCCTCAGAAATCCACCTCAAATGACCATCTAGTGGACATTTGTAGCTAATACTAGCCCTTTCAGTAAATACTTGGTGGACAGATGCTGAGGTGGATTCTCTCAGAAAAGCTACCCTCTAGCTCTGCTGGAATTGTCTGAGTACTTCATTCTCAGCATTCACTGCAAGCTATAAGCTCTGCAACAGTTAGAGTAGCTAAACTAATATCAGACAAAATAGATAGACTTTAAGACAAAAAACTATTTTACTGGAGATTAAGGTCATTTTATAATGATAAAAGGTGTAATCCATTAGGAGAATATAGCAATTATAAATAAATATATATATAATGTATTACATATGTATACCTAACAATAGAGTCCTAAAACACATAAAGCAAGACAGAAGAAAAAGAAGAAATAATTTAATAAGGATATTTCAATATCCCACTTTCAATAATGTATGGAACAATTGAGGTATACGATCAACAAGGAAATAGATAACTTCAAGAAATGTACACATCAATTACATCTAACAGACAACTAGAGAACACTTCCCCCAATCACAATTACACATTCTTCTCAAGTGCACATAAACTTCTCCAGAATATGCTAAGCTAAACACAATACTTGATAAAATTAACAGGATTAAAATCATGCAAAGAATGTTCTGCAACTTCAATAAAGAAAAATTAAAATTCAACAACAAAAGAAAATTTGGGAAATTCATACATATATTGAATTAAACAATACACTCCTGGGCCAGGCACAGTGGCTCATGCCTGTAGTCCCAGCACTTTGGGAGGCTCAGGGAGGCAGATCACTTGAGGTTAAGATTTTGAGACCACCCTGGTCAATACAGTGAAACCCTAGCTCTACTAAAAATATGAAAAAAAAAAAAAAAAAAAGCCAGGGATAGTGGCACGTGTCTGTAATTCCAGCTACTCAGGAGGCTGATGCAGAAGAATCGCTTGAACCCAGGAGCCAGAGGTTGTGGCAAGCTGAGATCACGCCACTGAACCTCAGCCTGGGTGACAGAGCTAGATTCCATCTCAAAAAGAAAGAAAAACAAAGCAGCACTCTGAAATAACAAATTTGTTAATGAAAAAAAATCACAGAGTAAATTAGAAAATACTCAGAAATGAATGAAAATGAAACTACAAACACTTATGAGATGCAGCTAATGCAGTGCTTAGAGGCAAATGTATAGCTAATGATGTTTACATCAAAAGAAGAAAGTTCTCAAAGCATTTTAAGAGGCTAGAAAAAGCAGAGCAAATTAAATCCAAAGGAAGCAGAAGGAAGTGTAACAGAAACTACTGTCCCTTCTTGAAAAACAATTGTTTTTCTTCTTTTTCCCCCTTCTTTCTATGCTGGGCTTTTAGTAATGTTTAATTCATTTTCTTTGCTTAAAGAACTCCGGGAACTAGACTTGAAAACTAAGTATAGAATCAAGGTTGCGGAACATTCCTCCCCAAAAAGAATGCTGAGCAGTTAATCTATATTTCTGTTGGAATCAGGCTGATAGCCGTCAAGATCAGACATGCTTACCTGCATATAGCAAACCCCTGTGCATAGTTTCTCCATATTCCTCCCACCACACCATAAAAACCCTCTAGCCAGCTTGAAGAACTGAGATCATCTCTGCAACACTAGTCTGCCATCTCTCAGGTTATGGCTCTGGAGTAAGTCTGCTTTTTCTCCCACCAACACTTGACTCTGGAGTTTGGATTTTGACCAACAACCAGCCAAAGCTAGGTTCAGTTACAAAAGAAAATAATAAAGATTGTAGTAAAAATAAATGAAACAACATAGAAAAACAGAGAAAATCAACAAAAGTAAAAGTTGATTTTTTGAAAAGATAAACAAAATTGCCAAACTCTGGCTAGACAAAACAATAAAAAAAGGGAGAAAACACAAATCAGTAAAAATCAAAAATGAAAAAGATTATCTATCAAAAAGACAGACAACAGTGTTGGTAAGGATGTGGAAAAATTAGAGTACCCATACATTGCTGGTGGGAATGTACAACAGTACAGCCTCTTTGGAAAACAGTCCTTGAAATGCTAGGCATAGACTTATTATACAATCCAGCAATTCTACTTCAAAATTTGCCTCCCCTCCCACACAAAAAAATGAAAATATATGTCCACAAAACTTGTGCATGGATATTTGTAGCAGCATAATACAAAAAATAGAGAAGGCCAGGCATAGTGGCTCATACCTATAATCCCAACACTTTGGGAGGCTGAGGTGGGCAGATCATCTGTGGTCAGGAGTGAAATGCCATCTCTACTCAAAAAACAAAAATTAGCCAGGCATGGTGGTGCATGCCTGTAGTCCCTGCTACTCAGGAGGCTGAGACAGGAGAATTACTTGAACCCAGGAGGTTGCAGTGAGCTGAGATCAGACTACTGCACTCCAGCCTGGGAGACAGAGCAATACTCTGTCTCAAAAAAAAGAAAGGAAAACAGCATAATTGTCTATCGACTGATAGCCATATAATGGAATATTATTGGACAATAAGAAACAACAAAATGCTAATACATGCTACAACATGGATAATCCCTGAAGTCATGTTAAATGAAAGAAGCCATTTTAAATGTTAAATGTGTAACAAAGTTACACATTGCATGATTTTATTAATTGAAATGTCTAAAACAGTCAAATCCTTAGAGACAGAAAGTAGCTCGGTGGTTGCCTGGGAATGAGACAGGTAGACAGGGAGCAGAAATGGAGAATGACTGTTAATTTGTATGGAGTTTCTTTCTGGGATACTGAAAGTGTTCTAAAATTATATTGTGATGATGTTACACAACTTCAAGAATATACTCAAAACGACTCATGTACAGTTTCAGTGGATGAATTTTAAAGTGTGTGGAATGTATCTCAATAAAGACATAAAAAATAAATACAAGTATAACCAATGTTAATAAAGGAAAAGAACAGTTGACAAAGGAGCATAGAGCAAAGAGCCCTAATCTAAACTGGTATTTGTGAAGGGGTGGGGGGCACTGACATGAGGAGGGATCAAAGAAAACATTCCCAAGCACATAACCTGTGAAAGGGTACTTGAGGATAAGAGGCAGTTAGTTTTTTAGGCCAAAAGGGGTGAGGAGGATGGTAGCTGCTGAAGATTTTCTCACACTAATAGATGAGCATATTTGAAGATCTGAGGACAAAACATAGAACATAGCGTACTCCACCTGGAGCAGCTAGACTGAAGGACAAAGTGGTTGGAGAGGAGGCAGAAGGCAAGTAGGGGCCAGGACATGCAAAGTCTCATACACCATGTTCAGAATCTTGAAATGATCCCAGTGGAAAATAAGAAGTAATTGAAGCATTATAAACAGAAAAGTTACATGATCAAATCTGTACTTTAGAGAGATCATTCTGACTCGGAGTGGAACGTAAACGTAGATTGTCATGAATAAACCAAAGGAGATCACTTGTGAGGTTATCTGAGCAGCCCAGTTGAAGAGAAAAAGGTGATGAAGAGAGACTGGGTGGCTATAAACAACTTTGTCAGAATTTGATGATAGTTACCAAGATTTTAGCTTGAGTTGTAGGTACATAGTGATTTTACTTACTGAGACAGGAAAGATGGCAAAGAGGGAAGTTTAAAAGGTTAAAAGAGGGCCAGGTGTGGTGGCTCACACCTGTAATTCCAGCATTCTGGGAGTGCGAGGCAGGAGGATTACTTGAGCCCAGGAATTTGAGGCCAGCCTGGGCAACATAACAAGAATTTATCTCTACCAAAAAAATTTTAAAATTAACCAGGCATGGTTGTGTCCTGCTGTGGTCCCTGCTACTCGAGAAGCTGAGGTGAGAGGATCACCTGAGCATGGGAGTGAGGGCCTGCTGCCTGGTTCACAGTCAGCTGTCTTTTTGTTGTGTTCTCACATGGCAGAAAGGACAAGGAAGCTCTCTAGAGTCTCTTTTAAAAGGGCGTTAATCCCATTCATGAGGGCTCCAATCACCTAATCACCTCCCAAAGACCCCACCTCCACAGACCAGCACATTGAGGATTAGGGTTTCATCGTACAGCCGTTGGGAGGCTATAAACATTCAGTCTATAGCAAAAGGCTATAGTTTTCTTCCTGATTTTGACGTCAAGAAACATAAATTTAAATAAAGCTATGTTCAAATGTCTTTTTCACTTCAGACTGGCCAAGATTAAAGTGTTTGATACTACTATGTTGGCAACAATGTGAAGAAACAGGCAATCTTGTTTGTGCATTGCTAGTAACAGCTTAGATTAATATAATCTTTAAGAAGAGCAAGTTGACAAAATCAAAATTAAAATGTGCATGCCCTTTGACACAGCAGTTTCACTTGTAGAAATTTTACCTAAAAATAAATTTACATAAGTAAAACTTGTCAGATGTATATTTTTTGAAACAGTTTGTGCAAGTAAAAGATTGGAATCAATCTAAATTCCCTTATATAAGCAAATAGTTACATAAATTATGTATATTCATATGATAGAATTAACTCATACAAAATAAGGATGTTATTTTATGTTTATGTGGAACAAATTCTAACACAGTTATTAAAAGAAGCAGGATAATGTGTGTAGTATGTGATTGGTTTTGTAAAAGGAGGAAAAAAAGAAAAAATGTATTTAAATATATATATAATTGAAAATGCATAAAATATAGATACCCTAGAAATGAAAACATTATTCACCTTTAAAAAGAGGAATTCAGTTGACCAGAAAACAAAGGTAGAAAATTTGTCAACATAACTATTTTTATATATTTTGATTTTATAAACATATTATTAATTTCTAATTCAATTAATTGGTTAACTAATATGTATAATTAATTACATATTTTATACATGTAAACCATTGGTAGACTTTAATTCAAAATTTTGTTCTATAAATCACTGTATATATATATTTTAATCAAAATATAAAAAAACAAAGAAAATATAAAAAAATATTTTTAAGGTACAAAAAAATTATTGTAACTGATGTTTTCCTATACATCTGCAATTTTTTTATACCTTAAAAAAATAAACAAAAGTAAACAAGTAAAAACACTTACCTGTGTGTTTAAAGCAACTGTTAGTTGTTTTCTGATACTTAAGGTAAATTCTTTCATAACTGAAGGTCAAGACCTCAGAGAAAACTCAAAATTTATCCTTCTACCATGTGAATGCTGCCTTCTGAGTGGACAGAAGACCTCTGTTGTTTCACACTACTGCCACTTTGACATCCATTGCCCACATAATGCACTTAAATTCCTCAGCCGGCTGGGCACAGCGGCTCACACCTATAATCCCAGCACTTTGCGAAGACGAGGCGGGTGGATCATGAGGTCAAGAGATCAAGACCATCCTGCTCAACATGGTGAAACCCCGTCTCTACTAAACATACAAAAAAAAAAAAAAATTAGCCGAGCATGGTGGCACACACCTGTAGTCCCAGCTACTCGGGAGGCTGAGGCAGGAGAATTGCTTGAACCCAGGAGGCAGAGGTTGCGGTGAGCCGAGATCACGCCATTGCACTCCAGCCTGGGTAACAAGAGCGAAACTCTGTCTCAAAAAAAAAAAAAAAAAAAAAAAAAAAATTCCTCCTCTTACATTCAAAGCTCTCTACAACTGAACACTCCCCCTTGTTCAGTTATTTGGCTGAATAATGCTTATAGTTCATTTATCATGTTTCTGCCAAAAGAACTTCTTCATAAGTTCTTGAAACCCAGACACTCCTGACCCTCAGGCTTCTTTCTTGCTCCTGTAAAATCTCCCTCATTGTCTTGCTTACTCTTTTCTATGAACTGTCTTTGCACTTACCAGCTATATCACTCATTTTGTCAGTTAATGATATACCCTTCTATGTTGTTATTTACTTCATTTGTGTATGCATTTCTTGAGTGGATAGATTCTCACTTTGTTGCCCAGGCTAGAGTACAGTGGCACGATCTTGGCTCACTGCAGCCTGTACTTCCTGGGTTTCAGCTATTCCCCTGCTTCAGCCTCACGGGTAGCTGGGATAATAGGCATATGACACCATGCCAGCTAATTTTTGTATCTTTAGTAGAGACAGGGTTTCACCATGTTGGCCAGGCTGGCCTCTAACTTCTGACCTTAAGTGATCCGCCTACTGCGATCTCCCAAAGTGCTAGGATTACAGGTGTGAGCCACCGTGCTTGGCCCATTTGTATATATCCTGTATTTTCAACCAGACTGAATATTTCTAGATACACCTTCTTCAACATCTAGTCAGTTCAGTAGAAAGGACATGTCTAACATTACTGGATAAATGAATTAAAAAGCCATGAACAAATAAATATTTTCACATTCTTGATTATAGAGATGATGATGCAAGTTTATCAGAAGTCTTAACTTCCATGTCTCACATCTTGCCCATTTTTACTCCAAAAGAATATGAGACATAACATGATAATGCATCCTGGTGAGTAACCTAGGCAACCCCAGAATGCCATCCTTCAGAATATTGAGACCTGTTGTTTTTCATCCTATCATGAAACTTCCTGTAAAAATAAAGAAAGAGACATTACTGTGTGGCATCATTCTTTGCTTTTATCGATGTGAACTTTATAATATTAAAATGGTTCTAGAAATTTAGATATTAAAAATATTTTGAAATTGGTTATACATTACACACTGAAGTGCAATAAGATAATTTGGTGCATTTTCCAAGTGGAATGGTGAGAACAATTACTGTAATTGCTATTTTCATTTTAGTCTCTTCAATGTATAATTATGCTCATTTACTAATGACAACTAATACTTGTTAGGCGATTACATTTAGAGGTTGCTTGCATGACTATTTCCTCATTTATACCTATCAACAAGGTAAGGTAGCAATTGCCCCTATTAACATACGAAAAACTCAGTGGTGTTAAGTGATTTACAATAAGTGCTGAAACAGAAAACTGTTCACAGGTCTTATGATTCCAAATCTAAAATGCATTTCATTATTCCCTTTGGATTTCAAAGGAAGAACTTCCATTGAATATTAAATTTAAGATCAGTAATAAGTTCATTCATTGTATGTGTTTCAGGTCCTTAGATAATCTAACCTCTTCCTTCTTTCTTTTGTGAAAGAAGGCATTACCATCTGGCACAATATTTAATAGCTCAATTTCTGGAGGTAAATAACTAGGTTTGAAGCATTATTAGCTATAAGACGCCAGGGAAGTTCCTTAACCTCTCTGTGATTCAAGCTCCTAATCAAGAAATAGATGCAATAAGAGCTCTTGTCTCCTGGGATTTATGTGAATTGTAAAGTGCTTACCATAATATCTCATTAGTCATTTTTCAAAATATTATTTATTATAATTATTTTCTTTAATATGACTCCCCTTGAATTTTTAATATTTATTGTTATCTATGTACAAGGCACTGTGCATGGCATATTATCTATATGCCTCATTTACTTCTCCAAATATTTAATCCTGCAAGGTAAATACTATTATTCCCATTTTACAAGTACGGATAAAGATACAGAAGTTGAGAGTGCATCAGTAGCACATCTAAGGTTTTATGCCTAAAATTGTTTAGCTTCAACCCTTGTTCTTTCTATCTGTCTACATTCCCTCTTTGGTTAGACAAATGAACTGAATTTCAAGTGGGTCTTAGTTTGATAAAGGCTTAGAGATGGTGTGTACAATGATCCCCATGGACAGAGAGTTGTACTCCCCCAGCATGGGATCAGAGCACATTTGTGCTCAGACAATGCACAGACCGAATTAGGACTACATGTGCTGCCCAAGTATGGTCCCAGGAGGAAGTCTGCTGTTCATCTCAGCTTCTCTGATCATTTTATGCAACTCAATGAACCACTGCTTTGGGGCAGTGATTCTCTTACTCTTAGCGGAAAGGAAGATCAATGTGGGAGATAAATTTATGCCAAGAAAGAATAATGAGCTTATTATCTTCTTTCCTCCACTCTGCCTTATCGAACACATACAATTCTAGAAAATCTACTGGATTAAGAAGAATAAAATCTGATAAATTTAGGTGTCTTATCTTTTATTTAATAATAAAATCTAATCAACTTGATTTGCAAAGAGTTCTGAAGGGGATAGGGAAAAATGTAACTTGCACAACTGTAGAAATAAGAGCAGATATTTTTCAGAGTATGAGAACAAATTGGACGTAATAGGAGGTTTTCTTTGGATAGGTTTAAGAATTAATATTACAGTGGGTGGGCTGGGCACAGTGGCTCATGCCTGTAATCTTAACACTTTGGGAAGCTAAGGCAGGAGGATTGCTTGAGCCCAAGGGTTTGAGACAGCCTGGGCAACATGGCAGGACCCTGTCTCTACAAAAAGTACAAAAATTAGGTCAAAAGATCGAGACCATCCTGGTCAACATGGTGAAACCTCATCTCTACTAAAAATACAAAACGTAGCTGGGCATGGTGGCGCACGCCTGTAGTCCCAGCTCCTCGGGAGGCTGAGGCAGGAGAATTGCTTGAACCCAGGAGATGGAGGTTGCAGTGAGCTGAGATCATGCCATTGCACTCCAGCTTGGGTAACAAGAGCAAAACTCCGTCTCAAAAAAAAAAAAAAAAAAAAAGTACAACAATTAGCTGGGCTTGGTGGCATGCACCTGTAGTCCCTCCTACTTGGGAAGCTGAGGCTGAAGAAGTCGAGACTACAGTGAGCCATGATTACACCATTGCATTCTAGCCTGAGTGACAAAGTGAGACAATCACTCAAAGAAAAAAAAAATTATAGTGGGTATAAATCCTGGTCTCTAAATGTAGGTGTTCAACAATAAGTGCATTCCTATATTTTCTTTAAATTAAATTAAATCTGACCTTGAGTTTTTATCTCATGTATTTGACAAGAATTTGAATTTCAGTCTTATCTGTATTTCCCAAAGTAGTTCCAGAGTCTAAGAAGTGCGTGGTCTACAGTGCCCAGAAGATGGAGAAAATAATCTAGCCTCTCCTCTATTAAGGTTAGCATATACACCCTTGTTAACGAAGCCCATGAATCTTTTCTCTGGACTACTGTGTGTTTGACATAGGAATCTTTGCCAAGGCCAAGAATGGCAATAGACTCAGATTCATCCTTAGGTATATCACGTGGCCATCCTCTTTGAAGATCCCCTGAGGAAGTCTTATCCCCTCAGGGCACCAACACTAAGAGGCAGGATACCCCTGCTTGTTCCACTCCAATCCTCTTGTCCTCTAACTTGTTTCACAGTCTTAAAATGCCCTTCTTTCTCCCTTCCAATTTCCCTTGTTCCTTTCAAAGGTGCTCCCTTCTCCTTTGGTTGGCCTCAAAAGCCATAACCACTACTTCTTCAATAAGTTTAAAGAAATTTTGCAAACAAAGAACACTGAATAGCAAAATTTCACTATATCTATCTTTATCTATCTATGTGTCTATATCATTTTCTATTCACTATGTATAGAAAATAATTTTACTATGTATATAGCGAATATAAAATTTCACTATATCTAGTTATAATTATTTTATTTATATTATTATAAATTATAATTATTTATATTTATTTGGTACAGATGGGGTCTCTCTATGTTGCCAGGTTGGTCTCAAACTCCTGGCCTCAAGAGATCCTCCCACCTTATCTTCCCAAAGTGCTGGGATTACAGGTGTGAGCCACTGTACTTGGCCTATGTGCACTCTAAAATATTAGGTGAAAATCAGCATGGTACAAAATTGTAGATGTCACATAATAAACTTTTATTTAAAGTTTTTGTACAATTTTCATATATAGAAAATCACAAATCAAAAAAATACATCAGGCCAGATGCAGTGGCTCATGCCTGTAATCTCAGTGAGATGGGCAGATTGCTTGAATCCAGGAGTTTGAGACCCACCTAACCAACAGGGAAAACCCCCATCTCTATGAAAAATTCAAAAATTAGCTAGGCGAGTGGGGTGCATCTGTGGTCACAGATACCTGGGAGGCTGAAGTGGGAGGATCACTGAGCCCAGGGAGGTTGATGGTATCGTGATTGCACCATTGCATTCCAGCCTGGGTGACAGAGAGAGACCCTGTCTCAAAAAAGAAAAAAAATCAAAGTACAAAAACTGGAAAGACATATCAAAATGTGAATAGTTATTTTCATCTTTAGACAAGTTTTTATTTAATTTTTTTAACGTTTGTTAGTGTTACAGTGGGTATTATAACTGAAGCTCGAGGATGCAACAGGAGCCCAAAACAAGAAGAAGGCTGTAAGTTTACCTGAGGAGCTTATGGAAGTTTTCAAGAGATTTAATTTGAACTGAGAATGGCAAAATGAGACAGCATCAGAATCCAAAGTTCACAACATCACGAACTTTAAAAATGTAAAAGTTTTAAAAATGTAAAGTTCAGCTTTAAAAATGTAAAGTTCCAAAGGTGTGGCAAATGGGAACTATTATCTAACAATCACTCTTGCTGCAGGATTTCCTGGAAATCTTAGTAATATTTCCAAAGTCCATCCTTTGCATTGTAAAGATCCACACCTCCATAGTTCAGGAGCAACCCCTTTATGGTTTTTGTGGACTTTTCTACCTGGCGGTCATTTAGAAGAGGGAAGTTAATGGGATGAACTCCAGTTCCCATTGTTGCAGTTGGGCTCACGATCACAACAGGTACTTATATTCCCCCTCCTCCACTATCCTCAATCCCATTTACAATAGCTGCAAATATCTATATCTACATTTACAATCCATATCATCTTAGAGTATTTAACCAAGGAGGTGAAAGGCCTCCACAAGGAGAACTACAAACACTGGTTAAAAAAAATTATAGATGATACAAACAAATGGAAAATCATCCCATGTTCATGGATTCGAAGAATCAAAATTATGAAAATGACCATTGTGTCCAAAGCAAACAGCAGATTCAAAGCAATTCCTCTCAAATTACCAGTGTCTTATTTTTACAGAATTAGAAAAAGAATCTTAAAATTCATAGGGAACCAAAAAAGAGCCAAAGCAATCCTAATCAAAAAGAACAAAGCTGGCAGCATCATATTTGCTAACTTCAAATTACACTACAAAGCTATAGTAACCAAAACAGCATGGTACTAGTACGAAAGTACACACATAACCAGTGGAACAGCACAGAGAACCCAGAAATAATATTAATTACCTGCAACCAACTGATCTTCAACAAAGCAGACAAAAACATGCACTGGGGAAAGAACACCCTACTCAATAAATGGTACTTGGAAAATTGGATAGCGACATGCAAAAGAATAAAATTGGATCCTTATATCTAACCACGTACAAAAAGTAACTCAAGATGAATTAAAGATTCAAATATAAGGTCTAAAACTCTAAAAGTTCTAGGAGAAAACCTAGAAAAAAACTCTTTTAGACATTGGTTTAGGCAAAAAAAAAAAAAAAAAAGTAGGACCAAGGCTCCAAAAGCAAATGCAACAAAAATAAATAAATGAGACTTAATTAAACTAAAATTCTTCTGCACAGCAAAAGAAATAACTAGAAGAATAAATCAACAACCTACAGAATGGGAGAAAATATTTACAAACTATGCACCCAGCAAGGGGCTCATATCTAGAATCTACAAGAAACTCAAACAAATCAGCAAGAAAAAAAAAATAATAATTCTATTAAAAAGTGGGCAAATAATATGACTAGACATTTCTTAAGAGAAGATATACAACGGGCCAGGAAACCTATAAAAAATGCCCAGCATCATTAATTATCAGGGAAATGCAAATTAAAACCACAGTAAGATACCAACTTACTCTGCCAGATGGCCATTTTTAAAAGTCAAAAAACAATAGGTGTTGGTATAGATACAGTGAAAAGGAAACACACACTGCTGGTGGGAATGTAAATTAGTACGATCTCTATGGAAAACAGTGTGGTGATTTCTCAAAGAAGTAAAAATAGATCTAACATTTGATCCAGTAATCTCACTACCAGGTATCTATCAAAAAAAAAAATAAGTCATTATATCAAAAAGATACCTGCACTTTTATGCTTATCATATCATAATTCACAATTGAAAAGATATGGAATCAACCTAGGGGCCCATTAACAGATGAGTAGATAAAGAATATGTGGTATATATATCACATACCATGGTGGTATATACACACCATGGAATACTACTCAGCCATTAAAAAAGAATGAAATAATGTCTTTTGCAGCAACTTGGATGAAACCGGAGGCCATTATTTTAAGTGGAGTAACTAAAAAATGGAAAACCAAATACCATATTTCTCACTTATAAGTGGGAGCTAGGTTATGGCATGTAAAGTATACACAGTGGTATAAATGACATTGGGGACTATTATCTCCAGAAAAGGAATAGTGGCAGGGGGGTGAGGGATTAAAAATTCACTTACTGGGTATACTATACAACAATCTGGTGACAGGTATACTAAAAGCCCAGACTTCACCACTGTACAGTATATCCATGTAACCAAAAACTGCTATATTCCCAAAACTATTAAAATAAAAATTTAAAAATGAGTAATAAATAATACATTTCTCTTGATATTTACTATTGTCTCTGCAGATCTTGGCTATTTACGAAGTGGCATGACCCTAACTCTTGTTCCTGCATTGTCTGAGCCCATAGTAAAATACCCCTCTTAGGCCAGTGTTGCTGCATATGTTAGTCATATTTACAACTGTCATGGAAGAATCAAGAGATATACAATTGAATCATGTGGGTTTTAAATGTATTACTCCATGCCCTTGTTACCTAAAAGTAGCCCTACCTCCTCCTGTTGATAAAAGGCAATTACTTTTCCCAAAATGGTGGCTCTTTTCATCTGGTAGTCCCTGGACACACGGAACCCAAAGTGCAAACACAGCTTGCAAATTAATGGGATCTTTGTTGTATCCCTGGCAAGAAAGTGCTCCCCTTTGGGACTCAGAATCACTAAATTTGCACAGCCTAGAGTGTGGGGACAAGAAACACAAAGTGCTTCTATGGGTCACTGACAGTGATAAGTAAGGTCACTCCTGTTTTCATCTGTAAGTTTCCAGACCTATGTAGTCTTTTTACTGGAGATACAGCACCATATAGAGGTCTATGATTACTGCATATATGGAATACTACACAATAGCATCCTTTCAAGTATTTCCATTAAGCTGGTACTTCAGCTGTATATTCAGTAATCCATGTCAATGCCCATCCAGCTGGCTGTATGGGATATAGAATGTATTAGTATATAACACAAATGTAGGGCCCCCCATGAACATGACCCTATCTCACATCTGACTTGCTGAAAAGTGGATTCCCTTGTTGAATGCAATGTTTTTTGTTGTTTTTCTTTTGTTTTGAAACAGGGTCTCACTCTGTCACCCAGGCTGGAATGCAACTGTAAAATTATAGCTCACTGCAGCCTCAACCTTCCAGGCTCAAGCAATCTTGAGGTGGAAGTCCCATAAGTAACTAGGACTACAGGCACACGCCACTGCACCTGGCTAATTTTTGTATTTTTGTAGAAACAAGTTTTCACTATGTTGTCCAGACTGGTCGCAAATTCCTGGGCTCAAGAGAACCACCCACTTCAGCCTCCCAAAGTGCTGCTATTATAGGCATGAGCCACCATGCCTGGATGAATACAATGTTATATGGAATGTTGAACCTGAAAATTTGACGTTCTGTAAGTCCCCGATAGGGAAGCTGGTTGAGGCTCTATGGCAGAGAAGATTAATCCACACTTAAAAGATCTATCCATATAAGAATTAACTGCAGGCCCTTCCAGGTTTCCAGGGGTGCAAGGAAGTTGACTTGTCATTAAATAAGGGATTAGTTGTCCTAAGGAATAATGCCAATTTGGTAGCTTAGTATTGGTCTCTGTGGGATATTTGGAGGTGGCAGTAGGTAGGTAGCCTTCATAAGTAGAAATTCATGCTGTTAAGCCCACATGTTGCCTCCATCACTGCCACAACAGCCACTCAATCCCTGTCCATTGTGACAGTTCTGGAGTAACAAAGGACCATCTGATATGGCTTGGATGTTTTGTCAGCTCCGAATCCCGTGTTAAAATGTGACTTCCAATGTTGAAGGTAGGTCTAGTGGGAGATTTTGGGGTCATGGGGACGATCCCTCATGAATGGTTTGGTGCCATCCCACCGTAATGTGTGAGTCCTCACTCTGAGTTCACGTGAGTTCTGGTTGTCTACGAGTCTGGCACCTCCTTTCTCTCTCTCTTAATCCTTCTCTCACCATATGATATGCCAACTCCTCCTTTGGTTATGATCGTAGTTTCTTGAGGCCACACCAGAAACAAATGCCAGTGCCATCCTGCTCGTACAGCCTGTAAAACTGTGAGACAAATAAGCCTCTTTCCTTTACGCAGCCTCAGGTATTTCTTCAGAGCAAAGCGAAGCGGACTAACCCACCAAAGTTGGCTAACATCAGCTGATTAAGTTCTTTTGTCAACTTGGTCAGTGCAGTGCCCCTTCTGTGACTGGTTCTATCCGGTGGGTGTTAGCATATGATACACAGATCTGTATATTTCCTGGCCACTCCCATATGCCTATCCACATTTCTCTACCCCAGACTTCTTTGTTTCTGATATTCCTGTCCTTTTCCTTCAAGGCTCCTCACCAGATGACCAGATCATTGACCACTGCCCAGGAAATCTATTCATAGTCTCACCTCAGGCCACTTCCACACAAAGTGAATATCTCAGTATACTATTCACAGATATATGCTCTCTACTGCCTTTTGAGGCCTATCCCTGAGGTTGACAGAAATGCAGTCACTGTCTATTTTTAACTTGCACCTGCATATCAAGATGACCCATTCATAAGTCAATCTAGAGCCTTTGCTTCCTCCTCAGCTGATGATACAGGACCATCCCTATTGCAAAAGTGTGAAATAAAGGAGGGCACAACAGAAAATACACTGACTAACATGGAGGCCTGGGCTACCTGCTCATGAAGCTAAATCTGACCTCTGGATGTAGACAGGCTCACACACTGGACTGTTTTCTATGATGGACTGTACTGGGCCAAATGACTCATATGACTCAATTCCAACAAAATTCAGCTAATAATCAGCAGTTCTGGAGATGGCCACATGGTGCTCCAGGGCCAAGCATTCTGTTTCAGTAGGGCCCAGTGATATAACAGGAGTTATTTTTCAGAAAATGTGTAATTCTCCACTGAGGAGGGTAGAGTCCTACTCCAGAATTCCAGGGGCCTTCATCAAATGGTCTTTTGGACTGTATTTGCCTTAAACCTGCTACAGAGTCCTTACCTGTTCTGGGTCTAATTCAATGCTTTCTGGCAGTCCGGATATGGGCCAGAGAAGTATTCTTAGGTTTGAAGTGTATTGTCTTCACAACTCAAAGAAGCCTATCAGGTGCTATCTTTACTTCTTGTAAGAAGGAATGCAAGATGCAGTGGTTAGTCTTTTATTTCAGAGGGGATGTCCTAGCACATGCCTGACTATCCTCCTAGAATCTTTACTGAAGTGCCAGGTTTTTGAATCTCCACCGGGTTCTCTTCTGACCCTCAGGAGTACATGTGTCTTACCACCAAGGCCTCTAGTATGCTAACCAGTCATTGCTCATTCTGCCCTTTCGGCTTGAGGGCACTCTACAGTCATGTACACTCCAGGATGCATATGGTTTCTGTAGGGACTAGACAAGCTAATTAAAAAGAGATGTGATAGATAACACCACAATGCAGCCTTTCGGGCTTTACTGGTTGGCAACCTCAGCCAACACCAGAATAAAATTGTTGTTTTTGATTTACTATCTTGGCCAGGAGGATAAGGAGGGGTCAGTTTCAGAGACTTCCACTTGGCTTCCCAGCTCATGACAACTCTAACCCGGCAAGTCAAGGAGCCATTGTGGTAGTTGCTCAAATTGCCAAGAGTTTTGTTCCTTACTAATTTGATAACTAGAAAATGTCTACAAACCCAATGTACACTGGACTTTAGCTAGGTCTCCATTTATCACGTGTCTCCCATAAGTTTCCATTCTAACAGTAGAATCAACATCATGCTTTGGGTCTTTGGGTACTAATATAAACTCAGAATCTATGCCTAATAGTTCTCAAAATATCTGTGTACACTCCGTTTCCCAGTGTACCTGAGTAAATCGCTGTAGGCAGTGCTGTGCTGGTAAGTATTTTTAACAACCAACTCAGGGGCAAGGAAAGTAGGAGGAATATCCTCTTTCATAGTGTTTGCTGATTTCCATGGTATAAATATTCGAACCATTACAAATTTCAAGCTTCTTTCAAATAACTGGAAAAAGATGCAGCTAACTCTCTGAACCAGGTAAGAGACAGCTCCAGCACACCACTCACTAGGTTTCTCTGGGGGAGAACTTCAGTGTTTCAGAGTCCTTCCCCGACAACCCAACCATCCCTTTATTCACTGAGTTCTGAATCTGAAAATTGGCTCAAGTTCAGAAACAGAGCCAAGCCCTCGACCTGCTTTTCTTCCATTCTCGCATTCTTCTGATTATAGATATTCTGTAGCATCCTTGCTGTTTGCCCATCAATTTACCCCTAGGAACACCATCTTCACTTAAGCATCTCCACAACTCTCTGTGGGTCAAGCTCCCTTGGATGCCCCTTTTACTTACCAATTGTTTTGGTGATTACAGCTGCCTGGTTTCTACTGACTAAGCACTGACAACTGCTCTGTTATTTGCGGGCTCTGTCATCCCATCACCATTAGTGAACCTAGCTCTGTGGTTGCTTCTCCTCCCATCATCTCTAGTCTGTAGGGAAACCCACAGCTAAACTTATTATTGATGCCGTGCCTTCACACAGCACATCCCTGATGGCCTTGGTGGAGATGGTGTCCTCTGGGCCTTTCTATGGAGCCTAATCCTTGGGTGAGTCCAATAGCCTCACAAAATGTATCTATACCAGGGTGCCAACTCCTTGAGCCTTTGTATTCCTGCCTCTATTATTTGCCAGGACAACTCAGGCATTTCTATTTCACTCAGAACCATCACGTTCTCCACTTTCTCCAGGTGCTAAGAGTCACCCTAGAAGTACATTTGCCTCGTCCTCTAGCATCTTTGCCAGAGATCAAAACTGTTTCTTGAGAAAGGGCCTCCAAGTCATTGAACTCTTGCTTATTCAGTCTTATGTTGTTGATCTCTTAGGCACCCTCCAAACCCAAGCTCATGCATATTGTCTTGCCATCTGCTAGGCATGACAGCGAACACTTGAATCTCCCTTGCGACTGTAATCTTCTCTTTATCAGGCCCCAGCTCATCTCCATCCACGTTAGGTTGATATTCAATCCTCAGCATATTGCCGGCAGCCAGCAGAAGAGGTGGGGGGAATCTTCTGGGGGTCACTTGGTGACAGGGTAAGGCTGCATTGTTTGCTCACATTGGGGAAGTTCTAGCTCTTGTTAGGGAGAGGCCAGCTACCCCATCAGGATCTGGGTTCAGAGGAGTCTGGAGGGCCACCTTTTTTTCAGGGTACAGGCCCCACATGTTTCTGTCCTGTATTTTGGTGGTCCCAGGTTTTCCCAATCAAGGTCTTGACCTTAGCAAAGGTCAAGCCCCGACCCTTCTGGGCTGAGCAGTTAAAATTCACAGGAGCTCTGCAATTCTAACTAATGAGGCCAGAGCACACTCCTCAGCTGTGCCCACTCTTTACTGCATGACCTAAGGGCCAAGGAGGCCTGCTGGCTCTCATACATAGACTTTACAATTCACTAATGACTCTCATTTTTCACTCTCTCACAGTATCAATATAACTTATTAATTACCAGCCAACCTCCTTGTTCCTATAGACAGTATTCCATTCATACCTTTCAAATGTCTGAATCATCTTACCATGAAGGGCATTTCTAGCCACCAGGGCTTTCTTCTGAATGAGTGTTGGTGAAAGCTTAGCCATTGGCCTCCACCGTGTGCCAGCGGTTATCCATGCCCCACCATCTACCTGAGATGGAGTTCCCCTCACAACTAGATAGCAATGAGCCAGTCCTTAAGACGATCTTAAAACCTGTTTTGTTGACCCATTGCTGATACCATTAATAAACTTCTCCAAGAAGTACATGACAAGATGTAATAAGGTAGGCAAGAGGGAGGAGGAGATTTCAATGAAAAACAAGAGGAGAGGTAGCAGGAATAGGTATATGCAGTGAAAGCAATAATAAACTAATCCTTGGGCAGGCATCCTGAGGATGCCTGCCTGACTGTGGAGGAATTTCTTTTTCTTTTTCTTTTTTTGAGACAGAGACTCACTCTGTCCTCCAGGGTGGAATGCAGTGCCATGATCTGGCTCACTGCAACCTCCACTTTCCCAGTTAAAGCGATTCTCCTGCCTTAGTCTCCTGAGTAGCTGGGATTGCTGGTGCCTGCCAACATGCCCAACTAATTTTTGTATTTTTAGTAAAGATGGGGTTTATACCATCTTGCCCAGGATAGTTTTGAACTCCTGACCTCAGGTGATCCTCCTGCCTCGGCCTCCCAAAGTGCTGCATCCCAGGCAGAAGCCACTGCACCTGGCTTGACTATGGAGGAATTTCTTTAAGTAAACCTTAGTTGTGTTTTCTGGGAAGAATTATCTCACCTGCTGTTTTCCATGGGCCTTTACTTGGCTCTCTGATAGAGATAAGCACTTCTTTGACCACTACCTCCCATACTGCACCTAAAATGACCATTAAGGGACTATGCCTTTCCTAAGAGATATCCATCTTTGGGACAAATTTGAAAGCCCAAAGTTTGTTTAAACAGTCAACAGCTTTTTTTAGCAATATAATTCACTCAAAATGTTTGGTTTTTACCCAACAGCCTCACCTTCTGTTACTTCCTTGCTCTCTTTCCCCTGTGCCTCTCTCTTACCTTAATTGGCCTCCATTGATGCCATCTGAATAGATGTTTGACTGGCATCTTTGTATTTCAATTTACTTTTCTTGCAGGTAGGTTCCTATTTTTGACTAGCAAGTCTTCACAGGAGGCACGTGAGGTACAAATGTCTTATCTCCTGCTACGTGAGATGCAAAAGCTTTTCTAAATCAGAAACGAGAAGGTAGACATGGTCCTAAATGTCTGTACTTTCTTTCCTTCCATCTCTGCTAGCAAATCTATCAATGCTTGACTAGGTTCTTCTTCTTTTTCTCTACCTTAATAAAAGCAACAAGGAGCAGCCAACACAGGAAATTTTCAGTTTTTCCAGATACCTTGCTTAGAGCTTTAGGTTAGGTAAGCACTTGTCCTTGCCTTCCAATTTATCACAAGGAATTGAATTGTAAAACATTTGAGCACAGCATTCAAGAATTCCAGATTTCAAGTTTAACTGCTAATCTAATGTCACATAGTTCGGGTTTCTCTTATGACAATCTGACTGCAAGTTAACAGTTGCTAAAACAGTAATGGTGATCTGAGCTGTAAAGAATGAAAGAATCAAATTCTTAAGGACTATAGATGTTCATTTCTGAAGGACTATACATATTTATTTATTATAGAACATTCATGAAACATTCTAGGGAGGGTGTTGCAGGGGGTTAGCAATTAGTAGCTTTACAACCTTTGGCATGTGAATTCCAAGGTGACTCTGGTCATCAATGTTTAAGCCTAAAGAGTATGGAGGTGCAAACATAGAAGTCTAAAGAAGACAGGTATGACTTGTGTTCACACATCACTTATGGGAATATAGTCATGTTAGATAAATCTAAGGGGCCTGGGGAATATATTACCATACATCTTAGCTACAATTCTATTGGTATGAAAGAAGGTAAGGATATATTCTAATCAACAGCTTACTGTCAACCCTTTTTAGTGAGTGTCGTGAATTTCAAATAGTTTTCTCCTCAAACCTAACATGTCAAGAACAGAACTCATTCTTTTTCCCTCATTCTAGCTCTTTTCTCTGTTCTTTCTACATTTATGAATGGCATTGCCATTTTTGTAGTTATCCCTGCACAATATTGGAGTGATTCCTGGCTCTTTCATTTCCCTAGTTATGCTACCCAACAGATTGCCGGGAAATTGTTTGTTCCGCCTGGCTTGTGTCCTCCACAATCTGTCTCTTCCTTTCTGTTTCCACATCACCAATTTAGGTCAGCCCTTATTACTACATCAATTATTGTGATAACTTTTTGAATTGTCTGCAAATTTCCAAATGTTTTCCTATATTCCACATAACCTGATGAATTCATCCTTCCAAAGTGCATCTCTGAACTACCTATTTTCTATTCAATAGTTCTTCAGAGCCTGCTCAAAATTTAACACAAATTATCCTGCTGTGCAATCTCAGTGGCCTTGTCTTCCATGCCTTTGGCTTTTATACCAAACTTTCCCAACAGGATTAGATCCCAATGTCAAAATACATCCCATGTTTTCCCACTTTCAAGCTTTTGCTGTTTTTCTGCACTTTGAAATTACTTTTCCCCTGTTTCTTGAGATGAAACATAGCCTCTGGGTATATGATTTTGAACCTCAGCCCTACCACTAACTTTTCAACCCCAGTAAGTTATTTCATATCTCTAAGCCTCTATTTCTTCATTTATGAAGGAAGATAATGACAACCACTTCACACAAGGTTGTTTTCAGAAATAAATACAATCATTTATGTATTGTATTTAAAAAAGTGCCTCACATATAAGTGCTTTATGAAGGTTAATTTGCTTTCTCTTTCTATGTATTGAAATTGTGCCTGCTTTAAGTACTGTATTACCTTCTACACTAAGCCTGTATATCACTAGTGTTATCACAGATAAATCCTCAAATACCAATGTACTGTAGTTGGGCCTGCTTTCTTGCACCTCTGCTATTGCTTTAAGAAAAGCATGCCATGAGTAGCTCATTAGTCCAGGGAGAACAAGAAGCACATTTAGTAGATCTAATCACAGCCTGTAGTTTGGAACCAAGCCAACCCAAGACCAGTCTGGTATAGCTAAAGCTTAGTCAACATATAAATGTGGGTCTAAGAATAAATGATTTGTTACCAAAACCATAATAAGATGCCATCTCACACTAGAATGGTGATCATTAAAAAGTCAGGGAAGAACAGATGCTGGAGAGGATGTGGAGAAAATAGAACCACTTTTACACTGTTGGTGAGAGAGGGGGTTCAACCATTGTGGAAGACAGCATGGTGATTCCTCAAGGATTTAGAACCAGAAATAACATTTGACCCAGAAATCCCATTACTGGGTATATATCCAAAGAAATATAAATCATTCTACTGTAAAGACACATGCACACATATGTTTATTGCGGCACTGTTAATAATAGCAAAGACTTGGAACCAACCCACATGCCGATCGATGATAGACTGGATAAAAAATATGGCACATATATACCATGGAATACTATACAGCCACAAAAAAGAATGAGTTCTTGTCCTTTGCAGGGACATGGATGAAGCTGAAAACCATCATTCTCAGCAAACTAACACAGGAACAGAAAACCAAACACCACACCTTCTCACTCATAAGTGGGAGCTGAACAATGAGACCACATGGATGCAGGAAGGAGAACATCACACACCAGGGCCTGTCAGGGACTGGGAAGCAAGGGGAGGGAGAGCATTAGGACAAATACCTAATGCACGTGGGGATTAAAACCTAGATGATGGCACATATATACCTATGTAACAAACCTACACATTCTGCACATGTATTGCAGAACTTAAGGTATAATAATAAAAAAGATACAAAAAAATTAAAAAGAATAAATGATTTGTTGTTGTAGGTTATTGAATTCAGAGTGGTTTCTCAGGAAGCATCTTTGCAACAAAACCGATGGATACATGTTGTTATACTAAACATAATACACTCAACAAGCACTTAATAAATTATTTAAAATTTGACTTAAATAAATCATGAGTACAATCATAATAGTGCTGAATACACTCCCTTAAAGTTCTTCTTTCTTTATTTTTTTGTTTTTAATTAGAAAACAGTGTCCTCAAAAAAAAAATTATAAGATCCTCAGATTTTTTTCAAATCAGAAACTTGTGATTTAAAATCCAGCACTTCAATAAAGCTGTGTAGCATCAATAAGTCAATCATCCAGAAAATGACAAAAATCAATGAATTGCATTGCAGAGCACGTAGAATATGTAGTATACTTGTCTTTAAGGTAATTCATGTAGAACAGAATGGAAATTCAATTTAAATTATACTTTGAAAATTTAGGAAATTCTTACAACAAAAATGATAATAGCTACCATTTACTGACAACCTAATATACTACATACCAAACACAATACACTGCTGTGTTCAAATATGATTTATGAATTCATTCTGTGAAATATGTACTATTTTCCCACAGAGTTTAAATTACATGCCTCAGGTCACACATGTAGTACAGGTCAGAGCCATGATGCTAAAACAAACATGCCTGACTCTGAAAATCTTCCTCTTTCCCCTGTGCCACACACTGAGAAAAAAAATGAATTTATTGAGACTTAGTCAAAGGAGTGTCAAGAGTAACCTTACTTACAACTTTTTAAAAGTAAATTGTGTCAAGTCTTTATATTTAGCTTTGGTTAAGCCTGATATGTACAGCCCCTTTCTGTTTAATTAGAGGCCACTTTTTCAGCAATCTCTGGGATTCCAATGAGTTCATTCATCTAACTCACTAAATAGAAGGTTATTGATTTTGAGCATGTTCCACAGACTGTTTTGGAGACTAGAAAAATAAAAATGAGAACCCATGGTCTCTTATCTGCAGGGAATTTACAGCCTAATTGGAGATGGACATGCAAACAAATAATTACTCAAACTCAACAGCAATTAGTAAAATGCTAATTAAACAAGATTTCTACCCATCAGATTGGCAAATATTAGAATGTTGTACAATGCTAAGTGTTGACAGGGATGTGAAAATTCCACATGTGGGAGTCATGATACTATAGTAGAGACAGTGATGAGGTTTTTTTGATTACATTAAATTTTAAATGTCTAAGTGAAACCTAAGTGGAGTGATCCAGTAGGAAATTAAGCACATGTTTAGAGCTCAAAGAGATCTCTCCAGTGAAAGTTTAACTGTAGGGGTTTTCCATGGTTAAGGCCATGGAAGCCAAAACCAAACCAAAACAAAAAAAGCAGAAAGGTGTCTGAGCAGAGAGGTTTCAAAGCCTGGGCACAAAATCTCAGGCCTGCAGTCAAGGCTGGGTGAAACATGTTTATCATGGGATACTACAAGGCCAATCTAAAGAACAAGATGTGATTAAATGAGGTAAACTGTTGAGTGAAAATCTGCAAATGAGAGATTGCACTTTGAGTCACATGATCTAGGGGCTGAGTCCATCTTCAGACTGAACAGCTTTTCCTTTCTTTGGATTTTGAGTGTCTCTGGGAATTTTACAAAAACTACGTGCCCTTCCCCAGAGCAAAGAAGAAATGTATTTTTGAGAGTCATTTTGGGGTGTTATGCATCCTCTGATGAACTCCAAGTTCAAAATACCTAGTAAGGATTCATTATTATTATATGACTAATTTCTCTTTCAAACATTTTTTTTTTTTACTTTTCATCTAATCAAGTTTTTCCATAGTCTATAAACTGGTGTTAATGGAGTTCACTGCAGATAGTAGGAAAGGTATCTTGACATTCAGGTTTATTTCACTGGGGGACAGACTCATGGCTACACTTAACTGTCTCATTAAGTTTTGAGCAAAAAGGGAGAACTAACCCATCTTGTACTTGTTCCTAGAAATCTGTATACAAAGAGCCCTGAGTTCTCTTTTTCCATTTTCTTGTCTTTGTGTTCATATGATGTGTTGGGCTGCTGTTTATAAAGCTATCTTCCAGACGGGGGCACTTACTTCTGATATTAATTATTTTAACAAATTATCTAGAACATACTTTTACTTTATCTGTGAACAAAGTAATGCAATAGAGTAAAAAGGGTACTAGATTAAAATTAGAATATTGGGGATCAAATGTCACTCTACACAACAGCTGTGTGTATTTTTTGTTGTTGTTTAGACAGAGTTTCGCTCTTGTTGCCCAGGCTGGAGTGCAATGGTGTGATCTCAGCTCACTGCAGCCTCCACCTCCCAGATTCAAGAAATTCTCCTGCCTCAGCCTCCCAAGTAGCTGGAATTACAGGCACCTGCCACCACACCCAGCTAATTTTTTTTGTATTTTTAGTAAAGACAGGGTTTTGCCATGTTGGCCGAGCTGGTCTCGAATTCCTGACCTCGGGTCATCTACCTGCCTTGATCTCCCAAAGCGCTGGAATTACAGGCATAAGCCACCACTCCTGGCCATGGCTGTGTGTCTTGGAGCAAGTTCCTATACCTGATGTGCTGATTTGGAAACTGAGGACAATACTTTTCTTTCTACTAAGATTGTTGCAAGGACCAAATGAAGTAAACTACATACACAGCAATTTTGTCAAGCTTAAGGTTTTACATTTCTATTTTATTATCAATGTGTTAATAAAAATCTGTTGCTCAGATAAGTCTTGAATGAATATTCAACTTTGTTAAGAGCTAGACTCAAGACATTGATTCTCATTTCCCTCCTCTTCCTCTATGGTGAAATATCTGAGCTCTTTCGGTACGGTGATGGGTACTTAGATAAACTGCTTGAAGGCTGTGTGTGCAAGGATGAAATGGGAGGTGCTGCATATACCCCCAAAAGGCCAGCTGGATGAAGATTTGATAATTTTTTAGGCACTTAATAAAAATGGAGAACCCCATTAACTATAGAGTTTTTTGTTTTGTAAAGCATTTACAAATCTGGGGCCAGAGCTGGGCTATTTGATTTGTTCGATTAGCTGATTAGTTTGTTACCAATGTTGGATGTCTGTCTTGGCATACTTAGTTGCCCTGATAAGTGAATCCGCATCATAAGTCATAGTGGAGCTATGAAAGGCAGGGAGAAAGAGAGAGAGCAAACCGAATGTCTCGTCATTAAAGAAGGGATTTCAGATGAAAATAAAAACATCCAATGGGGAATTGCATTAAGTTGTTTGCTCTGCTCTGGTCTATGAGCTGTGAACTATCTTCTCAGTCCCCCCATGAAATCTTCATTACATTCTCTTGCTCAGTGTTTCACAGAGGAGGGTTTGCTCTGGGTCAGAATGCTGCAAATCCCAGAGTTCTGCATCAAGGCTGAGGTGGAACCAAACTGGAGGCTGCTTCCTGGAAGGCAGCCAGACAAGAGTTACATGAAGATTAACAGAGACAAAGAGTGCAACACTGAGTTCCGTAAGTATCAGTAATCATTTTATTATTGTAACCTGCCATCTTCTGAGTCTGACCCAGAACAACTAACAACTTAGCTTCCCAGATTAGGAGGGTGTGGCTGTGTCATGACATATGGTCTATTTCACCACATTACCATGCTTACAACACCTGTTTAGCTCTTTAAAGCAATGTGGATAAGAAAGGGACACACTGAATGTGTTCTGATTCTATTATTAAGCTGTATTTTTCCTGTATTTTTATTTTCCTGTATTATTAAGCTGTATTTTTCCTTCCTTTCTCAATCAAGATGTATCTCACCATACTTTAGTATTATCCTTGTAGAACTTCATTCTCTCTTGTCATTATAGTTATTCACTCTAATACACCACAGAAGTAAGCATCTTTCTTTGATAAGAAAACAGCATGAATCTGTGGAGTCAGTTTAAAAACAAACAAGAAAACAAGCTTAGGCATGTGAAAGATTCATTTATCAAAGCCTTTGATTTTTGTGTATTTTATTTAAAAATAAATTTGAATTCATCTTTGGCTATCGATTGCTTTATCTGCAGAAAATACACCTTTATCCACCAGGTACCCAAGACTAGATGCTTGCTTTTACCTCAGTATTCCTGATAAAAATCTTTGGCTAGGTGTATTGGCTGGTTCATGAGGCATCTTTTATACACACACACACACACAGACACACACACACACACATACATATAAGATATATTTATAATATATAATATTTATACATACACATAAGATGTGTGCATCATATATACATGTAAGACTTATGTGTATATATACCTTTAAGAGCATAGTAATTAACATAACACAATACTTTTTGAGTGTTTTTAGTTCAGCCTAGAAATGAAAAAAGGTAGATTTTTTTGTTTTCACAGACACTAAAACTTAGAGGGGCTGAACTTAAGGAACAGGAGGTGGGAGAGGCTAAACATCCTTTAATGTGAGGAAGAATCCTACACGATAAGGAATGATACTCTGCAAATGCCAACATGCCTTCACTGGGAGATATCTCTGTTCTCTACTGATATGATAGACACTCACAGATATATAGAAAGAGAATTCCAACTTCCTAACTTTTGATTCACCTACACTCCAGCCTGGGCGACAGAGAGAGACTCCGTTTCAAAAACAAAACAAAACAACAAAAAGACTGCAAAGATTAAATTACTATGGTTATTATGTAACCTTCTTCACTCTATAGGCGATGGGTTGTGAGTGATGTAGTGCATTATTCAGTCTATTGTAGCCAATCATACCATCATAGACTTAGGATGCAGGTTCACATCTCAAGACAACCAAATATACCGAGACCTACAACCACCATTACTACCAAACTAATCAGAAACTGAGGGCTGTTTTAAAATTTCGATTGGATTTCTACTTTATACTATTAAACCATTCAAAAAAAGATAAAGAAAATCATCATTTTATGTTGAAAGATTAAAGATAAGGATGATATTTCAGATCTTGATTGTTAAGGAAAGAATACTAAATGCAGACAGGTTTTGACAAAGATTCTTAGGTGATATGCTGGATCATCAGGAGAGAGTTCTACAACCAGTTATCAATGACCACTGTGAATGTAGGAAAGGTGACCATACCACATATTTTTCACCTGTTATAATTAAAATATTTTACATTTTTACAGTTATTCATTAAAATTTTAATGATAGTGAATCAATAAATATGATATCTATAGTGCTGTCAGATATCATTGTATATTTTTCTGATAATAGGTGATGAATAATCCATTATTAGAGCAATTTTAATTGCTCATTAAGCATATGCCTTGATGGTGAAAATATAACCATGAAGGAATAACTAGGATCTAAAGAAAGAGGGTGAAAATGAAAGAAAGTGAAAGATTTATATTCCCGGTCAATTTAATTACTGTGATTTGGGGAGCACAATGCCCCAGAAACAAAGAGTATTCTTCTTAATCTATGACCCATGACTTCTCTTCCAGAAAAAAAAAAAAAAAAACAACTTTGTCTACAATGCACATTTTCATTGATTCTTATCTTCCAACTGTTGTAGCTAAGGTTTTAAAAGTGATCACTTTTATGTTTCTTAAAGATTTTTTTAAAAATCCAGCACGTGTTAAAGATTTTTCATTTCCTGAATTATTTTTGATTTCTGGGATCTGCAAATCTGATATTTCTGATTTTACCAGAAATATTTCTCAGACTCTTAAAAGCATGAAATGACACTAACTTTTCTTACAGTTTAAGTAAATGCCTACTCAGACCCAAGATCTTGATGTTCAATACTATAAAGTTTCTCAATGCATCTTCTCTCATACCCAGCGAATTTATAATTTCATTGGTTAGCAAAATACTACTACTAGAATGCATTTTTATAATGCTTTCCAATTTGTAAAGTACTTCCTCTTCTGTAATAGTGAGGCAACAGATACAAAGCTAATAAACAATGCATATGAGTAGCTATACTATGAAAATATGGAAGTAGATCTAGAAGTAGATTAGAAAACTAGAAATTAAGAGATGAATATTCTGGAATTAAGTACATTTGCCACTCAACATTGTGGCTATGCTTACTGTGTATTACTTAGGAATAGTTATTATTCACTATGAAACTGGTGAACCAAAAATATCAATTAGCTACCCAGTAAGATGAAAACGTCATTACTCTTCCTTATTATTATTTGAGTTTTGGCCATATTGTTACCGTACCTCTGAAACACTTCTAATCTCTCCTCTCCCTCCTTATAATTTATAGTCTGCTTTACCGATTCAATGTGGTTTATTGAAGTTAAGAATATTAGATCTTCTAAAGACCAGAAATTTTTATTAGGAGATGATTACAGCATAAATATTGTCAAGAATCCTACTAAAAATACCTATCTAAAGACGAGAAATTTTTCAAAACTTATAAAGCATGTACTATATCTCAGAAATTATTTTAGACTATGAAAAGAAAAATATAATGAGGTTTTCAGAGATTCTCTCATAATTTTAAAACTTATGAAAATTCAAAGATCACATTGGGAGTAGATTTTTAAACTAAAAGAATATTTTTAAAATGCAACTTGAAAAAGTCTAATAATAAACCAAAATCCAGAAGAAACTGCACTAATTTTTTGAACATTTCAACCTTAGTTTTTACTGTAAAATTAATTGGAGACTTTGATGGGGCAGGGAGATTAAAAAATATATTCACTAAAATATTAGTAAATTGAACCAAATCCAAATGATAAGTGTTTATCAGAATATTCTTCAAATCAAAGGATGACATTTAATCCTGGCCCCTACATTGTTCTTTTGAGACAATAATTGTACCTACTAGATAGCACTGGTCATTACATAGTTTTTCCAGTATAGAATCACTAAGTCTTTGCTAAGTAGTATTAGCAAAATACTACTACTAGGATGCTTCTTTTTTTTTTTTTTTTTTTTCACAATGCCTTTCAATTTACAAAGTATTTCCTCTTCCGTCTCTCATTTATTCCTAGCAATATCTGAGTGAGATTATAGTCAGGGTACTTCAATTTCTGTACTTAGAAATTGGGAATCAAGATGCTAGGTGATTTGATCAAGACTACAAATGTACTAAGGAGCAGCAGATGGAAAAGAAACATAGGTAACCTGCCGCTGGTTTTCCTGCTCTTTCCATCTTATTGTTCTCGTCTTTGGTACCTCCTATTAGCTAAAGATGCCTTGATGAAAATGTGAAGCTTTTCAGCATAATGAAACATAGTATTGAAAGGAAAGTATTCTAATTTCCAGACTCTTTTATATATGAATTTATCTTCTAAAAATTGTCTACTAAAAAATATTCACTTGTATATTACAGTCTTCTCTATTTGCTTCATGTTCTTCCACCCACAAGCTGTGTAACTATGGAGAACTCTAGACATCATTCAGCAACTACTTTGAGTGTCTACTGTTTGCCTGGTACTGTTCTTGATATTGAGGATGTAGTATCAGCAGTGAACAAAACAGACACGAACCCAGCTCCCATTTTAGTGTAGGGAGATAAATAGATAATAAAGTTTCAAGTGTAAGTATGAATAAATTAAAAATTTAACTTATAGTAATTGCTTTATAGTAAAGCAATTTTAATTATAGTAATTTTATAATTGTAGTAAATTTTTTAATTATAGTAATTGCTATAGAAAGAAAAAAACACAAGAAAGAGAAATAGGTAGTGCTAGAAAGCTAGGGAGTTGGGAGACATGGATGAAAAAGGAGAAAAGGGCCTGGAGGAGATCTTGGGAATGGAGCTCACGGCAAAGCAGAGTTCTAAGACCTCAAAGTAAAAATGTACATGGAGGGGTTAAAGAATGTAAAAAACTCCGGCCAATAAGAAATGAAAGTCAGCAATAATGGAGAACCAGATGAAATGAGGTATCGTGAATCATTTTAAGAACTTTAGTGTTGCCGGGCGCGGTGGCTCAAGCCTGTAATCCCAGCACTTTGGGAGGCCGAGGCGGGTGGATCACGAGGTCGAGAGATCGAGACCATCCTGGTCAACATGGTGAAACCCCGTCTCTACTAAAAATACAAAAAACTAGCTGGGCATGGTGGTGCATGCCTGTAATCCCAGCTACTCAGGAGGCTAAGGCAGGAGAATTGCCTGAGCCCAGGAGGCGGAGGTTGCGGTGAGCCGAGATCGCGCCATTGCACTCCAGCCTGGGTGACAAGAGCGAAACTCCATCTCAAAAAAAAAAAAAAAAAAAAAAAAAAGAACTTCAGTGTTTAAGTGTAAAACCTCAGAAGAAAAAAAATTCATTTTCCAGTCAATAGCTAGGTAGACATTTTTTATACTGATTCAAAAGTCTCAGATAATGTTCCTCTATTCTTCTTCATTTACTAAATTATAAATAAGAAGGATGAACAAGACGGCACATAGTCCCATTAAATGGTGAGATGTAATTTAGCAGTGGCTTTAAATATGATAATTTAGGAACTGTAAAGTGTAAAACACATCTTATTTCAGCTAAATTCATATTCCTTGGAAAATGAGCAGATATCTAGTACCTACGATGAATTACACACTGTGGAAAACAATAAATAGAATGTATTCATAGGAAAAGGTTCATATGTCGATGAAAATGAGCAGACACCTAGTACCTACGATGAATTACACACTGTGGAAAACAATAAACAGAATGTATTCGTAGGAAAAGATTTATATATATGTCGATGAAAATGTACTGAAACTGAAGTCAAATAAGATGGCTGGAGTGCGAATTTGAATACGTATGATTCTAGGCAAATCACAGAACTTTTC
Organism: Saimiri boliviensis; assembly: GCF_048565385.1. Classification (NCBI taxonomy): domain Eukaryota; kingdom Metazoa; phylum Chordata; class Mammalia; order Primates; family Cebidae; genus Saimiri; species Saimiri boliviensis. Next base: position 37,142,628 of record NC_133454.1, on the reverse strand, counting down.
TGAATCTCAGTTCTTCTATCTGTTTTGTCTCACTTCAAAGACTATCACAAAGATTAAAGAAGACTATATGATTATTTGTGTAAAAGCACTATAAATCACGGTAGACCTAAAATAAATTATTATAATAGTAGTGATATAATTCAGAAATACTCAAATGACAAAAAGTGAACTTACATCAGTAACTCAGAGTAACTGGCATTGTTTACTGCAGAGGATTTCTCCTGCTTTCTTGTTAAATAAGGACATTGCCCAGAAACACACTTAGAATTCCATCCAATCTTGTTCTCCCCTTTCTTACTCAGCTTACACATTTTCCCTGAGCTCCAGACCCATATTTAAAGAAGAGTACTGAATATGTACATAAGCATATACACCTCAAAATTAGTATTTACCAGATAAAATTTATCTTCCTACCACACTGCCACCCTCCATGTGATCCCTTCCTCAGTGAACAGAATTACATCGAACCAATTTCTCAAGTTAAAAATTTGACAGTGTTCATGTACTCCTCCCTATCCCTCATCGTCACCATCCATTTTACAGCATTGATTTTAGAGTCAATGCTGAATGACTATAATCGTGGGAGAGCCAAGATTAATTTCATGGCTAGATTACTAGCCATGAGAGCCCAGCAATATCATTTAAGCTCTCTTGACTTCAGTTTTCTTATCTGTAAAATGGGTATTGGATGTACTATTCCATAGGGTGCTTGTGAGGATTAAATATGTATGCGTGTGCATGCAAACACACACACATACACTGTTTAGACAATTGTGTACCAAGTACTATATAATTGTATTATGTGTACTATCATCGAAACTTACAGGATGATCCGCTGGCTCTGACATTCCTCTCTTCATCCATTACCATCAACTCACTGCAGGCTTTCATCATCTCCTACTTGATGACATTTTCCCCATCTTCTCCGTAACTTTTACTATGCTGTCATGGCAGACTGACTTGTCTGTCTTCCTTTCTGGACAATGGACTCCTTACTGTAGAGGCCATCTTTTTCTCATTTTTATATCCTTAAAGCTTAGTAATGGGTCTAGCACATGGTGGCTACTTAATAGATGTTTGCTGGAAGCAAGAAGGAGGGGGAGGAAGGGAGAAAGAGAGGGGAAGGGAAGAGAAAGGAAGGAGGAAGAGAATGGAGGGAAGGTAGACGAAAGGAAGAACAGGGAAAGAAAAGAAAACAAAAGCAAGAGAGAGGCTGAGAGAGGAAGGAGAAGGACTAGCCAGCTTTCTTTTCAACAATTTCTTACTCATACAAAATTCCATACTTAAAAACTCCTTCCATACTCTACAAGAGTTATTCTTAAAAGCAAACGTTCACATTAAAGCATCCATTAAGAAGCTTGGTTGACTCCCGAATAAAGAATTAAAAAAAAAATTCATAGCATGGAACTTCTGTTTTTAAATTATCTTTCCAAATTCAACTTCTGCTACCACTTCTCTACCCATAAGTCCCATACTCTAGCCACTCTGTCTTGCCATTCTCTAAGCCCATCAGAAATTTCCTCCACTCATTGCTTTTTTTGTTCCCTGAATCGCTCAGCCTCTTCTTTGCCTGGCAAACTTTTATTCATCCTCTAAGTCCCAGCTCAAATATCTTTTTCTTGGTGAAGCTTTTTTAGATTCCCATAAATTTAGGTTTTCCACAGAATTTTATGCATCCTTCCATGATAACACATCACATGGGGTTAAGTAGTTTATTTAAAAATATAATGATATAACATATAGAGTCTGATGTTCCTTAAGATCAAGGATTGTGTCTTATTTCCATAACTTCTGACACATAAGGGCCTCTCTATGGCCATTTCTTGAATGAATGAATGAATGAATGAATGAAGGCACTGACTTTTTCCAGTTTGTTTCTATGAAAAGCAGTGGTTCCCAAACCTCAGTCTTTAGCCAAGGGTCACGCTGATTCGAAAAGAATCACTGGACAAGTGAAGTAAAAAATATTATCATCAGAGATTATGAATTAGTAGATCCTAAATAAAGCCAATAATCTGTATTTTGACAAGATCCTCAGGCAAAATCACTTGTGCCAGTTTTTCCCTGCACAAATATGTCCAGCTAAAGGGATGGGAGCTGAAAAAGGGTTCAGGCTCCTTTCTTTGTGCCAGTTTTGTGTTTTGTAAGAGAAAGGATAATAGATTCTAATATACAATAAATCACAGTGGACACTAGTGGGGACTTTTTAGGAGGATTCTGAATGTAATTAGAAATAAAGAATGTATTGATCATATATGGAGTTAACCTGTAACAGTATACAAAAGTGAGTTGTGAAGATCTTTTTCAAAGTAGTTTGTCATAATTTTAGGATATTTTAAAACAACTGCTGGAAGATAGGATTTGAACAAGATGTCCTTATACATCCTTGCTTCCAATACACAACTAAATATTAATGCCAGGAAATAACTGTATGTAATCTTTTGCTTAACACAATTCAGCTAAAATTCAGCTGTATCAGAACCCCAGAAATTGAATCATTACAAGTATTTTGAGTTTCAAAATGAAGGTAGTATGGGAATGTGTTTAAACATTAAGATCAATTAGCCTTCAAAGCTTCAAGTCAATTTCTCACAATAGGGTTTTCCTGTATACTCATTTTAAATGTTTTATCAAATTATCACTCAGAATCTATAACAGAAAATATGAGAAATCTTTGAAAAGCTTCATAAATTTAGATACTTTTCATATCTCTGATCACATCAAGTGCTTCCATGCACCAATGCCTTGATACTTGTTGCCATCTCTGTCTTGCCAGTTATCCCTTCTCCCTTCTCCTGGCAATATTCACTCATCCTTCAAATACAGCTGAAATATGCAGTCATTTAAAAACCATATTTGGCATTGCCTCATTGCTATAATTTAATAAAATAAAAGCAAACCTCTGAGAGTGAGAGAGAGAGTGAGAAAGCTGCTTGAAAAATTAGGAGGTTAAATGCCCAGATCAGTAACTTCTAAGTTAATAAAATATATTTAGCTAAAAAGGAAACACAGCACCATGGAAATGAACAAATAGGCACTGTATGTATATGATTACATAGTCAATGTACAATAGTCAGTATAATTGCAAGTTCAATGTAAAAGCTAGAGTTTTGGGGCTAAGCAAACTGTAGGATCAGAATCCAGGGTCTGACATTTATCAATTGTGAGAGTTTAAACAACAGATGTAATATCTCTCCGTTTTAGGTCTCTTAAAGTGAAAACAGTACTAATTTGATCTCATTTTATATGGTATGAGGATTAAGTTAAACAATGAATGTGAAAAGGTAGCCCTGGATGCAAAAATGGCTGAGAAATAGCCAATGGGAGATAGTTAATGATGTGGCCCAGGAAGTGTCATGGTGTCTAGACTTTTCTTTAACTAGAGGCAATCTATTTTCAGCTCATACTTCAATCATGTAGTTATTTTCCCCACCAAAAACAGCCATTTCCCAGGTAGAATGCAGAATAAAGAATGTTGATCAAGTGGGATACAGACAACACTAATGTCAGAAGGTGCTATGAGGAAAACGCAGAGGGCCATTTCTGAGTAAGTAATGCTAGATCCTAATGCAGCAAGGAGTGAAGAAAGCAAATTGCTTCTATTTAAAGTGAATAGTGTTTGTAAAATGAAATTTGAGGAAAGGCAGAGGCTAGTGTTGCTTTGTAAATACATTTTAAAACAAAATATGGCCAGGCGCAGTGGCTCATGCCTGTAATCCCAGAATTTTGGGAGGCCGAGGTGGGTGGATCACCTGAGATCAGGAGTTCAAGACCAGCCTGGCCAACATAGTGAAACCCCGTCTCTCCTAAAACTACAAAAATTAGCTGGGCATGGTGGCAGGCATCTGCAATCTCAGCTACTCAGGAGGCTCTGGCATGAGAAACGCTTGAACCCCTGAGGCAGAGGTTGCAGTGAGCTGAGATTGCATCACTGCACTCCAGCCTCGGGAACAGAGTAAGACTTTGTCCTACAAACAAACAAACAAAACACATGTCTATCCCACTACATGCACTTAACCAGTCAGTCAGCATGCATTTACTTAACTCCCACTTAGTGTAGATCTCTGTGACTACAATGGGAAAGATGCCCAAGGAGCCTGTGGCAGACATCAGCCAGGATGCACAGAAAAGGACTGGCAGAACCTGAATAACAAAATACAAATATAAGCTCAACTAGCTCTATCTTCTTTGTTTAAACAAATAAAACCAACTTAGTTAAGCATAATTAGACCTGTGGTAATAAAAGGGAACTTGAAATTAACATCAGGATAGTTTGGTTATACATAATTTGCCTTTTAATTGTCTAGCAAGGTCTCACTAGCGTTGGTATAGTCTTTCTCAATACGTATTTTCCCTTTTCACAAAATTCAAAACGTTCCCCAATTATTGTTTTATATTGCTTTCTGAACTAAATACTCATTACCTATCCATTGCAGTAACATTTCCGGTATCCAGAATAATTATATCAGCTAATCAATACGCCGTTACAGAATATAGTCTGGCAATGAAGTTTTCATACCAGCCCATCTGTAAGGTCCTCAAAGCAATTTGTGAAACAATCATTTAAAAAATTATCAAGGTATAGTAATCAGGCTCATTCATTCATATCCTTCTACTCCTTTATTATTGTAGATTGTATATTTTACCTGAATTCCCAGGTTTCTTAAGATAAATAATGTTTTAGCACTAAGCTTTAAACATAGGCTGTGTATGATTGACTAAAGATTGAAAATGTTTCTGCTAGAATCTAAGTCTGAAAAAAGGAGAAATAAAACAATTTGGAAGTTGCCTGTAGTGTGCCTAAACTCAGTAGAACACCATGACCCAGGGCATTGAAAGACAGAAATATTTTAGGCAATTTCTGCTTTAGAAAAATCACAAGCCCATTTGGTTTGAAGCCATTGTTCCTCCAACTTTACTTCATACAAATAAATAACACAGAAAAATTGAAGACTGTAAAGTAGATGTAGAAGAAGCCTCGAATGACTTTTAGTGGAATATTATGTACCCAAAACACAAGGGGTTTAAATTAGTGCCTTAAAATGTTCCATTTACCGCACATCACAGGAAGTAAGAGTCTGTTTTTGGTTTCTGTTCAGTTTCATTCCTCCAAATCTTTGACCAGCTGAACTGCTTGTTCCAGGTCATCAAACTCCTTAATAATTTAAACTCCCAAATTCAGACTGAGATAGACTATGGCTGGCTACAGATTGCTGGAAGATCATGTAGAAGAAAAAATACTGCTACACATACAGTCACATGTCCATGCATATATATCAACCATGAACATACACAATTTCTTCTGAAGCACAGAGGAAATCGTTATTATCACAAATATAAATATAAAGAGGAATTTTAAGATGTAAGCCAACATATGGCAACTATGCCAAAGACTGAATTAACTTTCAAATTTTAAATTCTTTGCAGTCTTTCCCATATGAACCCAAGCCATTTTACCTCGCCTCAGATCTCTGGTTGACATATGGCACTACCATTCTACTGTCTGTAGATAAAATAAAGTAGGACTGACTTTATCAAGATAAGCTCTATAAAACAGTCTGTAAGATATTGTTACATAAAGAGAAAAGAGGCTCATGGTCAAACTGGGCACTACTTAGTTAAATAAAGGTAAACGAGTTTTTGGTTTTTGTTTGCTAACTAGTGGGTTTTCTCACAAATGTTAATATTAGTGCATTGTTCCTGAGATGTTAATGTACGTTGTGAATTGGGAAGTGGATGCAGAGTCAACACTAAAAGTGGCAACGCTAAATGTGGCTTTTCCCGAAGGTGTTTGAACATCTCATGAAGGTGTTATAAGCTACATATAATGAGAAACTGCTAAATATTTGCATTTAGGAGCCCCCAACACACCACTTTTTCCCTTCCAGTACCCTTTAACTAACTCCTCCCCACTCCCCTAGCTTTCATTCCTTCCATAGCCCAATAAACTCCAGGTGCCCTCATGCTGCCCCGGAACCCTGTAGTGACTGGAGGCTAATTTTCTTCCAAATGTAGGCAATTGTTCAATTTGATTTTCTCAATATGTTTTTTCTTTATTTATAACAATAACAAAAGCTAGGATTTTTTGTTGTTTACTATACATTAGACATGGGATATGACATATTTTTTCATATTTTTAAATTAAAAATGTTCACAATACAACATCTGGTTCATATGAGACACTATGTGTAACATGTATATTAATTAATTAAAATAACACAGCAAACAGATTAAGAATAATGGTATAATAAGTATATTAGTATCTACCTACGTTCCTCTCCTCTCCAATCCTCCTGCTACCACAGGTAACGACAGTCATAATTTTAGGACACATTTTCCCTTGATTTTTATATTTTTAAATATTTCAAATATGTATTTTTCACTACAAAAAATTTGTTTACTTTTGCTTATCTCTAAGATATGTAAAAGTAGAACTATACCCCATGTAATCTTCAATGACTTGATTTTTTTCCTTAAGCAATATTTTCTAGGATACAGCCAAATTGTGTATACAGCTGGAATTCATTCTTTTTTGCTGCTATATAGCATTCTATTGCATGAATACACCAAATTTATCTATTTTCCCATTAGTGGACATTTAAGGGGTTTCTAATCAATTTATGATTACAAATAGTAATACTATGAATATTCTTGCATATGTACAAGATTTTCTTTAGGGTATATAATTAGAAGAAAAATAATACATTCTATTACATGAGACTGTTAAACTTTAAACACAAATGTCTAAAGCAGATTGTACCAATTTATATACCCACCAATTATATATATTATGTATGGATGCATGTGTATGTATATATGTATACTTATTACATATATACATATGAATACTTATTAGTCCTCATTAATATCAGTTGAGGTTATCTTATTTGGTGGATACAAGTTTAGAACTATTATCAAATCTCAGCGAATTAAGTTTGTTATCATTATATATTGATCCTCTCTTTGCCACTTAATTCTTTTTCTCACAGATACATTTTTTTTTTTTGATATTGATATAGCTATCCCAACCTAGCGTTTCTTTCCGTTTTGGTTAGTATTTGCCTGGTATGTCTTTTTCTAATCTTTAAAGTTTTTTTATCTTTACATTTCTTGGTCTTCAAAAATAACATATAAGCAATTTTTTTTTACCAGTTTTAGTTCATATATGTTTACTATGATCACTGACATATTTGAGCTTGCTACCCAAAGTGTGGTCTTAACCTGGGAACTCATTTGAAAGGTACATTCTCGGCCCCACTAGACCAGCTGCTGTAGCCATTCAGTTGAAAAAGCAGGGACTCTATCCAAATTTGGTTTGGGTTAAGTCTGATGATGTCACAGGGACATACACAAAGAGGACCTAAAAACATTTATTCCTCACATAATGAAGCTTACAGGAAAATGTAGGTTGTATTGAATTAAGTCCAAAAATGGGTACAAAGATACAGGAACGGCAATTGGCTTGGTGTTTTGTGTGGAGAGCAGTGGGCACTAGGCTTGGCACTGTGAGCAGGATGTCTAGACCACAATTACCACCACCAGAAGTCTGTTTTCTTTTAGATTTGCTTTTTTTTTTTAACGGAATCTAATGCCTGTTGGTGAGCTTTCTCTTCGAGCTGTGCCAGTTTGTGCTGCGTTTGCTGAGTCCTACCAAGCCTTTGTTATAGATTTAACAGGTTTAAGTCAGATGTTATAACAGGCATTTAGAGCCAGATTATGGTACTGGAGCCCTTGTTAAAGTGACCCTTGCTGGTGTGCTTTATCCGAGACCTATCCATGTGTCTCAGATGGACTCATATGTCTTAATTCTAGTATAAGTTCACGAACTTTCACTCTGGGCCCCATGGTCATATGCCCCAACCAGGTGTTACCTCCATTCTATAGCACACTCAAAGGAAACACTGATATCCACTGGGTGGTCACTTGTATAGAAAAGTAGTTATTGTGTGGCATGCTGAGGTCACACTCCTAAATGCAAATAGCTCATACCTTTGCTGCTACTCCTGCTGCTGCTGCTGCTGCTGCTGCTGCTGCCTATGCCTCTGTCACCAGAAAATATCCTGATCCTCAAGGTTGTAAGCAAAATACCCATTGCACCCCTGTGGCATGGTCAAAGGCTAAAATCTACCACTGTGATGAGAGAGGCTCCTAAAGCTGATGGTGCTGGTTGGAGATTCTCTTGAAGAATCTCTTACTTAAAAATATGAGTAGAGTACAGAGTACTTCCTCACCTCCAAAGCAATCCCGTAACCACCAAGATGGCCAGCTAGCAGGCAGGCAAGAAGAAAGGAAGAACCAAAAAATGAAGGAAAGAAAATAAAGAAACCTGGATGCAAGAGGAAGAAACAAACAAAACTGAAACAGAGATCCACAGTTTGGCCCAACTGGAAATCTAAAATTTACTTAAAGAAGTTACATGGGAAAAATAAGAATACTGATCAGCTTCTGCACGTCTAAAACACAAGTTCTAAATTAACTTTAAAAGCTGCTGAAATACATCAATTGGCAAATCGTATGGCCTTCATCCATACTGTGGCCTAAATTAGTTGTACCTGAGGCTCCCACTAAATTTAAACAAAGTACACCCTATAATCTTAGGAGAGTTACTGAACATAGAGAACAAAGAGTTTTGTGTCACCTTAATTACCAAAACCATTGCCTTGCCTAAATTCCCATGATCATAGCATCCATTGCTTTAACATATACCAAAGTAGAATGAATGCTTTAAGCAAATAGCTAATAAACTAAAATTAAATTTAGTGAATATTGTCTAATGTAAATTAATGTAAATTCAAAAGAAACTTCAAGAAGTAAAATCATTATATAAGACCTATTTCAAGGAGAATGATTATCCCCATTGCTTCTCTATTTAACAGCCCTATTTGGCCTGTTCACAAAGTTGGAAAAAATGAATGGTGCCTCACAGTGCTCAAACACAGTCTTAAAACTGTGATCTCCCTCATTAAGGCACTCATACCCAGTATTATTGAAATATTACTGGCTCCATCTAATCAGAAAATGGTGCTTCTTTATTTCTTTTTCTTTTTCTTTTCTTTTCTTTTTTTTTTTTTTGGAGATGGAGTCTTGCTCTGTCACCCAGGCTGCAGGCTGGAGTGCATGGCACTATCTTGGTGCACTGCAGCCTCTGCCTCCCAGGTTCCAGTGATTCTCCTGCCTCTGCCTCCCAGGTAGCTGGGATTACAGACACATGCCACCATTCCCGGCTAAGTTTTTGTATTTTTAGTAGAGACAGGGTTTCACCATGTTGGCCAGGATGGTCTAGAACTTCTGACCTTGGGTGATCCTCCCGCCTCAGCCTCCCAAAGTGCTAGGATTATAGGTGTGAGGCACTACGTCTGGTCCAGATTTTTGTATTATAGATCTGGTTAGTGTTCAGGGCCTATTTCAATAGACTTCCATTACAATTTGTCTTTACCTTCAAAAGGGACACAGTACAACTGTTATCAGCTAAATTTTGTCTCTCCAAAATTCATATGCTGAAGTCTTAACCCTCAGTAAGTAGCATGTGACTATTTGGAAACAGGGCTTTTAAAGAGGTAATTAATGTAAAATGATGGCACATGGGTGGGCCCTAATCCAGTAAGATTGGTGTTCTTTTCTTTCTTTTTTTTTTTTGAGACAGAATTTTGCTCTTGTTACCCAGGCTGGGGTGCAATGGCGCGATCTCGGCTCACCGCAACCTCCGCCTCCTGGGCTCAGGCAATTCTCCTGCCTCAGCCTCCTAAGTAGCTGGGATTACAGGCATGTGCCACCATGCCCAGCTAGTTTTTTGTATTTTTAGTAGAGATGGGGTTTCACCATGTTGACCAGGATGGTCTCGATCTCTCGACCTCGTGATCCACCCGCCTCGGCCTCCCAAAGTGCTGGGATTACAGGCTTGAGCCACCGCGCCCGGCATTGGTGTTCTTAAAGAAGAATTCAGGACACAGACAACACACAGGTGGAGGATGAGAGCTAAAGAGAGAGGCCTCAGAAGAAAACAAACCTGTGGACACCTTGATCTTGCACTCTGAACCTCATAGACACTCAAAAACAGTATTTATATATTGTCTGTACGAGACAAAGGGTTCCCAGAATTCTTTAACCAAAGTTTCAAACTTGTACAAGGAAGTGTTTCTGCCAATGATCAGTCCAGGCAGCCAGACCATTGAATGGTACAAGAATCCATAAAAATGTGCAGATGGAACTGGATATTGCATGACTGTCTTAGTCTGTTTATGCTGCTCTAACAAAATACCTTAGACTGGGTAATTTATAAACAACAGAAATTTATTTCTTACAGTTCTAGAGGCTGGGAGGTCTAAGATCAAGTTACCTGCACTGGTGTCTGATGAGGGTTGATCTCTGCTTCCAAGATGGCACCTTGTTGCTGTATCCTCCAGAGGGGAGGAACACTGTGTCCTCATGTGGAGGAGAAGCAGAAGAGCAAGAGAGCACTCCTTTCAACCTCCAACCCCTTTATAAGTGTGCTAATACCATTCATGGGAGCAGAGCCCTCATGACTTAATCACCGCTCAAAGGCTACGTCTCTTAATACTGTTGCAGTAGGGATTACAGTTCAACATGAATTTTGAAGAAGACAGACACACTCAAGCCATAGCAACGAGTGACCAAGGCACTCATTTTACTTCTTGGCATACACAGTGCGGGGCTTTTGAATAATGCTTCAAATGGAACTGTCACCTCCCTTACTGGCTTCAGTCTATAGGCCTCACAGGGTACCATAACGGCTTATTTAAGTTCCAAATCCATTAAATTAAACACGGTGCATTTCAGTCATCAGTAATATATTAGGAGTGAACTGTAATAAAGAATCAAACTCCATTTATTTTTAACATTTTGCTGCTGACAACTTTTAAGCCTTACGCTCTCCTCCTGCCATATATCTGGGCAAGCTGGATAAAAAGCTTAGGTTTTTCTTCCCTTGGCACCTATGGAAAGTTTAAAACCTCACAAAGGAACTCTGACCCAGTCTCACCAGTCACCACCTTGAAAACGTCAAGCCAGTTTCCTTTTCTGCCCATCTCAAGACATTTTTGGAATGCTTGGGAGCCTCCCTGCTTTCCCCAGCAAACCTCATTGTATGAGTAATAAACCTTTTCATACCCTCTTTGTGTGTGTGTGTGTGTGTGTGTGTGTGTGTGTGTGTGTGTGTTCATCAGTCTTGACATTTGAACCAAATTTCTTGGGGGATGCTCCATTCTGCATTGTCAGAGTGGCCAGTCAACTCACCAAATGAGAATCCTCTTGTTCAAAACCATCTCCAAGTGAATAAAGCATTAAGCAGTATTCTAGAACACTTTACTATCACTCTCTCTTCCCAACTAACATGTTTTTCTTTAGTTCTGTTTCCTTTTAACCTAAAATAAGAGCACTATTTTTAGTACCTTTTAAACACTATGCTTACCAACATATTTGAGCACCATTTCTTTTTTCTATCTCCCACTTGCTATCTATAGTCATTTTCTTTATTTCATTCAGCAGTTCTTTCATCTTGCAACTTCCACTGTTGTCACCTCTTTGTAGACCATCTGCCTGGCCTTTATGACTGTGTTTAGGAGCTTCTCCTTGGTTTTATGCTATTTCATCACAAAGCGTGAAGGTGTACTTTTTTACTAATTTATCCTGCTTGTTATTTGCATTGCTTCCCTGCATGTGCATTCATGTTTTTGATTTATTTTTTGCTATTATTTCTGCAAATATTCACTCCTTTAAATTTCCTCTGTTTTAATTGTCTGGTAGTTCCTTTGCCTTATATTGAATCTTATTCTTTCCTTCATATTTCTAAAACTTTCTTATATATTTTTGTTTTCTCTCTGTACTGTACTCTAGATGACTTATTTTGACTTATCCTCCAGTTCACTACATCTTTCTTCAGCTTTGTCTGATCTGCTATTTAATTTGATTTTTTTTAATGCAATTTTATTTTTTAGACCTACAATTTCTATTTGGTTTCTTTTCCAGATAATCCTAGTAATTTCTTGAGATCTTTGCTTTTGCATTTTAGATTCTGTTTTTTCAAATATTTTTAGACATTTCATTTTTAGTTATATCGTGTTCTCTGTTTGCTAATTTCAAAATCCAAAGCCCTTGGGGAAATCTCTTTTGTTTTTGCTAAACTCCAGTCATGAATTCATCTTTCTGGTGATTTTATTGATCTTTATTGTGAGCTAAATTTGCTTGGGCTTAATCTATGAAAGTCTGACAGTCTAAATACTAGTTGCTGTTTTCCAGAGAGGATCTGCACCACTTCTGCTAAACGCCAGGAGTTGCTGTCCACCTGGAATCACTTGAGTTCACTTTAAAGATTCCATATTGCAACCGACAGACTACATTGTCTCTTCTTCACGAATATCAGCACTTTTTTGAGGCAACTTCACTTTTCTAGCTTGTTCCCCAGTTACCTCTCAGTGGTCCTATTTAGCCTAAACTCACATATTAATTTGCATAATATGTGTTTGTTTAGGAGGTGATTCTTGGAGATTTTCCTAACTCCTTGAGTCTGGCAATGCATTGCAAAAATGCATGTTTTATTTAGGATCTAGTAATTTGTAGCAGAAAGGCCTTCAGAATTTACCTTACTTCTATAAGCAGAAATTTAAAGATTAGAATTTCAGCTTCTTACAGTAGAGATACTCAGGTGTAGGAGTAAGATAACTCATGCTCCAGAAGCAATTGCCTCCTCGGTCTATACATCACAGGGATAGCTCTTTCATACATTTAAGCAGAAATAGAAGATTCATCATTATATAACCTTTTCAGATTTTATTTCTTGCATTGTCTTGAATTATATTTTTATTTAAAATGTTTTCATTTTTAAAGTGATTGTGATTTTCTCTTTTGCTTGTTCATTTTATTTTATTTTGCTTTTTGTTTCATTTTAGGGCATTCAGCACTACTTTTCAAAAAGCCTTGGTATACTGGTAATAATTACTAAAGAAATACTTCCCCAAACTGTTTGTGTTCTCATTATAATAAACTAAAAAAAATTTAAAACTCTTTGTCTGGTTTTGTCAATCTGGAGAGTTGATTTATACCTTGAAGAAGATTAGTTTTAACTCAGCATTTAGTAACTACTAAATTTTCATTTAACAGTACATCTTTCCTGAGCTAGTTTCTAATTGGTATAATTATTGTACAGAATTTTGAGTAGCTGTATGCCACCTTGGTGGTTTATCATATAACTAATAAGTTATAATTATAGCAGCAAAACAGTTTTGAAATGCAAAATTAGTTTAGTGGCAATTAAATTCAAAAATCCATTCAAGAAAGCTAAGTAATAACTCTAAATGAGTCATAAGTAAAATGAAAAAGCTTCAAAACATAAGGTCTTTAAACATCTGGTAGAAAACTGACATAGCATCTTTGATTTTCTTGTTTTATTGCTCTTTAGCTATAAAGATACAAAACTGGAGCAAGAAGATTGACTAGAGATGCTTAGCACTCATCTCTTTGACAAGAAAGGACCAAGGCAATAACCAATAAACAGCTAAGATTTGACTGTAGTGTCAGAGGGAGAGTACTGAAGCGCAGTAGGGGAGTGGAGACACATTTACAGTGATTGGAAGTCCAGGAGGGCATCACTTCCGCTGTCTTGTCTCCACCACTTGGACCAGATTGCCCTAGAGAGAGGAGGGACTTCCAGTTGCAGGAAAAAGGTAAGCAGATGATCCCACCACTCTCCAGTGCTACTGAAAACACATTCTTACTACAGGAGAATCTCCATAGTACTCAACAAGCTTTGAGCCCAGGTTTGGAAAGCTGCTGGGAATTCATGCAGATGCATTGCCTCAGATTAGGAACACAAGGTGTACACTATCTCCCCTCACCAACCCCTGTAAGACAAGGTGCTGCAGCATGGTGCCATCTGAGACCAGAGCCACCTCTGAAGTGCCCCCTCTTCTGGGAGCCAGAGCAGCTGTGATTTGGCTGAGTTGGTGTCTGTTCTCCAACCTAGCAGCTGTGTACCCACATCCTAGACTTAAGATGTTAAAGGTTAGGTTATTCCTGTGGGCCATATCCAGCAGAAATGTCCCTAGACCAGCCAAAAAGCCGCAAGACCACATCCTGAGCCTGAGAAATACCCCTGTGGGCCAACCCAAGCAAACACATTCCCAGGTCAACTGGGCAGCCATTCAGATGTGTCCTGAGCCTAAGTAACAGCCCTATAGGTCACCCCAAACAGACATGCTTCCAGGCCAGCCCAGTAGCTATGTGCCCACATAGTAAGACTGAAAAACAAATCATCAGGATGCTTCTGGCAAGAATATCCCCAGGCCAGCCAAGTAGCCTTGTGCCTCCATCCCAGGCCTGAGAAATAACCTTGTGGGCTGCCTCTGACAAACACATTCCCAGACCAACCAAGCAACCACATGCCCATGATCCCAGCCAGAGTAACAACCCCATGGCCCCCAACTCCAGGGAGCAAGACACATAGTCAGCCAAACCACCAGGTGTGTACAAATGACCCTAATCTGAGAGACAGCCTGGCAAGCCCATTCCTGGAGAGCCACGCCACAGATTCTCTTAGCCTAAGCTGTCAATAAACTTGAAAATGCCAATCGTATATATTACAGCTAAAGAAACTACATGAAAAGTTACAGTACTGCATTGAGAAACAAGGCCAATATACCCCCATCAAACCAACACCCCAAGGCCCATTTATACAAATAGCTCTTTCCACATGAAAGTTATTCCATAAAAGAGAAAAGGCAACTTTTCTACCACATGCATAGAAGTCAACATAGGGATACATCAACCATGAATAAGCAAGGAAACATGTCACCTGCAAGGGAAAACAATAATGCTTCAGAAACAGATCCCAATTATAAAGAAGTATATGAAATGCCAGAAAAAGAAATCAACAGAATATTCTTAAGGAAGCTTAGTGAGATTCAAGAGAATATAGATATATAATTCAACAAAATCAGAAAAGTAATTTATGATTTCAATGATAAATTCAGTGAAGTTAGATATAAAAACGAACCAAATAGAAATCCTGAGCTGAAAAGCTCAATGAATGAAATAGAAATTAAAAAAAAAAATTAAGTGCTTCAACAACAGGCTAGAACAAGCAGAAGAATTTCTGAACTTGAAGACAAGTCTTTTAAAATAGCAAAGGCAGATAAGAAAAGAAAAAGAAAGCCTATAGGATTTATAAGACACAATTAAGCAAATAAATTTTTGTACTGTGGGCATTCCAGGAGGAGAAGATAAAAGAAAAAGTGAGGAAAACATATTTAAGAAAATAATAGCAGAAACGTTTCCAAATATTGTGAAAGAGATGTACGTCCAGGTTCGGAAAGCTCAAATAACCAAATAGGTTCAACTCAAACAGGTTCTCTCCGAAGCACATTATAATCAAATTGTCAAAAGGCAAAGACAAAGAAATAATTATAAAAGCAGCAAAAGAAAAAAAGTAAGTCAATGTAAGTAAATCCCCATTAGCTGAACAGATTTCTCATCCAAACCTTTATAGGTCAGGAAAGAATAGGATGATATCTTCAAAGTATCAGAAAAAAAAATTGTCTGCCAAAAATATTATATACTCAGCCAAGCTATCATTCAGAAATGAAGGATAAATTAAATATTTTACAGACAAGCAAAAACTAAGAAAATTTATCACCACTAGACCAGCCTTACAAGAAGTGCTCAAGGAAGCTTTACATGTGGAGTGAAAAAATAATAATCATCATCATAAAAACATACAAAACTATAAAGCTCACAGGTAAAAGAAGAAATCAAAGCTTATCACCACCGACAACAACCCAATCACAAAAATAAACAATAAGAGAGGAAATAAGGAACAAAGAATACAGTAAAAAAAAAGAGAAAGAAAGAAAAGAAAAGAAAAAACAGACAACAGTCAATACAACAGCAGAAGTAAGTCCTCACCTATTAATAATAAACTTGAAAGTAAATTAATTAAATCCCCTATTTAAAATGTATAGATTGACTGAATAAAGAAAGAAAAACCAACTATATTCTGCCTAAAAGAAACTCAAATCACATATAAAGCCATGCATAGGCTAAAAGTAAAGAGATGGCAAAAGATATTCATGCAAATGGAAACCAAAAGTGGGCAAGAATAACTATACTTATAACAGACAAAACAGACTTGAAATTAAAATCTTTAAAAAAAAAGAAAAAGGACATTATATAATAATAAAGGAATCAATTCAGCAAGAAAATATAACAATTACAAATATATATACACTGAACACCAGATTAAAAAAAAACTCTTAGAACTGGTATATAAACTCGTTGAATTTGCAGGATACAAAATTAGTACATAAAATCAGTAGCATTTCTATACATTAACAACAAACTAGCTAAGAAGTAAATCAAGAAGGCAATTCCATTTATAATAGCTACAAAAACAATATTTAGGAATCAATTTAACCAAGATGATAGACCTATACAAGGAAAACTACAGAGCACACAGAAAGAAATGAAAGACGACACCACCAAATGGAAAAATTCCAAATGCTCATGAATGAGAATATTGTTAAAATGACAAATAACCCAAAGCAATCTATATATTCAATGCAATCTCTATCAAAATATCAATAACATTTTTCATAGAAATAGAAAAAGGTCCTAAAATTTGCATGCGGTCACAAAAGACCCTGAATAACCAAACAATCTGAAGCAAAAAGAACAACGATGAAGGTTTTACTCTATCAAACCTGAAAGTATACTACAAAGTTGTAGTAACTAAAATAGCATTGTATAAGATCAGACACATAGACCAATAGAATAGAATAGAGAACCCCCCCAAAAAATCCATATGTCTTTAGCAAACTGATTTTTTGACAAGGCATCAAGAACACTCACTGCAGGGAAATGACAGTCAATAAATGGTGCCAGGAAAACTGCATATCCATACGCAGAAGAACGAAACTAGACTCTAGTCTCTCACCCTAAACAAAAATCAACTCAAAATAGATCTGAAATTATAAAACTACTGGAAGAAAGCAGGGAACATGCTTTCAGGACATTTGTCTGGGCAAAGATTTTATAAGACTTCAAAAGTACAGGCAACAAAAGCAAAAATAAACAGGATTTTAAATATATATATATTTTTAAAAAGGCGTCTATGTAGCAAAGGAAACAATCAACAAAGCGAGAAGACAACGTACACAATGGGAGAAGATATTTGCAAACTACTCATTCACCAGGGGATTATATCCAGAATATGCAAATAATTCAAACATGTCAACAGAAAAAAAAATTCAATTAATAAATGGGAAAATAATCTGAAAATAGATTTTTGAAAAGAAGACAAATAAACGCCCAATAAACATATGAAAACAGTATCACTTATTATCAGGGAAATGCAAATCAAAATCACAGTGAGGTATTATCTCACCCAGTTAGGATGTCTATTATTAAAAATATAAAAAATAACAAATGCTGGTGAGGATGCAAAGAAAAGTGAACTTATATACTGTTGGTGGGAATATAAGATATGAAATGGATGGAAATTCAAGTTATTAAATGAAACTAGGTGTCCAACAACAGATAAAGAATATGAAGGATATGTACAAAATGGAATAATATTCAATCATAAAAAAGAATGAATCTTGTCATTCTCAGGAACATGAATGGAATTGGAGGAAATTGTGTGTATAAAATAAATCAGGAACAGAAAGTTATATACTACATGTTTTCACTCATATGCAAAAGCTAAAAAAAAATTATCTCAGAAGTAAAAAGTAGGACAGAAGATGAGGCTAGGAAGGGCAAGGCAAAGGGAGGAATATGCAGATGTTTGTTAAAGAATACAAAATCACAGCTAGATAGGAAGAATAAAGTCTAGTATTCTATAGCACTGTAGGATTAATATAGTTACAACAATATATATTTTCAAATTGCTAGAAGGTGTATATTGAATACTACCAACACAAAGAAATGAAAAATGTTTGAGATATTGGATATGCTAATTACCATCATCTGATTCCAATATATT
Organism: Saimiri boliviensis; assembly: GCF_048565385.1. NCBI lineage: Eukaryota > Metazoa > Chordata > Mammalia > Primates > Cebidae > Saimiri > Saimiri boliviensis. The sequence continues at coordinate 37,124,636 of NC_133454.1, read as the reverse complement.
ATATGTATCAAAATATTACTATGTACCCCATGAATATATACAATTTTGTCCATTTAAAACATGGAATTAAGAATACTGTACATTAAGAGTTTTATATGAAATGATTATAAAATGTTGAAGAGTATGTAAAAATGACAAAGTGATCTTCATATTTTAGTAAACTCTAACATGGTTTTTCGTATCTCCTTAGGAGAAAAATAAATTTCCACATCTTATTTATTGCCACTTTTTAGGGTTGAAAACAAAATGTAAATAATTTTATGTGACTAAAATTACCAAGACATCCTTCTGCCATTTCCTATAATAATTAAAGGCTTACATGTAAAACCCAAAACTATAAAATCTCTAGAAAACAACCTAGGCAATACCATTCTAGACATAGCAAACACACAAAGATTTCATGACAGAGACACCAAAAGGAATCACAACCAAAGCAAAAAAAAAAAAAAAAAAATGACATATGGGATCTAATTAAACTTAAGAGCTTTTGCAGAGCAAAAGAAATTATCAATAGACTAAACAGACAACCTACAGAATGGGAGAAAATATTTGCAAACTTTGTTTCTGACAAAGTTTGTGATCTAGTATCCACAAGAAAGTTAAATTTACAAGAGAAAAATAACCCCATTAAAAGTGGGCAAAGGACATGAAAAGGTCCTTTTCAAAAGACATACAAGTGTCCAAGAAGCATATGAAAAACAGCTCAATATCACTCCTCATTAGTGAAATGCAAATCAAAACCACAGTGAGCTACTATCTCACACCAGTTAGAATGGCAATTATTTAAAAGTCAAAAAACAACAGACGCTGGTGAGGTTGCAGAGAAAGGGAATGCTTATACACAGTTGGTGGGAGTGTAAATTAGTTCAACCACTTTCAAAAGCAGTATGGCAATTCCTCAAAGAGCTAAAAACAAAACTACCACTGGACCCCACAATCCTATTACTGAGTATATATACAGAGGAATAGAAATCATCTACCAAGACACATGCACATGAATGTTTGTTGCAGCATTATTCACAACAACAAAGACATGGAATCCACCTAAATGCCCATTGATGACAGACTGGATAAAGAACTGTTGTACATACATACCTTGGAATATCATGCAGTCAGAAAAAAGAATGGGATCATGTCTTTTGCAGGATCACAATGAAGCCGGAGGCAATTATCCTTAGTGAACTAACACAGGAACAAAAAATCAATTACCACATGTTCTCACAACTGAGAGCTAAATGATGAGAACTCATGAAAACAAAGAAGGAAACAACAGATACTGGGGTCTGCTTGAAGGTAGAGGGTGGGAGGAGGAAAAGGAGCAGAAGAAAGTAAAACTACTGGGTACTAAACTTAACACCTGGATGATGAAATAATCTGTACAACAAACCTCATGACACAAGTTTACCTATATATCAACCTTCATATGTACCCCTGAACCTAAATTAAAAGTTAATTTTTTTTTTTAAAGACTTCATGGTATGTCTTTTTCCCTTCCAGCAGATTTCTGGTTTTGACTTTTATCTCCATCAAAGTAAATTAACATTCAGTTGGACATGATGGTTCACGCCTGTAATCTCAGCACTTTGGGAAGTTGAGGCAGGTAGCTCACTTGAGGTCAGGAGTTCCAGACCAGCCTGGCCAACATGGTGAAACCCCATCTCTACTAAAAACACAAAAATTAGCTGGGCATGGTGGTGCGTGCCTGTAGTCCCAGGTACTTGGGAGACGGAGGCGGGAGAATTGCCTGAACCCGGGAGGTCCAGGAGGTTTCAGTGAGCTGACATTGTGCCACTGAATTCCAGCCTGGGTGATGGAGTGAGACTTGGTCTCAAAAAGCAAAACAAACAACAACAACAAAAAACAAAGTAAATGGACACTATATAAATGTACTTTAATAAAATCTCCACTTCTGGTTACCATGATGTAACTGGTAGTGAACTCACCTTTTTGCCATAAGCAACAACACAAAAGTTCAGGGTTGTGATTGGCGCATATGAGTATCATGTTTGCCTGGACATTCTCCTTGGAGGCACATTTCAATGAAGACACTGAGAGATCAAGCCCAACAGAGCAGAGTAATCTCTCTGAGCTGAGAAGTCAGTGACTGTAGCTCATGGTAACTGAAACAGCAGTAATATACAAGGTATATTACTGGGCTCACAGATATGCAATCTGGGCAGGACTCGGAAGGGACACCTAATTTCTGTCCCACCCAGTCATCAGGGGCAGTTTGAAAACTGGGCTGAAATCATCTGAAGTTTTTGTTCCCTTGTGTCTTGCAGTTGACACTGGAAAGATTCAAACTGTTCAAGGCTAGGAAAGCTGGAGTTCCTTGGATCTCTGCAATTCTATGTGACCTCTCTATGTTGTCTCTCCAGCACAAAGCTTTAGGATAGACAGATTTCTCATGTGTCCACTCAGGACTCCCAAGACATATGTCTCAAGAAAGGGAAACAGGCAGAAGCCGCATTGCCTTTCCTAAACTAACCTTTAAGGCCATTCTGCTTCTCATCCAACACACTAGAAGTGAGTCACTAAGACTGGCCCAAAATTCAAGGGAATGGAATACAACTCAGCCAACTGTTGTGAAAAAATGTCCAACATTTTGCTAACATGTCTTAAAAACCATCTCAAGATCCAGAAGTTCATCCAGAAGCCTTAAATGGAGATGGAAATCGATTCATACAAGAGACAAATTGATAAGAAGATGGAGCAGGATAATAAAATGGTTCTCCGAAATATATCATTGCTGAGTTATAAAAGTGTACAGAATACAAAATGTAGGCAAAATTTCATACTATCAGCTTTAAAGAAAGACAGATTTAGTCAAACTCCTTGAAGAACATGGTCTTTAAACTATTAAAATGTCTTAAAGAAAGACAACGTGGGGCATCTTAAGGATGAATTAGCAAGATGATTAAGAACATCAAACTGGGCTGGAGTCTAGCTGGAATGGAAGTGGAAATAGAAGGAGCCAGAGTAGTGTGAAATTAAAGTTCAGAGGATAACTGTAGAAACATAGAGGTACAAATAAATTTTGAAAATGGAAACATCTAGTATTGGATGATCTCAGTCTAGAAGAACTAAATAGTGACAATAAATTTATATTACACCTTTTTTTAATTCCAAGGAAATTTTTTAATTCTTTAAGGAAAGTAATTCAGTGTCCCCCCAAAATAGATTAAGTATGAAAGATTTTTAAGAGGTCTGTCTTTATATGGAAAAAAAGGAAGATAGAAAATTAAGCATGAATGTGTACCAGGAAGAGACAGAATAGGGACTTAACAACAAATGAGGAGAGAATAAAGGAATGGAGTTATGAATAAAGTATAATTTTCATTATCCATAAAAACTGGGAGTCCTCAGGGAAAAGAAGGAAAACAGGGGAAATTTTATTAGCAAAATATTTTATTTAAAGGAGTATAAAAGAAATTATTTGGCAGCAGAAAAAGACAAGATGTTTTTATTTTGACAAGATGATCTTTAATTTATCAAAAAAGTTCATTAAATATATTTAATATTAATACATGTTAAATAATATTGTATTGTTAATACAATAGCAATATTCCAGCACATTACTAATATGCTAGGATTTCAGCACAGCTATTGGTTAATAACACTCACTCAATATCTTTTCATAAATTAAATCTAAAAACTAAAATCACATAAGCCATGGATTTTAAACCTGAATGTAAGAGACCATAAATTGGTATGCAAAAGATGATAAGTTGAATAGATTTTTTTGAAGCACATTTTGAAGTAAGTGTTAAACATCTCCATGACATGTTTATTATATATCTAGTATTCTCAAAAGAATGAATAATGAATTCAGTAAAAAGGTCTGTTGTTGTATAAGGTGAATGACGTTTTATTTTATTATTTTTTGAGTCTGCAAAAACTAACATTTTGTTTACTTGCTGTAGCTTATCTTGCTTTCAAGAGACCATTCTCATCAGCTTCTAGTGGTTCGCAGTAGTTTCTTTGTAGAAAATATTCACTTAACTCAAAATCCACTGTCCAAAAGTGATAATACTAGCACCCACTGTTTAAGTTTGGGCTAGCTCTGCTTACTTCTGAAGACTTGAGTCGTCTTTTCACTCTCAGGTGAAAAGAATTTATTTAATTCTCCTTTCTGTCTCCCTGATGGAAGCCACAGCCCTATTCTGATTCACTAGTTTTTTCCTTCAAGCCATGTGAGGAGCGTGAGAACTCCAGCGCCTTTCTTCACACCATGTGCAGCCTGTGACTCTATCTTCGGCACACGCCATAGCCATTGCTGCTCCACTGCTTGGGTACCATGTTGGATATGGTGCCAGGGAAATCGTGGAACATCTTTTCAGGGCTAGCAATTTTCAGGACTGTGCTCTCAGAATAAAAAATAAAGTCCTGCTATAATGGAGTGTTCCCAGGAAAGAAAATGACCCCTTACTTGATTTTTTCTCCCCATTTTCCAGGTACTCCACCATGAAGGGGCAACGCAAGGTCATTTAAGTGTGTGTGTGTCTCTCTCTCCTCTTCTCTCAGGACTGGAAGGGCTGTGCACTAAGTGCTTCTCCTTTCTGTCTCTGCGAGACTCTACCTATGTCACATTCTATTCATTCTCCACACCTTGGCTTTTAATAAAATTCTATCTTCCAGTTAGTAAGCTTTTCACTACGTAAGTGAAGAGAAGTTCTTCTACTTAGAAATTCTCTCAATGAAAAAAGCTTGATTTTCCATACTATTGCCTTTCCAGAGACACAAGAAAGTCAGCTTTGAGACTCATTTCTTTGTGCTAGATCAGTATTTTCAAACTTGAGTGTAGATCAGAATCACCTGGAAAGTTTGTTAAAACAGAGATTGCTGGGCCCCACCAGCAGAGTTTTTTTTGTTTTTGTTTTTTTGGTTTTATTTTCAGTAGGTGTGGGGTGGGACTTCAGAATTTGCATTTCTAACAGATTCCCAGGAAAATGACATTTTAAAATTACTCGTTATTACTTGACATGAATTTATAAGAAGACTCAGGGATTATAGGAGACCATTTACATAAACATTTCTAGCCCATACAATAACCTTACAAGTAGGTATGACTATTATCTCTACTTTCTCAAAGAGATACAATGAGTCTTGGAGAGGTTACCTGACTTCCAACATGGCAGTGTTTATAAGTGGCAGGGCCATGATTTGAACCCAGCTCTGGCTCCAAGGATGTACTTCATCACACTGACTAAGGATCCAAGCAAAAAATGAAGGTGATGGTAAATTTAAAACTGCTCTAATAGTGCTTGGACTGCTCTAACAGTGCTTGCACACACACAAATACACATGCACATACATGTACACAGAAAGCATCCTGGCTTCTAAAAGGGTCAATGCTGAAGCCAAGAATATCCACTTAGGGGAATAAACTTACTGAAGTACGATATTTCCCTGACTCCTTCATGGGAGGGAACTGGAATGCACAGGCGCTGGAACTAGCCAGTCACTTCGGTGCCGGCAGAGGGGACCGCTGCTCATTGGGATCCACTGCACTTCGCCCCTCGCGGGAGGGAGCACACAGGTGAGCGGGTACAGGAGCTATGTTTTGCCGACGACTATGCCTGTCTTTTAAAACTGACAATGGTGTTTTGGAGATGAGAAAGCTGTGTTAAAGACAACTCTGTAGATTCTTGGCTCATTATGTCCTAAAATTATATGTCCTGTAATTATAAAACCAAATTCATAATGCTTCTTTTTGATACGAAAATGAAGTACGGTTATCAATGTGACGTTTGGAGTCTAATCAGAAAAATTTATCTTTAGAAGTGACAGGATTATTTCAGTATGGTTATCTATGGTGCTACCTAATCACAACCAAAGTTCTTCAATACAGAAATTTCTTGAATTCTCATTCAATGCATATGGATATGATAGTATAAGGGCAATCAATATGTTACAATGTGATGTTATAGCAAGACTCTATAGCTCTTTGAATTTGTAATTGTTAATTCTTCTATGTACTATAAAATTAGAAATGTTGCACTTAAGCAGGATTACAACTCTATGATGCCAAAAATTTTGAAAAGGAAAATAAATCAAACTGTTCTATTACTCTAATATATGTACTATAAGAAAGACACAGGATGACAACCTTTCCAGTGAAAAAGACAGAAAATAGCCTTTCCAATGAAATGGACAGACTTCTAATCCCAGATTCCTCACTTGGTATCTGTAAGACCTTGTTGATTGTCTCTGAGGCTCTCCTATGTAAAATGGAATAATATATAAGACTGTTAAGGGACTGTTGGGGGAATCAGAAATTACTCAGAGGTTTCTAGGAAGCAATGAGTGTTTTAGACAATAACAGCTATTTAAATGAAATGAAATAAAGATTTAGTTGAATTTGCATTTTGAAATAAAATTTAATCAGTAAGCATACTGTCTCTGGACATATATGTTTGCATATGAATAATTATAGAATCTTTGAATTGCATGTGACTTATGTGTCATCCAGCTCAAACCTCTACTTAATGCAAAATCTGATAAACAACTTTCTTAAAATGAATTCATTCAGCTTTGCTCCAACCTTTCCGATGACCAGACTTCAAAAGTTGCATTTGTTTTCAAGGCAAGGATAAGGGTGAATTAAGAGAATCTGCTTCCTGGTGGTATATGGTTTCATCATTTTTCTCCTTCCTTGGGTGATGTCTGAAGTCACCTTTTATGCCTGAGTTGGCTAGTTGCCTTCTAGTAGACTTGCTGATTAGTCTGCTCTAAACTTCCAGAACTAATTACAATACAGAGATGTAGGTTGAATATCACAGTTTAAGAAAATTATTAATGCTCTCTCTTTCTTCAAACTAATTCTTAAAAATAAATAAATAAATAAAACCAAAAAGGGGTACTATCATTTTGTGAGACCCCTTCATGCTTTTCGTTCATGTAGTATTATTAACTACAATTCGTAGGTCTGTCTTAATGGGGTCTTTACTTGAATATCTGATCATTGCTAGGTACCAGGGAGTCTTAAGAGCAATTTGAGATTCCTCATTCTCATACTGCTTGGTATTCCTGATGCAATTCCTGTTAATTCTACCTCCTTGAAAACAAAACTATAAAACTCCCCAGGCACAATTTGTAACAGAATGTAGTTAAATCTGCACCACAAACTTATTCTTTATGTCAGCGTAACTTACTCACATTGACTCTATTTATTTCACTCTTAAGGCCATTAAAGTCTAAAAGATGATTCAAATGCTTGTTTTGGTTTGATTCATTATTCACTTACGTTTTTAAAGATGAAGATAGTTATTTTATCTCCAAATGAAATTAGCACATTCAATAAGGAATACAATATTAAATATCTAAAGTTTCAGCATTATGGCAAGGTCAAATGTGGTATTTTTTACTCTACTGATTCACACTTATGACCCAAATGAGGTTACTGCTTATGTACAGAGTATAGTTAAATCAAGGTTAGACAAGAAGTCTTCTCAAATACAAGATAGAGAACAAACAAATTGCACAGTATTGTTAAAATTTGCATTAGTGTTCATTCTTAATTATATATTATCTACATTTCCTAAATGTTAACACAGTAAGTCTTTACCCCATTATTGAGTCTACTTTTCTAAACGATATATATTGATAATGTGATATTTGTTTCAGTAATACTTAGCTGTGATTATGTAATGATTCACTTATTAAAATGAAAAAAATTCTTCTACAGTACATTAAAATTAGACATGTGAAAAATAATTTTCCTGAAAAAACTTTTATATTTTCCTCTTATAGGTAGCCAAAGCATAATTCTGTTTAAGAATATATTCTTATATTAAAGTTCTCAATTCTCAAATTATTTAAATAAATACAGTTTGAGTAATACTGCTAATACTTGCTTTAAAAAGAAACTGTTTAGATTAATCACATATTTCAATTGATTTATATCTTGAGAAGAATATGTATCATACTATTTCTAAGTTAAAATGGAGTATAAAAGCATATCAAGTAGGGTAATCTGGAAACTGTGTCATAGTGAACTGAGGGGTTTATGTTGTCTGCTACTTGGTACATTAAGAAACAATTTTTCCTATTGTTTTCCCATTATTTTGAGACATAACTACAAATATTGCACAACTGAACTTAATGTTTTAATGAATAAGAGTAGTTGATTTTCCTGAATCTATATTTTGTGTTACAATGAGATAAGCATATTGAAGTGAGTTAATCTAATTACACTTACACTGACCTCATTTGTAAAAAAAAAAAAAAAAAAAAAAAAAAAAAAAAAAAAAAAATCAGCCATGAAAGCACACACATACATTGAACAAATTTGCTAGTGTTTCCAAATCCTGGTTTTTCTGCACAGATATGTATCAGGAGAACTGCTATGATGCATGGTGCATGCAACTGCTTATCTTAGTCTCAGCTTTCACATGAAAACTATTACACAAATTCTATCATTATCAGAATGACTTTATGTGCCAATTCAAACATGAGCTGAATAATTTCACTACACATTATTGAAATGGTAAGGAGCATTTCCTTCAAGCTATCCCCTTTTAAAACTCTCTATACTTTCAGAAAACTCACCTGCCTCTGTACAAACGATTTTCTAATCTGCATAGCCACGTTAATCTCCCTGAGCTCAAGGTCTGTTGCTTGCCTATTGCCACTTTGATGTCTACTGCCAAACCAAATTTGATTTATTAGAAACATAGTACTTCTAGGAAATGCTTGCCCTCCTCCATTTCCTCCCACTTCCTTTTTTATTTTAGAGTCAGTGTAATTCTCCTAATACTAGGTTCAAAAGTAACCATTGCTTTTCCGTATTTTCTAAAATCCACTTAGTCCATAAACATAGTCAAAGCTTCCTCCTAAATGTATCACCTCCTCTCCATTTCCATTGCCACGTTCCTAAGCAAAGTCCTCGCTAACTCCCAAGGAGGCATAAATATTAAGTTCCCTGGGAAATTCCAGATCTTACTTCCAAAAATTAGATTCTATGCCTGTTCCAATTCTCACTTGGTCTAAAAATCTTTATCTCAAACTTTTATACTGAAGTAAGTATATGACGAATGGGCCTTCAAAATCACATTTAGTTCAAATGGAAAGAAATAGTCAAGCAAATAAACACAAATTTATTTTTCCAAAGACAATATTAATTGATGTTTCTGTTTTGTTTTGTATTAAAATGTCAAAGATGCCAAATACTGGGGAGAAAAGTGTAATGTAGACGTTAGGTGACAAGATATTAGAATAATTTCAATTATTTCTGAAGTGTATAATAAGAATGAAAGAAAGGAGGAGTGAAGTTAGAGATAATGGACTTTTTGAAGTCTTTATATATGTTACATATAAAACATATGCAACATGAGCACCGTATAGTATTGCAATAGACTCATAATTGGCCTTTCTCTCTGTTGACACTTCTTTCCTCCAATCTACTTGCACATGAATTTGTGATGAATCTTCCAAAACAATGGCCCATATACATCATTCTCTTGCTCAGAGTCCTTTATTGCTTCCTCATTGCCTGCAAAATAGACTATACACAAGCCTTGATTTGGAATTTATGACTTTCATAAACCTACCGTTAAGCCACCATTCCAATTTATTTAAACTCTGTGCTGGGGACCTGCGGCTGATCAAGTTTTGTTTTCGAAAATTACAATTCTCTTGGTCCTATCCTTATCCTGAAACAAGGAATCCCAAAGACAGAGCAACTCATTTAAAAATACAGAAAACACAGAAGAAAAGACAATGGCTAAACATCTCCTGTGACACCTAGATCCCTTGAGGAAACCAGGGAAGTTTGTTGGATTTATTCTCTATGTATGCCCATTCTTCCAGATTTATGAATACACACATATATCTCTGTTGCATCTCCTATATTTACACAAAAGATAATATGCTATATACCCTTTGTTTTTTCCCTTTGAGATTGTTCCTTATGGGTACTTACACAGCTTCCCTATTTTTTACTTCTTTTCTGTAATGATTAAAAAGTATGCCATTTTACCACAATTTTTTTCTCTAATTCCGATTTTGCACTGGTTCCATTTAGACTGTTTATAATATTTTATAATTACAAATAATGCTTCATTGAATAACTTATCGTATTTCATCTTGCATATGTGCAACTCTACCTATGGGATAAATTCCTAGAAGTCAAGTTGCTGGGTCAAAGGGTGTGGTGCATTATTAGTTTTACATATATGCCAAATACACAATTTACAGTTTTATCAATACTGTATGAAAGTATGTATTTTCTCATATCTTTGCCAACATAGTAACTTATCAACCATTCTATCTTGGTTAAGCTGATAAGAAAAAAATGGTAGCTGGTTATGGTTTCACTCAACAAGTTTCTTGTGGTTGAGACTGAACATCTTCCTTATGTGTAAAAACCATTTCTATTTTGTTTTCTGTGAACATAAATATGTCTTTTGACTATTGTTCTATTAATCTAATTACTTTTTACTGAGTTACAGAAATTCTTAACCTATGAGAAAATGTATTTATTATTAAAAATTGCCAATATTTATTGAGTTTATCATTTGACTTTGCTCATAGTGGTTTTTTTCTGTTTTGAAATTGTTTTAATTAAAATTTTTTAATTATTTAAAGTTTTTATCACACACATAAGGGACTTCATTCAAATAATTTTCTGAATTCTCTGAGTTTTTTATAGTTTAATTTTAAGATAAATCTCCCAAGACTGGGAGTACCACTTTTAAAACTTTATTAGGACCTAATTGCTAGGGCCAGAGTTTTAGGGATGCTTCTACCATCATAATAACATTATATTTGTAACTTGGAAACAAAGTATTTTTCTATCTATTCAACACCTCCTTTAAGCATATCCCTATAGACATCTAGGCCCCTACAGATGTCTCCTGAACTCTTGTCAATTCAGTCCTAAGGTACATAATCACTTACTACACTTTCTTCATGACTGTTGTCCCATACTCTCTTCCCTTTCAGCACAGCACTAACCTTCCGATAACCTGTTGGCATTTTCTGCAAACCTAATCACTATGGGTCCTAAAACAAATTCATCTTAAATATTTTATCATTTTATCCTCTTTATCTTAATTGAATTATTTGTTTTCCTTAAGATTCCTACTTTCTTCCCAACCCAGTCAAGTCAGGGCCATTCATTCCTAAAGAAGAGAAAAGTCTACATGCCCTTCTTCTCCACCAGTTCTTCTAGGCTCATTCCATAGATAGCTAGTCCAACTACTCTCTTCTTTACAGTCTACTCCCTTCTGTTTTAAGAATCCTTCCTCATCACCATGTCACCTTCTACCGACATCTCTAGCTCATTCCTTCATTTTCTCAAGAATTTCAGAACATAATTCAAATTCAACCTAATTCAAATCAACCTCCAGTAGAAGTTTTGTTCCTAAAGCTAGACTGTGAGGATTAAATCATGGCTTCTCCATTAGCATCATACACTTGAGTAAGTAAACCAATGTCTTTGTGCTTTAGTTATCTGACGTATAAAATGAGAGTAGTAGTACTAGTGCCTACTTCCTAAATTTGTTAATGTTGCTGTGAAGATTAAATTAGATGTTATATAAAAAGTTCTTAAAACAACAGCCACCATGTTGAGGGTACTCAGTGGACATCAATTATTATTATTTACACTTTCCCCAAGTTCCCAATGTCTTTTTAATGACCAAATTCGCTATTCTTGTTTCCTCTATAGCTCTTGATGAAATTAAGCATTTCTCACTTTCACACACTTCTCTTTTTAATAGCTGTTACCTTGGCTTCTGTAAGACTGTGTTCTTTCATTCCCCTCCTCCTCTTTGAACAGTGCTTCTTTATCTCCTTCACTATGCTTTCTCCCTTCCCTGTGTTTCTAACCAGACATATTCTCTCTGTGTCTGCCACTCTCCCTTTCACCTTAGTGTACATTGAAACTTTTCTGTGTCATGTGAATTTTACTTCATCCTAACTTACTGGAATATAATAAGAAAAATACCACCTTAAAGGATTCTGAATGCAAAGAATAGACTGAGACAGCTTTATTAGTTAATAGTGGCAGGTACCTGGGCCTAATGAGTGCTTTTGACATGTAAGCGATGTTGAGCACCTTTAGCAAAATCTACACATTTCATTGGATATATTACAGTAAACACACATCTTCATAAAGGTTGGAGTAATGGTCATAGGAGAGTAGTGGTGCTACCGGTATAATATTGATTTTCCTGTGGTATTGGTTCTCTTATTTTCTGATCTATAATTCTATTACTCTTCAAAAGGTGAAATACTTTATAATTTATTTTTATGCCCTGCAATCCTAGTTGTGACTGGATTCCTGATGCTTTCCATTTTCTTGGTTAAAATAACAGACAGTAATTGTAGTAACCATAGTTACACACCTGGCTCTGGATTTGATTCTACAGTTTCTGGATCTCTTTTCTTTCTCTGACATCCGGTAAACAATTACCCTGTCTCTTTGCCTATGTTTGGCTTCTGACGCCTATCTGAGAAAATGTATGAGTTCTCTTTCACCTTTCCCTCCCACCTTCACATCTCATTCTTACTGCTGGTTTCTTCATTCATTTAACTTGTTATGGAGTAATATGACCAGATACGTGTAACGTTTTAAAATTCACAATATTTTCCAGATGAATTAATTACAAACATAAAACTACTTAAATAAAAGCATAGGGAGTATTGAATTGAAAATGAAACACTAAAAGATTTTAGTAAAGAATTCTTTTTGAATGCCGCAAACTGAGAATTGAAACAATAAGTTAAACTGGTCATATTAGATATTAAAAACATACTTTCAGAAGAGCAGCAAATACCATTTGGATATGTTTTAAGCGTTCATACATCAGCTAGTAACATTCAAAAGTATATTGAGTAATTAGCTACATAACAGACCTCTGTGTTATTTATACAGATGACAACTAAGTTATCCAAAACCCTGATAAATCAAACCAGGGATGTATTTGCAGTGCTAGATTTGCGTTTCATGCTACCTTAAAGAACCTTTCTGCACTGAAACCACATCAGCTTGAACACATATATCCAGCAGTGCTTCTAGGATGGTAAGAGAGGTTGTTAAAGATATGTTAAGTCTCTTACAGTGCTGTATTATTGCTTTAAGGGCAAAGTATACATCAATTCCTTCTTTAAAAAACTACTCCTGTGATGACACTGATGTGAATTCAAAAAGCTTTTAAGATTTTCTTAGACTGATTCCATGCTTGAAGGCAAAACTCTCCACTAACCATTATTAGAATAATGCCTAAATTAACTGATCTGTTGTGATTCATCTGTATGACAGTATCATTGGCAAACAGTTAAAAGTGTCAGTTATTCACCACCATATACTAAGAGGGTGAATTGCTATTCATTCCTTACTGAATTAGCACAACATTCACATAGAGAAGAGGCTAAAGATCCATCTTTGGCATTTCTGGTTTCCTCTTGTGGTCCAATCAAGTCTTTAGGTCTGAGGCTTTGAAGGGTAACTGAGTAATAACTGTGTCTGTATTCCATAAGGTCAGGGTGTGTGCCTCATTTGCCCACTTCTGTACCGTGACTGTAACACAGTGCTTGGAAAATAAACAGAACTCAATGAATAATTGTTGAATGAGTAAATGAATGGAAGATTCTGCAGTCAACCACAAGACTTAACTGAAAAAAGGCTTGAAGCAGCATTGTGCTTATACTTCAGGCAATAAATTTCAAGGTTTAAATAATTATAATTTAGAACCAAATAGGGCCAAAAAGAGGTAAGGTTATATTTTTATCCAAGGTTCTGCCTTCTTTCCCCGTAACTCTTACTAATTTATCAGGTCTCTCTAACGTGTCTTCCTCTCTAGGAATCCTTCTCTGACCTTTTCACCAACCCAGGCTAAGAACCCATCTTCTATATACCTCATGGTGGATAAAACAGTACCAGATCAGTTTGGTACTATTTGAAAAGAAGAGTGACTGACACAACCTGAGTCTGGAAAGGTTGAAGGACCCACAAAGGGCCTTGTCTAATTCTAAGGGGCTTAAGAAACATCCCATGAATGATGTAAAGCCATTGAAGAGATTCTAGCAGTAGTGGCGATATCATATTTTAATTCAAAATGAATCATTTTGAGAAATTGTAATAGAGCGTGGGGTGGTAAGATTTTATAAACATTATTTTGACAGTCTAGATAAGAGATCATGAGAACAGAGGTGAGAGAGAGATCAGATTAAATAACCAGTTATGGGGTAAAATCAGAAGGAATGAACAGAACAGAGGTGAGAAGAAAGATCAGATTAAATAACTATTTAGGGGACAAAATCAAAAGAACCGGATAATGGTTTAGATATAGGGAAGACAGAAAGATTAGTTTCAATCACTAATTCAAGAATTTACTGACTACCTCCTGTATTCTGAGTACTGTGCTAGGTAGGAGAGATAGGACATCAAACAAGCACCATCCTGCTCTCAAGGGATCACAGTCTAGGCGAAGAGATTATGGTGTTGAGTTGAGCAAAGGATTGAGATCTTGATGACTTTCAGGTTCCTAGCTCAAACCACTGAATTGATGAAACTACCAATACCCAGGAAAGAAAATAAAGGAGAAGCAAGTAGGAAAACAAGATACCTGATCAGGTACTGGATCTCTCTGCCTTCCCAGCGGCGTTTGACTTGAACCCGGAGCTCGCTGAGCAGATCACGGAGCCGAAGGCTCTGTTAGACCGAGAAGGGAACCGGCGGCACAGCAGCCTTATTGACATAGACAGCGTCCCTACCTACAAGTGGAAGCAGCAGGTGACTCAGTGGAACCCTGTGGGACCGAAAAAGCACAAGATGCCCCTCTTGTTCAACCACCTGGAGCCCCCGGAGCTGGCGGGGCATCTTGCCTACTTGGAGTATGGCTCCTTCTGCAAGAACCTGTTCCAGAACTATCAGTTTCGTGACTCATGGCTGAACCGTGGACAACCCCGTCCTGGAGCGATTCATCTCCCTCTTCAACAGCGTCTCGCAGTGAGTGCAGCTCATGATCCTCAGCAAACCCACAGCCCCGCAGCCAGCCCTGGTCATCACACACTTGGTCCACGTGGCAGAGAAGCTGCTGTTGGCAGTGGTCGGGGGCCTGAACCACAGCTCCATCTCCCGCCTCAAGGAGACCCACAGCCACGTTAGCCCTGAGACCGTCAAGCTCTGGGAAGGTCTCACGGAACTAGCAACCGCGACAGGCAACTGTGGCAACTACCTGCACTGGCTGGCGGCCTGTGTGGGTTTCCGCTTCCCCATCCTGGATGTGCACCTCAAGGACCTGGTGGCCCTGCAGCTGGCACCGCCTGACTGGCTGGACCCAGCCCGGACGCGGCTCAACAGGGCCAAGATGAAGCAGCTCTTTAGCATCCTTGAGGAGCTGGCCATGGTGAGCAGCCTTCTGTCAGCAGTTCAAGCCAACCCTGATCTGCTCAGCCTGCTCGTGGTGTCTCTGGATCAGTATCAGATGGAGGATGAGCGGCACCAGCTATCCCTGCAGCGGGAGCCACGCTCCAAGTCCTCGCCAACCAGCCCCGCGAGCCGCAGCCCGCCACCTCGGCCCCCGGTGCTGGAGGAGTGGACCTTGGCTGCCAAACCCAAGCTGGATCAGGCCCTCGTGGTGGAGCACATTGAGAAGATGGTGGAGTCTGTGCTCCGGGACTTTGACGTGGGTGGGGATGGCCACATCTTACAGGAAGAGTTCCAGATCATCCGTGGGAACTTCCCTTACCTCCGCGCCTTTGGGGACCTCGACCAGAACCAGGACTGCTGCATCAGCAGGGAGAAGATGGACTCCTATTTTCTGCGCTCCAGCTCTGTGCTGGGGGCCACAGGAGCTTCGTACACAACTTCCAGGAGAGCAACTCCTTGCGCACGGGCGCCTGCCGCCACTGCAAAGCCCTGATCCTGGGCACCTACAAACGGCCTCAAATGCCGAGCCTGTGGTGTGAACTGCCACAAGCAGTGCAAGGATTGCCTGTCAGTGGAGGGTTGGCGCAGGACCCAGAGCGTGAGCCTAGAGGGGTCTGCACCCTCACCCTCAGCCACACACAGCCACCATCACGGCGCCTTCAGCTTCTCGCTGCCCCGCCCTGCTCGGCGTCGCCCGGATGCGGTGCCTGCCATAGATGCCCGACCCAGAGCGCCCGCAGCGGAGTAGAGGAAAAGCTCCGGCGAGGCAGATCCTGCGCCCCGGCGGCGCGGCCGCCTTGCAGGCCGCCCGAGGAGGCCCCTGGGAACGCCTGTCAGTAAGATGTCGCCCCCTGTGAAGCTGACGTTCCAGTTCCTGGCCTGTGCCTTGGCCTCCTGCTGTCTGGCTCCTGCAAGACACGGAGGAAGCGGCCTTCTGAGCACAGCCCCGTGGTCCCCCCGGACAGGACCACCCCAGTGTTCACCCGTGCCCTGAGCTTTGGGGACAGAACCGCCCTGGTTGACCAGCACGGCCACCACAGGTACGCGGAGCTTTATTCCCGCAGCCTTCGCCTGTCCGGGGAGATCTGCAGGCTCCGCAGGTGTGCTGGCGGGGGTCCTCCGCGAGGAGAGGGTCTCCTTCCTGCGCGCTAACTACGCCTCCTACGTCGTGGCCCAGTGGGCCTCGTGGATGAGCGGCGGCGTGGCGGTCCCCCTCTACAGGAAGCACCCCGCGGCCCAGCTGAGGGGTGTCATCCGCGACTCCCAGAGCTCGGTGGTCCTCGCCGGCCAGGAGTACCTGGAGCTCCGGAGCCCGGTGATCAGGAAGCTGGGGGTCCCGCTGCTGCCTCTCACGCCAGCCGTCTACAGTGGAGCTGCGGAGGAAGTGGCAGAGGGGCTGGTCACGGAGCAGGCGTGGAGAGATCAGAGCGCCATGATCATCTATGCCAGCGGGACCACAGGGAGGCCCAAGGGTGTGCTGAGGACGCACCGCAGCCTCAGGGCTGTGATGACTGGGCTGCTCCCCAGTGAGCATGGACCAAAGACGACGTGATCCTCCACGTGCTCCCGCTGCACCACGTCCATGGTGTGGTCAGCGCGCCGCTCTGCCTGCCCTGGGTGGGTGCCACCTGCGTGATGACGTCGGAGTTCAGCGCTCAGCAGGTCTGGGAGAAGTTCTTAAGTTCTGAAACGCCACCCATCAGTGTGTTGTTTATGGCAGTGCCTACCGTATACACCAAGCTGAAGGAGTACTACGACAGACATATTACCCGGGCGCATGTCCAGGATTTCGTCCGTGCCGTTTTCGTGAAGAAAAAATCAGGGTCATGGCCTCAGGCTGCGCCGCCCTGCCCCTCCCCGTGCTGGAGAAGTGGAAGAACATCACAGGCCACACCCTGCTGGAGCGGTGCGGCAGGGCTCTCTCCGGGCCCCTGAACGCCGCAGCGCGCGTGCCAGGTTCTGTGGGGACCCCGCTGCCAGGAGGGCAGGTGCGCACTGTCTCCGAAAACGCACAGAAGGAAGGCTGCGCCCACGCCGTCCACGCAAAGGGAGACGAGAGGGGCACCACGGTGACCCCGGGGTTTGAAGAGAAGGACGGGGAGCTGCTGGCGACGGGACCCTCCGTGTTTCGAGAATACTGGAATAAAAAGCGCATTCACCGGGGATGGCTGGTTTAGACAGGGGGACACCGAGGTGTTTGAGGACGGCCAGTGCTGGATCCAAGGCCGGAGCTCCGTGGACGTCACCGAGACCGGAGGCTACAGGGTCAGCGCCCTGGAGGTGCAGCGCCCCCTGCCGGCTCCCCCCAGCAGCACAGACGTGACTGTGATTGGAGTCCGGGGTATGACACGGGGCCAGCGGATCACTGCTGTGGTGACCGTTCGAGGACACTCACTGTCCCACAGGGAGCTCAAAGAGTGGGCCAGTTCTGCAGGCTGTAAGGAAGCCTGGCTGGGGAGGCCTCAGGAGACTTCAGTCATGGCGGAAGGCGAGGGGGCGGCCGGCGCGTCCCACGTGGTGGAGCAGGAGGAAGAGCTCACCTGCAGCAGATTCCTTCAGAACAAACATTTGTCTCTGTCTTGTTCCCTCTCCGTTCACACCCTCCCTGCTTCCACCCTGACTCGCCTTCTCCTGAGCACTGAAGGTAGTTTTGGTTCGTCAGCCAAACAGCAGGCAGCACAGCAGCAGGGCACCACAGAGGCCTGGGTGTGCAGAGCACAGCTAGAGCACTTACCTCGCCTCAGCGGCTGCTGCTTTCATGAAACAGCCACATTGCAGAAAAGAAAAAAAAAAAATAGTGTTTAGGACTAAGTGATATCCTTAGACTAAGCTTCTATTATTCTGTGATTCTAAATTACTCTTTTAAAGAGTAACATCTTACTCTTTAAAAGGACTCCTTTAGTTTCTTAGAGTAATTTCTAGGAAGGTTAATTATTTAAATTCACTCCCGCTAGTGAATTCAAAATGCAACCTGCCTTGCTAATTTTAGAGCCCTACAAATATTTTCAGAAATTCAAATCTCCCTTAGCTATGGCTAAATATAATTGTTGAAGGAGTACAGAACAAGGAGGTGATTAAAATGGAATGCACTGAACATGACAGAAAGAATAAAATGTAAGAACAAGTTCAGAAACTTAAAGAAAAATAGAATGGCTAGGAACCAAGAGCTCATCACGTTAGGCAACAACAAATGATGACGGGGAATGGCGGGGAGGCAGCCTAGTGACAGGGGACTCAGTGAAGACTGAGAAATTCAAACTCAATTTAATATGAAAGAAGACATTTCTGCAGAATTTGCAAAAGAATGACTTAAATCTGATGTTCAAAGACCTTATCGTGGCCTTTTACATAGGGATAAAGTAGAATTAGGAAGAATGGAGGTAAGGACACAATTGGATGACAGAATCATGATATGACTGGACAATGCAGCAGGAACAGGTTCAGTGACAACCCACCCAGGAATTATCATCTCAAAAAATGGGTAAAAATGAATTAACTTATTCCAGAAGTGTGCTTACAGTTGACAGGGCTCCTGCGAGGTTATCTGGAAAACACCACTCTTGAGAGATGCTCTTCCACAAAGAAGACATAGCAAAATCTTGGGATGTTGATATTATCATGAACTCCTTCAGAGATCCCAGCCCTAGGAAGCAGCATACTTGCAGAATG
Source organism: Saimiri boliviensis (assembly GCF_048565385.1). Taxonomy (NCBI): domain Eukaryota; kingdom Metazoa; phylum Chordata; class Mammalia; order Primates; family Cebidae; genus Saimiri; species Saimiri boliviensis. The sequence goes on along the minus strand of NC_133454.1, from coordinate 37,105,588 downwards.
AAGGACAAGTGATAAATCTTAGATCTGAAAGTATGTTGAGAGCATAAAAGACTTAGTAAGATAATCTAGAATGATGTCTCATTAGCTGAAGTGTTGAGAAATAATCCAAAAATATGACTACATTATTGACGCAGAGATATTTATTGCATCAAGAAATGCCAAGTTTTTTTGATTACTAACAGAGGAAATGGGAACAAAAAACATAAAACATGCCCTGTCAATGATAATGCACTTCCATGGCAAAATATGAAGACATCGAAGTTTATGAGGTCAAGTCAAGCCAAGTCATTCATTTAATTCAGCCAAGCTTGTTGGAAAAAAAAAAAAATGGGGGATCTGGACATGGCATTTTAGAAAAATGAATAATGCCAACCTAAAAATGATTTTGGTGCTTAACATTAGAATTACTGTAGTCTGAAAAAAAAAAAGCCTTACTTTAAAAAATGTCAACACTTTCTTAATGGTGCAGAAGAATATCTCAATGATTTATAAGGAATCTACATGGATTCTGGTCAGCTTTTTTTGGAGCAAGAGCAAATAAAGCCATGTTGACATTAGCTGTGTTGTTAATACGCAAACAAGGCAAAAGTGAAACAGTTCTGCTGGCCTTAGCCCAGATGGATTCTGTGTTGGCAAAATTTATAAAGTGCATAACAGATAGCAAGATAAACAATGTTTCCCATATTTTCTAAAACAGTAATATGATCATATTGTTTTACCAAAAAGTAGAGAAAATTACCTGCTTCATGTGTATGTTTATATAAATTTTACTTAGTATACAAAGTGTGACATGCAACTCTCTTAAAATGAAAGGACTGTAAGTAACTTAATAAATTTAAGATGTGAGACACAAGAAAATACTGACCTAGGAAAATACTCTGTGGACAAGCTGTGGACAAGCAATGTATTATCACCATTATCACTCTGCTGAGTTTCTGGTGTTATATTAAAAAATTTAGATATATATAATTATCTCAATATTCCCTAATAATGATATAACAAATTTATTACATAAACACCATATAAAATATAACAACTATAAGCACACATTGGTAGAAGGGTTTTATCAGACTGTGCTGGGGGTAAAGCAGTGGTTCCTAAATGGCTGGCCTGACTATAAAGTCATGTGGGAAACATTTTCTAAGTTCAGATAACTTGGCCCTGGCTCAGATTCAGCAGGTCTACAGTGAAGCCTGTAAATCCATATTTTTTAAAAAAACATTCCTAGTTCAATTTTATGTCCACCCATGTCTGAGAGTCATAGGACTAGGGATAGAATGGGTAAATCAATGGAAGCTTATTAGAAGAGGTGTGCCTTGTGGAGCGGTTCATTCACACAGTATTCTGTACAACACTCTTCACTGAATAGTAACTATGTGAAAGGTACTTGGAATGTAAATTTAAAAGTAGACCAACTATTAGGTAATGTGACAATTCAAGTGAAAATATACACAAGATGCCCAGGAGGAAGCTCATGAGAAGAATATTTATATCAAGCAGGATGTTTGGAATCTTTTCTTGGAGGAAGGAAGGCTACAGTTGGAGCTTGAATAACAGAGAAGACAAAGGACTTTAGAAAAAGAGAGAAAATCAATAGAACAGCAAGAGGGAAGAGAGGAAAAGTAAAAAAGAAAGCTTAGGGGCAAACATACGTCTTGAAATTAAGTTTCTGGATATTCAGAAGTTAAATACACAAATCACTTAACAATTTTTCAGGTCCAATTCCCAAATGAAATCACATCTATTTTTACAATGTAGTCCCCATAATATGGTAACTGACTTTTATCTTTCTTATTTTCTAGGAATTATAGGAATGAAAAAAAATATAGCATCAAGATCTAAATTCCAGTTTTACCATTTACTGACTATATATCCTAAAGAAAAACATTTACCTCTCTACAACTCAATTCCTCTTATAAAATAGGCTTAATATTACTTTTTTATAGTGTACATATGACACTTTGATACATGCACAGAATGTGCAAGTCATAGTATTTAGGGTATCCATCACCTCAAGTATGTATCATTTCTGTGTTGGGAACATTTCAAATCCTCTCTTTTAGCTATTTTGAAAGATACAATACACTGTTGTTAGCTATAGTCATCCTACACTGTTTATTGAGCATTAGAACTTATTTATTCTATCTAATTGATTATTTGTATCCATTAGCCAACCTCTCTTCATCTTCCCCCAAAGACACACACACCACACACACACACACACACACACACACACACACACACACACCCTTCCCAGCCTGTGGTAGGGTTCATGTGCAAACTGCATTCATTACTTTCCTCCCTACCACCACTTCTGTTCCCAGTCTCAGCAAATGGTGCTACCAGTAATCCAATTGTCCAAACTAGAAACCTGGGTATTGCAGTTAACATCCTCCACAGTCACCCGTAGCCCATATGGCATCTTTGTGCAACTTAGAAAAGATCCTCTTTTCCCCTGACAGACATAGGCCATGCCAGAGCACACGAACAGGTAAGCAGGGCTCACAGGAGAATCAGCACCGACTATTTCCTGGGGAGCCATCCCTTGTGCAAGGCAACATCTGCAGGAGCATATGCAGTGTCCCTACTCTTCCTTGGTCTCAGTACCCAATTCCAAAACATTCCCTAATAACTATTATTACTGTTTTCTAAACATCCTTTGAACCTCTGCATATCTTGCTAACCCCAAAGTTCTCCTCATCCAAACTACTACCCTAACACAGAGATGATTTTAACAGCCTCTTTGCTGCCTCTGGTCTTGCTTACCTCTGTAACCTATGATGCAGTCAAAATGAAACTTTTCAACAGCAAATACAAAAAGTCATCTGTCTCCTTACTAAAATCCTGGTTAATGGCTTCCCATTGCCCTAGGAAAACGTAGAGGGTACATTCATGGGTACCACTTGATGGGTATGCAAGGTCTTTTATCATTGGCTGGCCGTCTGCTCCCTTCTCTGGATGCCGTTATCGCTGTTTCCCACTAACCACATTGCTTTCCAGCCTGATGAAAATCGTCTGCTTCCTTTGCTGCTTTGTGCATGCTATTCCTCCCAAAAGCCTTCAATCTCTTAGCCAATGCCTGCTTATGTTCCAGGTCTTAACTTAGATAATCTTTTTTAAAAAAAAACTTTGCTGACCATTCAAATGTAGTTTGAGACTTGCTTCTATGTTATTCTTTGTCCAATACTATCCTTTTCTTTCCATAATATAGCATTTTTTAATATTATAATGTAGGTTTGTCTTCCCAAGAAGGCAATCAGTGCTGTAAGGAGAGGCGCCGTGCTTGATGTGTAGACCATCGTGGTAGTGTTCACTGTGTGCCTGGTACACAGAGGCTGTTCCATAAATATTTATTAAGTTGGCTTATTAAACGTTAATGAAATAATTAGTATGATGTCTACCACACAGTAAGTGCTTCACAGATGGCAGTTATTATATTATTAGTTACATTAAAAGACTCTTTTTTAGTTCTTTGACTCCTCAGTGACCACATTAGTGGGAATTACCAGGAAATTAGAGAACATAAAAACAGCTATCTACAAATTTCTAAAGAATAAGATTTTGGGGATCACATATTTCTATCCCTCATTCCTAGATTGGGACCAGGAATGTAATGGGGCTAAAATTATTAGTTGAATTGGTGAAGCAAAGTTATTTTTCTTTCAGAGTTAAAAAAGAAGCTAACATTGAATTATTGTTTAATATTTATGTGGTTTGTGGCACTGACATTTCAAGAGTGAAAACTCTTTTTGTCATAGAACCTCTGTTGAGTGTCTATGGTTTGAATACACACACACACACACACACACACACACACACACACACACACATACACACACACAGAGTTATAGTTAGAAGATTGGTTACATCATCCCATTCATTTCGCAGGGCTTAATGTGAGAAAGAAGTCAGTTTCTCCAGGTACCTGTAACCATGGGAAACACAAGAGTAGAGGCAAGAGAAGAAAATAAAATGTTCCAAAGGGCATGAAATTGCTTCTAGCTTTTGCATCAGGCAAAAAAGATGTTAGTGTAGGAAATGTGTTATTTATATGAACACTGACCATTAAAATATTTTCACAATAGTCTCACCTCTTTTTTCTTTATCCTTAAAATAATCCTGTTTGCTAACAATGGCTGGCGTTTACTGAATGCAAACGCTGAAGCTGAGCTCTGATGCAAACCTAATCAAAGCTTTATCAATCCTTTGAAAAGTTCAAGAGATAAAACAGCTTCTAAGAATTGTCCTACATTGGGCCAAAAAGGGCCAGAACTTGGTCAGCTGGTCTCAATCAGGCACCCACTTAGAAGGGTGGGACCATAAGCAAGGCGGCTTATTAGAGCTGAAGCAGTTCTTGAGACCTAAACGCTGTTTGTCACCAGCACTTGCAAAGAGTGGGCAACAGGTCCTTCACTAAAGAGATCTTGGTAGCAGATCACAGTGTCCAACACATTCTACTCCTCATGTTGCTTGAATTCTCTCTTTCATTTATATGAAGGGGGCAGCATGTCCAAAATCTAGTAACCTATCTTCTTGGGGGAAATTTACAAATAGATTAATCTACAGCTGGTCTCAACTAATACTGACAGTCTCCCTCCTCTATGATCTAGTCCAGATTCCTCTTACCCTTGGCTGGTACTTCTGCCAGTCTCAGTTGCTTAGCTGCTGGCCTAAAAAATCATTCCTGAAGGATCTGAGTCCCTTAGCCTCAGAGTGTGGTGGCTGCATTGTTCATTTATTGCCACAATTGGTCAAGAAAGCACCAAGAGGCACCTAATACCTCACCTAGGTGTCAAACATATTTCTGCCTTTCCCTGTTTTGTAACTGCGCTTCCTCATTCTTGACCATCAGAGTCAATCACCCAAGATCCGACTTCACTTCATCTAATGTTCCCTATGAACAATGAGCTTGAATTACCCAGATATTAACCACGGCATATAGTTCAATGAAAATTATTATGTAACCCCTGCTGAAAGTGTTCCCTCCTTGGGCCATGAGAACTGCAAATCCCAAACTGATCTGAAGATCGTACTGCAGATACAAAAGTTGCAGGGACAAGAAGCACAAGTTTCCCAAGGGGATTTCTGGGCATGATTATAAGCAGAACCACTCCTCTTTGCACCCCTTAATTCCTGGACTCATTTATTCTTCCTACTGAGAACATAGTGCCAGCTCCCTTAGCACCCAGGTTCTTCTTCCATCATTGGGTTCTAGGTCCAAATGCTGGCTCTAGTTCAAACACTTGGTTAGTGATTATGGTTGACCTTTTGTTGGGAAACTACCCTCAGACTCCCTGACTATCCATATTTGATTGTTTCTGATGGTGCTAGTTGAGCACTGTCTTTTTGGATTG